>NC_046354.1:1872003-2183392 GCF_000738735.6 Corvus cornix cornix
GAAGAGGAGTCACGTCTTTGCCAGAGAAATCGGGCTCCTCGTGGTTTTAAGAGCTGGCTCTGGTCAAGAGGTGCAGGGAGGGTGATTTTTTTTTTGAGCCCAGGGCAGGGCTGTGCACAATCAAACACAAGAACCAACACAGGCTGTGCCTTACGGCACCCCTGGAAACTGCAGGAATGCCTGGAAAGGGATAAAAACAGAAGGAAAGCAGGAAACAGGCTAAACAGTGATGGAAAAGACTCAATCCCACACTTATCACTGGAAAAGGAAGCACCTCTCCCCCTGCAGTTTGGTTTCTGCTTAGCCCCTGCAACAAAAGCTTCCTGAGCCAGCAGCAAGATGCTGAGCGCAGGCAGCACGGGCAGAGGGGGGATCCCCCAAATCCCAGCCCCGGGAGATACTCCGAGCTCCCAGCTCACCCCCAAGCTCCCGGTGACTCCTCCTGCGGGGCATCAGAATCGCCTTAGCCGCAGATCTGATTAAAGCAACAAAACCCTTAAAGGAGGAAAACCCCTCAGGGGCACGGGGCGGAGCAGCCACGGGGGCGGGCGGGGAGCTCGCCCTGGAGGACACGGCTTTGCCTTTCCTGAGCTCTTCCCAGGCTCAGCGTGGATGGGATCAGGCTGGAAGTGTTGCTCCGCTGCAATTCCTGCTGCCCAGCACGGACCCAGCACCCAGCCAGTGCTCCCTGGGCGTACTGACATGGAATTCCCAAATCCCAGACTGGTTTGGGTTGGAGGGACCTCAGGTATCATCTCATCCCACCGCCTGCCATGGGCAAGGACACCTTCCCCTATCCCAGCTTGCTCCGGGCCCCGTCCAACCTTGGACACTTCCAGGGATGGGACATCAGCGTCCCACCCCCAACCAGCCACAGCTCTGCCCCTTCCGCGCTCAGGCCTGAGGAGGTTTGGGTCCATCCCTCTCTTCTTCCCACTCCCAGGAGAGTAGGAATGCTCCTCCTGCATCCCTTATCCTCTGGACACTCCAACCTGCCCGCCAGGGGGTTTTCCATGAACAGCCCTGGACTTTAAAGCTGCTCCCAACCCCATCCGAAGAAGGGAATCGCCCCTTGGTACCAAACAGGCCCTAAAAACCACTCAGGGATGTTCCTTCCCGCAGGGAGCGGCTCTTCCCTGCACATCCCGCACCCTCTCCCGCACCCCTGGCGCAGCTCGGCCCTTTCTTCTGGATGTCCCTGCTCCAGCTCTTCCCTGGCTGTCCCCAGAGCCCCCCAGCCCCCTCCCAGGCTTATCAGCCCACCCGAAGGGTGATCGCAGCATTCCAGACTGATGCGATCAGACACCGCATCCGGGAGCCGGCGCATCCCGTCGCCAGGACAACGGGAACACTCGGGCCGGCGTGCCCGCATCTGAAAGCTTAAAAGATTATCCGTCAGCAATATAAACACTCGGTTTGGGCGCCTGCCAGGCTCTGCGGTGAGGCACGGCACCCTGCAGTGGGTGAATCCCCTGCAAATCCCGGGCATTCACCTGGATCCCGGGAACTCCCACGCAGCAGCCGCCCCCGCTCAGCTCCCACCTTTAACGCCGCAAATTCCCGAGGCTGGAGGCTCGGCCCTGCCTGGAATCGGGGCTGGGGGGGGGGGGGGTTGCGGGGGTGGGAAGGGAGGCGGGAGGGTTTCAGACACCTCCACTCCAGTCTGCAGACATGGGAATGTTTTCCCAGTGCTACAGGAACGTGCTTGGGCACCATAAAGAGGCGGCACCAGGGACGCTCTGGGTTCCAAAGAGCATGGCAGGGACTGGAATGGGATAATCAGGACAGCAAGGAGAACATTGGGATCACGGGAAGGTGCTCTGCTGAGTGATTCCTGCTCTGACAATCCCCTACCGAGCCGAACCATAACCTCCTTTGATCAGGAGATCAAATCTGGATCAGGACAGATGCAGGGAACAGGGAAGATACCCCAGGTGAATGAGGAAAATGAGGGGAAGTGGTCTCTCCATCTCCCTCCCCCTCCCCAAAAAGCCGAGGATGGCTTAGCAGGGAATCAGCTTCTCACTGGCAAAAAACTGCTCCACAAATCCAAATCCTTTCCCCCTCTCTTGCTTCCTGTAGGAATGCCGGCAGCTCCAGGCTGCTAAATATAAACCTCCTCGGAGAGGAACTAGGAGTGGGGTAAAAATAGCCCCGGGATCGCTGCAGCCTCTCCTGCCACGCCCGAGCTGCCCCCTGCTCATGGTCCTCACATCCCTGGGCTCATTTTTCCAGCTGGACCTGAACCTGCTCGGGATCTGCTGGGGGGGAGTTCACATTAAAACGTTGCTCAGCTGGGATTTATGGGATTGTTCTTGTCCTCAGCCCTCGGCTCCTCCCCGACAGGAATTCTCCTTCCCCGAGAGGAATTCGCCCTGTCCCATATGGATCCAGGTGTCCCGAAGCCGGGATTCGCTGCTGCGTTCCTGGAAGCAAAGCATCCCCAACCCGCATTCCAGGGGAAATGTAGAGTCGGGCCGGGTACTGTGGCGTGCCCCAGAGCACCCTGGGGGCCGAGGAGCGTCACCCACCCTCCAGCCGCATTCCCTGTGGGAGAAAGAAATCCCCTTTTACAGCTGCTCTCCCCCGGCACGGATTTCAAAGGAAGAATTCCTGGCGACCGCCTCTTGTTTTGGTTTTGGGTTGGTTTTTTTTTTTTTTTTCCCCAGTGTCCTAAAGGAAATGTTGGCTTTTATTGACTTTCCGAGTGAAAGTGAGACTTGTTAAATAAAGCGATGACATCACTTGGGTTTTGCAGCCTGGCAGGAATAGCAGCGATCCCTGGATGCTGCCGGGATGGAGAGGGAGCTGGATAATTAACAGCAGGCAGGAACACGACGTTGCACGGCGGGACATGAAGGGAAGGAGCAGTTTCACACGGCAATGAGGAATTTCGGCATCAACGGGCGAAAATGAAATCACCCGGCCTGGAACCCGGCCAAAGGCCAGGATTAAAGCCAGCGATCTGCATTGACTGGAACAGGGCTGGAGAGTAAAACACCCGCCTAAAACACTTCAAAGAGCCCCAGAGCTGAATCCCAGCAGGAAAGCTCCTGACGGGATCCAGACACGGAGCTAACGATCCTGTAAACGCTGCCTTCAAGGCTGTGTCCAGAAATCAGCCTCACCATTCCTGGGTGAAGTGCTCCTGCAGGAGTTCCGGCTGGGAGTGAATCTCTCCCACGTTTCTACGGCTTCCCTGCTCTGGAATTCCTGAGCCAGGTATTTTAGGCCTCACCAGAGTATGGGACCGTGCCCTCCCTCCTTCAGCAGGGTTTGGAAGCAAAGCTTTCCAGCACTAATTACTGCCTCTCAAAAAATGATAAATTCTCTGTTTTTTCCTTTTTTTAACCATTTTACCAGGCTCCTGCCCCCATTTCCCAGCCGAAAGAGAGGAAGGCTTGGAGGGAAAAGTTCGCTTCTTCTAATCTGGTTTTTTTTTTTTTTAAATTTTAATCCCCGGAGAGATTACCGGTTGTGTTTACAAGGCGAAGTGAACAGCCCTATTCAGCACTTCGTGCTCCTGCCTATTAGGTGGCATCGATTCACTCCTGCAAGGCCCGGAGAAATGGGGAATTCTGCTCCTCGTGGAGCCTTTATTTGCTCAGCAAACACGGCAGTCCTGCGACGCTGCGTGTGGCTACGGGGCTGAACAAACCAGCTGCCCGGGCAATACGTGCCCCTCCTCACATGGCACGGCCTGGACACAGAGCCAGGGGAAGCAGAAGCTCCTCAGCACAGCCCCAGAGCCAGGCAGGTCCCTCTGGGCCGGCTGAGGTTCTCCCGAGCTCCAGCACGGAGGAGGAGCAGGGAAAAGCTGCCTGAGATGGGAGAGATCCCAGCCCCTCTGTGCTGCGCATTCCTGTGCGAACAGGAGCTCAGCACCCCCTAAATTCCTCCCCCACGCCGGATTTCCTTTGCAGGGCCGCACTGAGGTCCTCAGAAATGTGGAGAAGGGGATGGGGAGTGATTCCAGTGATTCCGGGCTGCTCCGGGGGCTTGGAGGGAAATGACTCAAAGTCACACTGGGGGTGAGGCTAAGTCCTGTGGCAGCTGGGAATTCTCCCACGGAAGGTCGGAGGGACAGCCCCTGGCTGGGATAAATCCTCCCTGGGGTAACAACCTCCCTGCCCAGGAGGATGCTGTGGAGCACAGCCCCAGTGGAACAATCCCACAGCGAGGACCTGCAGAGCTGGGGCCGGATCCTGCTCAGGAAGAATTCCCAGCCAAGGAATTACCCTCCCCAGAAGCTGAGGGATGAGGGGACAGAGCAAGGCCACCTCTCCCTCCTCCCGCCCTCAGTGCTGCCAGTCAGGGTCTGACATTCCCCCCTTCCCTGCCAGGATCCCGCAGGGAAGGGAGCGCCATCAATCCCGATAAATCTCCAGCACCCCCGCAGCAAACGGCAGCACCATCATCCTGGGAAAGATTGGGAAGGGAGCCTGGGAGCCCCAGGGAGTCAGGCCATCCTCAGGCTGCAGTTTCTGCCCTCCTGTCCTGCTGCCTTCCATGATCACAGCAAATGCAGGAACGCGGCTGTGGCAGCCAGGACACCTCTGTCCTCCCTTCAGGGCTGGGAGGACAAAGGATCTCCCAGGAAATGCCTGAGGCTGGCTCCCGCTCCGGCTTGGGCTCTCTTGGAATGTCACAGGGATAAATCGGGAATGATGGCAACCCATCCTCCCTCCCTCCCTCTCTCCCTTCCTCCTTCCTTCCCTCCCTCCCTCTCAGCTGGTTTGAATTCCCTTGGGATGTGAGATCCTGGGCTGGGGGTGTCCAGCACCCGGCACAGCAGCGTTCCCATCCCTCCTCTGCAGAATTCCAGTTGGGAATTTGTTGTTAAGAGACAATGACATGGGCAAAGCCACGTTCTGAGAGTCAGGAAAACATGGTGATAGCCTGGGAAATGTGGATCCATGGAAAACTTCCTGCCAGTTCATTTACAGAATCATGGAATCACAGAATGGGTTGGGTTGGAATGGGAACTTAAAGCTCATCCCACTTCCACGGGCAGGGACACCTTCCACCATCCCACGTTGCTCCCAGCTGGCCTTGGACACTTCCAGGGATGGGATTCCAACCTGTGCTCGGTGCAGGGATGGGAGGGGAAGGGAAGCCCTTGGCTGGATGCTCATTCCCACTCCCTGGATGTACATTCCCACTCCCTGGATGCTCATTCCCACTCCCTGGATGCACATTCCCACTCCCTGGATGCTCATTCCCACTCCCTGGATGCACATTCCCACTCCCGCTTGGAGCTGACAAGGAGCCCAGTAACGGGAGCACACAAAGGCCCTTTGTTCTGCCCCGGGATATTTCGCCTTTCTCTGTGCCCTCAGCTCTCCCTCGGCTCCTGGTGAGCTCAGGGCAGCTCTGGGCACAGCATCCCAATGCCAGTCATTATTCCAGCGGGCCTGGAACACTGGGCACTTATTCCCTAACCTGGGAGAAGTGTCCAGTGTTCAGCTGCGACAACAATGGGGCCACTGCTGGCCAGTTTGGCCACCCCAGAGCCGGGGGAGCTCAGGGCTCACATTGTCCCTGCCCTGCTGGGGGTGGTGTCAGCACTTCCCTGGTACGTTCAGCATCCCCAGGGCGTGAGCAGCCCGGATCCAGGGATTCACAGCCTCTGGATCAGCAGATTCCCTGCACAGCTGGTTTGCTCCGGAAGGGCCAGCAGTGGGAAATCTCAGGAAAACTCCCAGCAGGACTTTTCCCCTCGGACACAGAGCGCCCTTCCCGACTTGGCAGCAGCTCTCTGAGTTGCTGTGGCTGAATTAAAGTCACCTGGGGGCTCAGGTCACTGCTCCCACCCCCTGTCCCTACTCCGGTCACTCCCAGTCCCAGCCGTGGCCTGGGCTTTCCCCAGGACAAAGCTGTGGAGCAGCAGTGCCACAGTTTGGCGTTAAAGGCACAGAAACCCCTGGCCTGAAGGGTTTCAAATCTGCTTTATTTAAAGCCCTGCCAGGGTCACATGGCTGGGAGGGAGGGAGCAAACCCTGCCAGGCTCCTGCCCTGCCAAGGATTGCACTAAGCTGGGATTTAATCTAAAACCAGTCCTGCACCCATCCTTGCAGGGCCCTGTGCACGTGTGGGGTATTTCCCCCTCAGATGGGAGGGAAAAGCTGCCACAGGGAGGGAGGCGAGGAGGAGCCAAGGCTTGAGGAACCAGAGGGTTTCCAAGCACAGCAGGAGCTGTGATCAGTGATTACTTTTGGACCCCTCTCTCCTACAAAGGGAAATCCTGCAACACCTTTTATCCCGACCCTTCCTCGTGCTGATGATCTCAGAGCCCCAGCCAGGTGAGATGTGGGATCTCTGAGATCCTCCCGGCCTGGCTCTGCTTCCCAGACGAGGGAAGGGATTGCCCCAGTCCTTGCTCCAGCTGGGATCAGGGATTTCTGTCCCACCGAGCTGCTGGAGGAAGGCAGGAGCTTTAAAAAACCTTCCTGAGCCAAGAGGTGGCTGCCAGGGATGCCAGGGCGATAAAAGCAGGGGTTTGGGGCAGCAAACTTGGCATGAGATCCCTGTTACTGCCAAAGTTCCAGGCTTTGGGACATCCTTGCCTCACGCTCCAGGGATGGTTCCGTTCTCCCTTTTCCTTGAACCTTTTTCCTCAAGCACAGGGATGTCCAAGGAGTGCCCAGGGATGTGATGACACAAACCCTCCAGGATCCCAGACCCTGGTGAGATGCTGCCTTCCAGGAATCCTCCATCCCTCAGCCACCCTTGCACCTCCCTCCCTAAAATCCACCCTAAAACCCATCCCCAGCTCCAACATTTTCCTGTTAATCCCAACACGGACACTCCTGGATAGGGATATAGGAGCTCCCAGGTGCAATAAACAGATTATTCCTGCCTCGGTGCCTGCCAAGCTCTGCTCCCTTCCCCGGGAAGGAAACGTTCCAGGCCTGTCTGGGAACTGGGCGAGCACAGAGTGTTTGGATAAACCTTGTTCCTCGTTAAACTGTAAATGCCATCTGTGCCACCCAGCCAAGCCCCAGCCCCATGTCCTCAAAGCTGCAGTGTCACTCGTGGCACTGGCAGACAAAGCAAATACATTGGTGCGGTTGAAAACCATCAATTAATCCCTTTTTAATTGTTTTTTTTTTTTAAGATTTTGTTCACTTCACTCCAAACCCACCTCCTCCCTGTGCTTGAAAAGCCTCGCTGGGGGAGGCCCCCCCAGCCCTGGCGTCCTTGACAAGCCAGACTGGTTCCTGCACAAGCCTTGGGGAGATAACAGAGCTCAGAGTGAGATAAACAGAAGGAAGGAGCACGAAGGAGAGGGATCTCCCCCAGGAAAACTCATGGCTGGGCCCTCAAGGCCTTGGACACTGTAAGGAAGAGAGAGGTGCTGGCTTGCAGCCTGCTGTGCATGAAAGAGGCATCCAAAGCATAAAATAACGGGAATAAATTCAAATATTGTGCTTTTCCTCTCCTCCCGATCGAAACACGGAGCAATTTCCATGTGGTTTTCACAGGAGTCATGGAAAATCCACGCAAAAAAAGGGATGACACGGAGCAGGGCTGTTCCAAGTGCATCCAATCCTCTCCTGCCTCACGGCTGATAAGGAAACGCTGGAGATAAAGCAGGATTATAATCCTGAGGCCCGAAGAGATGAGGGATTTGGGCCAGGCTCTCACAGCAGAGCTGCCCCGTCCCCAGTGCTCCCAGGTGTGGTCTGGTTCAGCACTGGTGTGGCTGGGCCTGCCACGCTGTGATAGCGCAATTAGTGGCACAATTAATCATTAATCGGGAGGGATTGGGAGGGATTAAGTCCTTAAACAGCACACGTGCTGCTAATGGTCGTTTATGAAATCGCTCCTTCCCTCTGGATGCTGTGCCGTGTTTTCCTGGAATTAAAATCCCCCAGTTGGGCCTTTTCCACGCAGCTCTGTGAGGAAACAGCTCTGCCCATCCCTGTGTGGCGGCAGCTGGAATTTGGGGAGATCCTGCACATCCCAGCCAGGGCTCTGCCGGGCCAGAGCACCCACGGGAGCGATGGGAGAGTGATGGGAGAGGGATGGGAGAGTGATGGGAGAGCTCCTGCTGCTCCTGCTCTCCCCAGGGCCTTTGGGAGTCACTGCTCAAGCAGGAAGATGTGCAAGGCGGGGGTGTGAGGGCGGTGTTGGGGGGATTTGTTAAATTCAGGGAGCAGTTTGGGCACACAGAGACTCTCCTTGCATTTTAATTTGGATGAGCCCAAACCAATCTCTGTCTATAACCGAACAGAGCAGTGAAAGCTCCAGTTCTGCCTCCTCCTCCTCCTCCTCCTCAGCCTCCCCAGGCACACAAAGACTCTGCTCAGACCCTGCTCAGACTCTCAGCACACCCAGCCCAGGGAGATGTGGGGGATGAACTCCATCGTGTCCCATCCCAGAGTGTCATGGGGACCAAATCCATCCCCTCCCATCCCAGAGGGCCACGGGGACCAAATCCATCCCATCCCATCCCAGAGGGCCATGGAAACCAAATCCATCCCCTCCCATCCCAGAGGGCCATGGGGACCAAATCCATCCCCTCCCATCCCAGAGGGCCATGGAAACCAAATCCATCCCATCCCATCCCAGAGGGCCACGGGGACCAAATCCATCCCATCCCATCCCAGAGGGCCATGGAAACCAAATCCATCCCATCCCATTCCATCCCAGAGGGCCATGGAAACCAAATCCATCCCATCCCATTCCATCCCACCCCAGCCTCACTGTGAATTTGGCCATTATCCTTCCTCCCACAGGGACAGGAAAATCAGAGATCTGGAGATGGGATGGGGCTCACCCAGGCTCAAAGCAGCAGCCAATGGCACAGCCAGGAAAAGATCCGGCTCTGGATCCTGCCTCCAAATCCCGATACCAAATCCAAATCCTGGAATCTGCCTCCAAAGTCTGGATCCTACCCCTCAAATCCTGGATCCTACTTCCAAAATCTGGAGCCTACCACCAGATCCCAAAACCTACATCCAAACCCTGGATCCAGCCCCTCAAACTCTGGATTTTCCCTCCAAACCCTTGTTCCTTTCCCTCAGACTCTGGATCCAACCCCTCAAACCCTGGATTCTCCCTCCAAACCCTGGATTCTCCCTCCAAACCCTTGTTCCTTTCCCTCAGACTCCGGATCCAACCCCTCAAACTCTGGATTCTCCCTCCCAACCCTTGTTCCTATCCCTCAGACTCCGGATCCAACCCCTCAAACCCTGGATTCTCCCTCCAAACCCTTGTTCCTATCCCTCAGACTCCGGATCCAACCCCTCAAACCCTGGATTCTCCCTCCAAATCCTTGTTCCTATCCCTCAGACTCTGGATCCAACCCCTCAAACCCTGGATTCTCCCTCCAAACCACTGCTGCAGCACCATTTCCTTGGCTCTGTTGTTTATGGATCTCCTGCATCAGGACTGCATCCTCAGTTTCTGAGATCTCCTGAAGATCCCTGTGGATCAACATTTGCTCCAGCACAGGCTTGGCCCATAAACTGCCATCCTAAAAGGTTTTCCACCCAGTAATTCCAGCTCCAGGTGATGTTCCGTGTTGGAACGCAGGAAAACAAACCCCGAAGAGCTGAATTTATATTCCTGTGCGTGTTCCCGAGTGCAGAACCGAGGCTCCTGTTCCCAAACCTTGTCAGATTTAGCAACTAAAAAAAGCCACGGCTCTGAGAGTAGGAAGTGCTGGGAGCAACTGGAGAGAGGGAAAAACTGGGGGGTCCTTTGAGGATAAATCCCCCTGGGATCAGGAATTCCAGCCCCTGAGTGACCAGCACATTAACGCTGCCCAAATAATTAAATAGAAAATAAACCATTAAAATGGAAATGGAGAAAGAGCAGAAATCAATGGAACGTTGGGAATGTTTCCCTGCTTCCCAAAAAAGGCACACTTTGATTTCTTGGAGGTTTCGGTGTCTACGGGCGGCTTCAGCAGCCTCTCCTTTTAAATGGAGCAATTCAAGGCGAAATCACCACAAAAAACTGGTCAAACCCAGCGCCCTGCCCCACTCCAGTTGGGAAAATTTGGGTTGTTTTAAAGGAAATGGCCGAGGATTTCAGGGATTGGGGAAGAAAGAGAGGGAGGGGGTTCGTGGAGAAGGTTCAATAATAAAAACATGAGCGAACACTGAAAGGGTGCCCAAAAGATGAATTAAATTCATGAAACCCAGAGCACAGAGAGACAGGAGCTGTTGGGTTCAGATCAACACGTCCTGGAGGGAGTTTTAGGCCTCAGGTTTGAGATCCAGAGCAGCCAGCGATGGGATTTTCCTAACGCCAGGAATAAATTCCGTGCCTCGGTTTCCCAGCTGATAAATGGAAGTGACAAGGGCGGTGCCAGGGTGGAATTTTTGGGTGTCATCAATTAAATTAATAAGGAAAACAATTTTAAAATTAAAAACGAATAAAATAATTAACTGAAAATGGCATTAATTGGAGTGTCTTCATCAGCAGTGTCCTTCCAGGTGCCCACAGGAGCTTTCCCTTCCCGGGCACTCAGGAAAGGGCAGTGAATCCAGCCCCAGTCCATCCTGCTTCCCCCACTCTGCATCACAGCAGCAGCTCAGCTGATCCAGGTGCCCCTGCAGTGCTGGCAGAGGTGACAGGGACCAGGCTCTGCCAGCTCTGGATCAGGAATTTGCCACTCAATTTATGATTTCTGTTGTGGCAGTGCCTGCAGGCCCCGGGGATGGAGGGGTCACGGTGAGAAATGAGGAATTGTCTCTGGTTTAAACCCACAAAGGGAGAGGAAAGGGAAGCAAAGCCAGCTGGGATCCCTGAAATGTCCCACCTGAGCTGCTCCTGGATCCCAAAAAGCAGCAATCCTTGAAAACAGCAGCTCAGGCATCCCCCTCTGAACACTTCCCAAGTTATTTCTGCCCCCAGCACCCTGGGGGTGGCAGGGATGGCAGAAAATGGGAGGAAAAGCCACAACCAAAGCCAGAACTGCTGGTGCTGGCAGCAGGATCCAACTCGCTGGAGCGAGTGCCCCACAGCCTGGAGCATCCTTCCGCTTCCTGAGCTGCATTCCCACAGGTCCTGCCTCCACTTGGAGCTGCACTCTGCGTTCAGAGCTCCAACGAGAGCTCAGCTGCTGCTCAGGTGTGGGAAGGAATGCCCAGACTTCCAGCAGGGATCAGCCCACTGGGCAGGAAGAGATGCGGACAATCCCCGGCAGGGAATGTGGCTGCGAAAATCCAGCTGTAACTGGGGTGGCTTGGAGCTCATCCCTAAACCAGCAGGGAAAGCCAGGAGGAAAGGGAACACAGGTCTCAGGCTGGGGTTGGAATGAGCTGTGGGGAGGGAGGGAGGCGAAGGACGAGCAGACAGATGAGAGGTGGCAGCGGTGGCAGCAGCACAGACGAACCCCAGCCCTCTCCCGGCGCTTCCCGCACTGCTCCGTGGCTCGAAAATAATCCCACAGCCGTTTCTTTTCCAGCCAGACAAGAGATAGGAGCCAGAGATTGGGAGCGACTGAGCAAACAAGCAGCAGATGAGCAGCACTGGCTGCGGGCAAAACGCTGCCTCGGAAAGAGCCCTCGGTTGGGAGATTGGGAGCAGGAAGAGAGGGCAAAAGATGCTCCGGCTGATTACAGAGCGACTCGGCAAAGTTAATTGTTCACCAGATTGGGATCCGGGCCACATCCATCAACGGGCTGCTTCCTGCCGTCGGGTTTCCCTGGACAAACAGCAGGAGCCAGTGGATTTAGAGGAGAGCAAACCCAGCAGGGCAGAACTCTGCCCGGACAGGGTTCACTGACAGCAAAGGGCCCTTTCCTAACAGAGCCCCCTCTCTGCTCTCCTGCCTGCACAGATGCAAACCCAGCCCAGCAGAGCTGAGCTTTGGGGGTGTCAGCACACAGATTACACAGAGCAGAGCTCGCTCCAGGCTTGGGATCTCCTCTGAGCTGAACCAAGCCCGCCTGTCCTGCTGCGTGGAGAAGCTGCCTCAATTTCCCTGAGGATGGAAGGAGAATTTGGGAGGCTCCTACTGAGCATAAGCCTTCTTGGAAACTCTTACTCTTCTTGGACATGACTCCAAACACACAGATCCCAGCTCTTCTGGAGATTCTCAGCCCTCCTGGCCCAAACCTCAGGTCTGTGTGGAAGCCAGAGGAATGTCCCAGGGCTTACAGGGACTGACCAAACATTCATTTCTCTCCAGAAGGCCGGACCAAGGGGATGGACCCAGTGCAAACTGCAACGTGGATATTTTAATGCATATGGAGAGCGGACACCCAGGGTTCTGCCTGACCGGGTGGAAGGACAGGGAGGACACAGGAATCCTCATGGATTTGGGAGATCAAAACTCCCTGTAGCACCATCTTGTCCCTGTATTTTGCCCTATGCAAAACGCAGCTGCTCTCATCTGCCTGCTCGGGATCCAGTGCCAGCGAGGGACGGCAAAAACTGTCCCCTGCAGCACCCTCTGTACCCCTCTGTACCCCTGAGGGACAAGTGACACTGGCAATGAGAGGCAGAAACTCGAGATTTAAAGCAGCTCGTTTGGAAGCCAATAAAAAGCAGCCAACCGCACTTCAGGCACCTGTAACCACTAAGCTGTGACACCATCGCTCCCCTCGGCCACTCCGTCACCAGCGCAGCCTCTCCGAAGGGTCCGTTCAGGGCACCCCAGGGAGCTGCTTTGGTGAAAGGGGCCTTCGCGGCACGGAGATGATTTCAGTGCTTTCCATCCCTGCCAGCACCCCAAAGCTCTGCAGAGCTCAGGGAGCAAAGCCGGGAGAACAAAGCAAGGTCAGGAGTTGACAGATGGGGGAACTCAGACGTGGGGACACGGCAGTGACGTGGCCAAGGCCGGGCAGAACCCGTGGCAAGGCCGTGGACAGGGGGAGATCTCCAGAGTCCTGATTAGTTGTAATTTTTTCTCTCTTTCTATTCCAGCAGGATGAGAGAGGAGGAACTCCCCAGATTGCTGGCGAGTTGTTCCACTACTCATTTATTAACTGCTCCCATTTGGACATGGTACCGATATTTTCCAGCACGAGTGAGTAAGCCTGGGAACTTGGGAACAAATCTGCAGGCCCTGCCCTCAGAATGGTCCTGCCTGCAGCATGGACACCAAAACTTGCTCAGAAATCTGGCGTGACAGAGAGGCTGAAAATCAGCAAAGTCTGAGCTGGGTGCCTCACATGCTGAGGGAGTTCCATGGATGGGGTGAGCCAGGTGCCCTCCCATTCCTGCTCCTTCCTCCTGGGATTCTTGTACATCACCTCCCACCTTTTTCTAGGGAGGAGAGGATGCTCCACACCACGAATGCACTCTGAGACCTCTGTGCCACCTGTGTGTTCGCTGACACGAACTGACCATTACCTAATGGCCAAATTCCTGAAGGGAATCTCTTTGGGATCATGGGAACTGCTTTTCACGACCTCTCCCCTGACCCACAGGCCCTGTCAGAGCCTCGTGAGGCTGGAAAACAGGACTCTGCTTGCATTCACCACATTTCAGCCCCATGCGCTGGTACATCCCAGAACCACACCCCAGATCTGCCCCACACCACCGAGGAGGGAATTAATTAACCCTGGCTCCTCGCAGGGCCCTGTCTGACGGCTCCTGCCCTTTCACAAACCTCATGCAGAGGCTCCAACTTTCTGCCTGATGTTTGTTCAAAGCCTTTCCCCCTTCAGGCACCTTCGCCAAGCCCGGCACACGCAGCACACATCACATTGCACTGCTCGTTTCCTTGATGCACAGCACAAAACCCAGCGCCAGCAGCCCCGGGCCTGACCCTGATTCTTTCCTCCTTTCAGAGCTGATGCCACCATTGTGCCAACACGCTCGGTCCAGGTTGTTTTCACGGAGAGATGAGGCTATTAAAGCTTTTCAGGCTGGCAGGGCACAGAGGGCAGCTCCCAGCGGGCTGTCTGGGGACAAGGAGGGGGACACATTCTGGGGCACAGCCCCGGGAACTTGTCACAGCAACAGGCAGCGCTGGAGAGATGCAGCTGATTGTGACAGCCACCAAAAACTGCAGCGCCAGGGGAATGCCGAGCTGCCAGCCCGGGGCAGGGCTCCCTCCGGACAGACCCTGGGTGTCACCCCCAGGGAATTCCACACTGGAAGGGTCCCCCCAGGCCCTTCACACGTGGCGGGACCCACGCCAGGGGTGCCTGTCAAAGTCCAGTACTGGGGTTGAGCTGGGCTCCCTAAAGCAGGTTTAGGAGCAAACACGCGCAGGGATCCCCCGCACCAGGCAACACCGAGGCAGAAATTCGTACCGAGCTGAACCCTCCCCGCCCGCACCTCCAACTTCAGCTCTCCCCTCCCCTCGCACTTTCTGCCCCGCCAGCCCCAAAGGCAGCGGCCGCGGCCCCCCGAGCGCTGCCGGCCGGAGGGGCTGGGGGACGGGCAGGGCCCCCCGGCCCTCGGCGGGGTCACCCCGGCACTCACCGGCCGCCGAGCAGGTCGCTCTCCCTTCTGCCGTGTCCCTTCCTCCTTCCTGCCGGCTGCGGGGCAGAGCAGGGGCGGTGCTGCGGGACCGCGGGGCCGCTCCGGGAACGGGGCCGGGCTGCGAGCGGAGCGGGGCCGGAACCGGAGAGCGGCTGGAGCGGTACCGGCTCCCGAGCGGGGCCGATGCTGGAGCCGGTGCCGGAGCAGGAGAGGGGTGGAGCGGGGCCGGGGCCGGTGCCGGGGGAGTCGGAGCGGTGCCGGTGCCGGTACCGGAGCAGGGGCAGCCGGAGCGGAGCCGGGGGCGGTGCGGGCGCGGTGCGGGACCCGGCGCGGTGCGGGAGCGCTGCCGGCGCTCGGCTCCGTGCGGCGCTGGCTCCTCCCCGCCGCAGCCCCGGGATAAGGAGCCCGCTCGGCCCCGCTGCCCCGGGCGGGAGCCGCGCTCGGCGGACACAGAAACACGCAAACAAACACACACGCAGCGATCCCGGCCGCGCACACGAGCCACGAGGGTTCCTCCTGCGGCTCTTCCTGCTCGTCCTTGAGGCTCTCGGCAGATGCGTGAGAGCCGGGGCAGCCCTGACACCGGGACCGGCAGCCGTGGGGATTTCAGCCTCTCGGGGTTGTGGGTTTAGCAGCGGCTCCGCCACCCATTCCAGCTACTTGTTGTCTTATATTTAGTCAAACATTCTGGGTTCGCCAAAAATGGAGCAGCCATGGAAATAAATCAGGCTGACTGGAGGTGCCAACATTGTCTGCCTGAAAGTAATTAATTTCTTATATCCTCAGCTATATTAATCCTCCCCTTCCCTCCACACACCGCCCTGTCTGTCAGCAGAGGTTTTTTGATTAGCGGGTATCGTGCCAAAATCTGGGGGATGTGCAGGAGGTTTGAGGTGGTGGGGAAGGGCAGGGGGAAACCTGGGCAGGGAAGGCACAGAATCCATCTCCGGAGAATTTGGAGGGTGGGAACACGGAGGACACAGCAGGGCTGGCGAAGAGGAGGGAAGGGGACACAAGTTCCTTGGGGGAAAATCCTACTGGGGGAAGCATTTAGGGTCTCCTTTCCAGACATGGAGATTCCACTAGAAAACCGTCCAGGAGACACAAATTTGGGCTTCCTCTGTTCTGCTGCTGCCAGAACTCCTTTCCACCTTTTCCCTTTTGAACGTGGGAGTCTCGCTGGACTTGCTGACTCTCATTTCTTATCTTAGAACCGCCAGGCTGGCGGGGAGACACCTCGAGGAGCGGGGAAGTGCTTCCCAGATGGCGCGGCAGAAGCGTCAAAGCTGAGCCCCCGTGGAGGAAAGGGATGTTCTAGCAGGATCCATCTCCTTTGGCCACTTTAGCCTGTCCCGGGGCAACACCCCTGAGGCCCTCAGCAATGTCTGAGCACTCCGGGAGTGGGGTAAAAGCTTCAACAGCAGCTCCTCAGTGAGAACAGGAGCTGAACCAGCGGGCTCTGTACTGGAACTGCCCCTCCAGACGCAGGTGGGGGGTTCAGGATTGAAGCACAGTGACCCAGTGGGGACGTGGTGGCTTTGCAGCCGGGGTGAGACTCCATCCTTGGTGACACAGGGCGAGCGGCTCGTTTGTCACCTGCATCTCACGGGGATTTGCATCCTTTGCTCAGGGAGGAGCAGCAAAGTGGGAGACCCAGGGGTGACGTGATGCGCAGGGTGCGATGTGCAGGGTGCGATGTCCAGGGCTGTGGTGTGATGTCCAGGGCTGTGGTGTGATGTCCAGGCTGGCTCGTGGCTCCTGTGGACGCCTGCCCTCCCCTCACCCCTGGTCAATGAGTACCTGGTCATGTGGGCTGCACAGTCAGCTCCCCGTGAGTGCCCATCACGTTCCCTTCCAGCTGCTGGCTGCGGAAATGGGCAGCTTTGGGGGTTTTTTTCCCCACATCCCAGGCTCTGGCATGGCTCTGACTTCCATATTCACCTGTCTCCTCTGTTTAGAGGGGAGATGTCACCCGGGGGGGGGAGATGTCTCAAGCATTTCTGCGTCATTCCCAGCTCAGTGCAGCTCCAACAACTGCTGCCACACCCCCCATGCCACAGCTCCGAGACCACCTGGCGCTGTAAACCCAGCTTGAAACAGAAAGGAAAAGAGATTCCCAGGAAAAGCTCCAGCAAATTAAGGAGAAGGCCCCAAACTGGAGCTTCAGAGAAACCATGAAGAGAAAGTGACGTGCAAAGGGCAGGAAGGTTACAGCAATTGGGGGACAGAGCCACGAGCTCGGTGGCTGCGTCACACCAGCTGCTCCTTGGTGCAGAACATTCCTCATAAACACAAATTACAGCCACCAGCATGCCGGGGATTGCTGTGAAATCTGACAGGGACGGCTCTGGAGGAGGATGTGCAGAGGGAAAGCACCCAGCAGGGATCCCGGGCCGGGCGCGTTCAAAGAGGGGAGAGGAGCGGAGGGATCGGGATGGATGATCCCAGCATGGGGGGCGGGGGCAGGGCACGTCTGAGGGGGGATAACGAGGCTGGAAATGGGGCTGGGGCCGCCCCACCCGTACGAGGCCAAAGCAAAGCGTCCCTTGACACTTCTCGTGTGCTCTGAGGTCGCCGGGGTTGAACTCGGCACTCACCTGAGACGCCTCTGCGATCCCGCAGTGAATTTGCAAGGCAGAGCCTCGGGGCATTTTCCAAACACGCCGGCGGAACGGCCGAGCAGAGGGCAGACAAAAGGGCTGCGGTTTTTGGGGTTTTTTTTTTGTGAGTTTGTTTCTACAATTACTTTGCGTTCTGGGGTTGTTTTTCCCCTTTTTTGTGATCCAGAGGAGCAATCCTGTTTGTGCTCCACACCAGAGCATCACTCA
Source organism: Corvus cornix cornix (assembly GCF_000738735.6). Classification (NCBI taxonomy): domain Eukaryota; kingdom Metazoa; phylum Chordata; class Aves; order Passeriformes; family Corvidae; genus Corvus; species Corvus cornix. The sequence continues at coordinate 1,889,226 of NC_046354.1, forward strand.
CCCGAACACGCACCCCCAGAAACCCACCAGGAGCTGCTGAGCTGCGCTCCTTCCCAAACCCAGGGCAAAGTGGCTCCTGTGCCCCACAGGCTGCAGGTGGCAGAGACGGTCAGGAGCACCAGGGAATGCTGCAGCATCCCAAAAACACCCCGAGGGCTTCCCCGGGGCTTCTCCTCTCCAGAACCTTCCCTGCCAGCAAACGCCAGCGCAGGGATGTGAGAGGGACAAGAGGAAGGTGAGGAAGCAGCACGGCAATCCCAGCCCCGGTCTCACGTCACTGTGCGCCCCTTGTCCCTGTGGCGAGCTGCCTGAGGACAGGGATTTGGGAATTCCGAGCGGCTGGCACGGAGCTGGAGCCCAGGCAGTGCCTGCCCTGTGAAACTGCGCCTGCCCCAGGCGCACTCCCGCTCCCTGCGTGGCTCCTGGCCAGGCACATTAAATCCTCCGCTTCTCCCTCACATGGTGAGGCCCCGCTGGGGACACTGCAGCCGGCCCTGGTGCTGGGTTTGGGGCGGCGAGGAGGGGGACAGAGCCCGGGGCAGCCTGGGGAGCAGGGACAGCCTGGCAGAGCTGTCTCAGGAGGAGAGCAGAGCAGCTCAGGCTGAGCAGAGGTGACAGCAGTGTCCAAATGTGTCACAGAGGGAGGGAGCAGCCCTGCTACAGCCGTGCCAAGAGTCCTTTGCTGTAAAAGCACCAAGTTTTTGGTGTAAGAACACCTAATTTTGGCTGCCAGCTGCTGGCCCCCATGGAATACCTGTCCCCAGAGTGGGGGACTCATCCCACTCGTCCCACAGCACACACAGAGAGACAAGAGCTCACCTGCACCATCCTCAGGCTGCAGGGGAGATCAAACCCACCCAGCGATGACACACCAGGCCCAGTAAGAACCAGTTAAGAAAGATCCAACCTCCTAACCGAGCTCTACCCAGCAGGCACCGCTGTGTCCCTGGGGAGAGCTGCAGAGCTGAGATCTGCAGCCCAGAAGAGCCCTGGCCATCGCCAGTAAAGGCAGAGAGTGGATTAAACCTGACAGCTCAGACTGGAACTGTGGAGAAACAGCAACAGGAAAGTGCCTGACTCCTGCAGGAAGAGCAGGTCAGCTCCAGGGGGTTCACATTCACCTGTTTTCCTGCTGAGGATGCAGAGCCGTGCCGAGCCCTCAGCAGCTGCTGGGCACGTTTCCCCCAGCGCTCGGCTCACATGGCCTCACATGTGTGCCGCTCCCGAGGAGAGCCGGCGGCTCCGGAGCTCTGCGGGGAACATTTCACAGTCACTGCATCCCTTCCCCGCTGCCCTGCCACTCAATGGGAGCACGGGCAGCGAGTCATGGAAAGAAAAATGTGTTCAATGCCTCCTCCTCCTGCTGCTGCTGCTGCCGCTGCCCTGGCCTGGCCTGGCCGCTCCCCCCGGTGCACACGCAGGCATGTGGAAATCATTGCCTGGAGAGCAGCGCTGCGCTTCAGCTGCAGTCCCAGGGCTGGGGTGAAAGCTGGCTGCTGAATCGAGGAAAGCTGGGAAATAGGGCCATGCTCCTGTGCCCAGCCTGCCGCGGCGGGAGCTGGATGCTGGAGAGGGCAAATGTGCCCAGTGGTGTCACTGGGAGGGCGGTGTCGCACCCCAGCCTGCGGCTCACGAGGGGTGGGACACCCTGATTTAACATCAACCCCCCCCCCCCAGTCACACCTCTGGTGGGCTCACAGGCTCAGGAAATGTCAATCATAAAGTGGTTTGGGTTGGAAAGGACCTTAAAGATCATCTCATCTAAAATTCCACCTCCCACTATCCCGGGTTGCTCCAAGCCCCGTCCAGCCTGGCCTTGGGCATTCCCAGGGATGGGCAGCCACAGCTTCTCTGGGCACCCTGTGCCAGGGCCTCCCCACCCTCACGGGGAAGGGTTTTTTCCACCTATCCAACCTAAATTTCCCCTCTTTCAGTCTGAACCCATTCCCCTTGTCCTGGCACTCCCAAAACGGGCAGCACAGAAGGAATATCGTGATTCCCGCTTCACAGGGGGGTGAAATGAGGACCAGGAGAAACGGGGACGAGTTCAGATATCCCTGTGTGTGTCCCAGAGCTGAGGGAGCTCCTCAGGGTCTCCCTGCAAATCCCCAAGCCCAGATCACGGCAGGCTGCTCTCGTCCACACTGGAATTGGTTCTCTATGAATCTCAGGCACCCTAAATCCAAACTCAGTGGAAATTACTGAGTGAATCAAAATTCTCAGTGCTGTGGGACACAAAATCCCCGTCCCCAAAGTGCCCAGCCCTGCTGACCATGGCAACCACAAGGCCGACTGTGAATCCAGCAGCATCTCCTCTGAATTTTGCCCATGGAGCATCACCATAACAACAGCTCCACCAATCCACGCCAGACATCCAGGCCCTTAGCAACCAGGAGCTGCCAAATTGCAAAACAAAGTAAAAAAAAAAAGCCTGCATGAAGTCTTTCCTCCATGGTCCTGCTGTGGGTGTGCAGAGCTGCATTGGGCAAGCCAGGAAAATGCAGAGAGCACCACAGATCCCTAAAGTTCTGCCCCAGAAGGTGCCAAAGCCTCCCTTGCCCTGCTTGTGGTGCCACTGCGGGGTTTGGCCTCTGTTTTTGGCGTTTCACTGTGTGGTGCCCCTCCCAAAGAAGGGAAGCTCAGCGCACACAGAACCTGAGCTGTCACCCCTGAGAGCTCTGAGCGTCACCCAGCCCTGGGACCTGCAGGAACGGCTTTGCCTGGATGTTTCCAGGTGATTCAGCAGCTGTTTCCCAGGGGTTGAACCCCCTCAGCCCCACTGCCAGCGCTGCAGTTTAGAAAGAGCCAGAGTTTGCTCCTGTGAGCGAACCTTGTCCCCGGTCACCCTGTGCGAAGCGAGGGAGGAGATAAGCTGTTTTTTCAGGGAACAATCCATCTCTCGAACTGAGTCACTGACAAGCTTCCCCTTCCCAGGCAGGTCACGGGGTGAGCTGGAGGCTGAACGCTGCTCGCTCCCTGCAGGGAAGGGCTGAGGGAGCGCACCCGGGGCTCGGAGCTGCTTCCTCAGCAGCAACGGGAACCGGGGGTAAAGTTCTGCAGGGAAATGTGTCTGAGCAAAGCTGGCAGATCCTTCTCCCTGCCAGGGAACACCGAACACACCAGAGAAGGGCTGGTGCTTTCCTGCTGGCACAAACTGGGAGTCCCTGCTTGGACTGGGACCAGCAACACCCAGAACAGACATCACACAGGGGTTTTCCAGCCCAAATCAGCAGACCCTGTTAGCAGGAGATAATCCTGTGTGTAGGAGGCCTGGCTGGAGGATAATTAGGGCTTTTGCGAGGCTTTGGGCACAGGGATGCGTGGATGGGTGGGTGGTGGAGCAGGAGGAGCTGTGGCAGCAGCTGGCACTGTGCAGCCAGAACAGCTTGGGTGGCACCAGGAAGGGACTCCCCCACTGCTGGCTCGCACAGCCTCGGGATGCTCGGCCAGGATTTGCTGCTTGACTCACAGCCTGTTCAGCTATTTTCAGCCCAAATGAGGAATCCAGCCCAGCTCTGGCTTCCCAAAACATTGATGCCGGCATAAACTTCAGCGGGCATTAGAGGGATGATGAATGTGAGAACGTTCCCAAGAAAGAGAGCCAAGGACGGACTTGAGCTGCAGGGCTGGACACAGGAACGGTGGAGCACTGAGGAAAAATCCCCGAGAGGGCAGGAATGGCAGGGATGGAGCCGGGAAAGACGCTTGGCCGAGCTGGGAGCGGAGTGGGCGCAGCCCCACCTTCACTCCCGTGCCAGCCGAGCTCCTGCAGCACCCGCGGGGCTGTCGAGGCTGCTGGAACTGCTGTTCCCCCCACACGCCTCCCGTCCCGTCTGACATCCCCCAGCTCTGCCGGGATAATTAGGGAACTGGAGCAGATGGCAGCGGAGCCGGCTGGCAAGAGGGAAAACCTCTCCCGCAGCTGCCGCTCGCTGTGTGCGCTGTGTCCTTCCCTCTGGGAGCGACAGCTCCGGGAGCGCAGGGCACGCTGCCGGGGCTGGGTGCAGCGACAGCAGCCCCAAAACACTCCCAGCTGGGAGCTGGGGGCGGCGGAAGGTGACAGAAGCACGGTGAGTGTGGTCAAAGCACCAGGGGCACCGCAGGGACCTCGCGGTTCCTCTTCCCTGAGCTCCTGAGGGTCTGTGCGCCTCGGGGCCGCTCCTGGTCTCATCCCAGCGGGATTTAGGGGAACTTAACGCTGCTCCAGCCTCTTCCCTCCTCAGAAAACCCTCGCAGGCTGCTCTGTGCTGCTTCTCCCCACAAAAAGCACGAACAAAGCCGGCTGGAGCAGGCGGGGCAGGCGAGGACCTTGCCCCCTCCTTCCCCGCGAGCAAACACGGCGTGACAGCGGCAAAGGGCAGAGGAATTCCAGGAGGTAGGAGCTGGCACAGCCTGGCAGGGCTGGCAGCGTCCCAGGGAAGAGCCTCAGCGTCCCAACGACAGCACAAGGCTCAGGTGCTGCTCGGCTGGGCAGGGAGGGGAAAATGAGCTCTCAGGGTGGTCAGAATTTGTTTTAACTGCTGCTGAGGCAGCTGCCCAAGGGAAGCCACCAGTGCCCAGCTCCCTGTCTGGGGAGAAGCTCCAGAGGAGCCTCTTCCTTGCTGACTGCACTGATTACTTCATTATCTCTGTGATTTCCCACCCAGAAAGTGCTCTAATTGCAAGTTGAGTCTCTCCCAGCAGCCTGACACCCCCTTTCCTCCCTGCCAGACTCAGAGAAACCTTCCCAGTGGCTTCTCCTGTCTGGCAGAGGCTCAGGGTTCCTCCCGAGGGATGCTGAGAGCTCTGTGGTCAGGCCCAGCCCCACCCAGGCCCTCAGCCTGATCCTGCCCTGCTGCTGCTGCTTCCAGTCAGGAATAAAGTCCACAAAACCCCTTCAATGGAGAGGAAAACACCAGTTCTGTACCCAGCCTTCCCTCGCTGCCTTTGGTGCTCCTCAGAAGCCCCTTGGGTATCACCAACTTATTTTTAGCTGTTTCCTCACCAAACACAGGCAGGGGAGGCTGAATGTCAGGGCGTTCCTGCATTCCCAGCTGGGCCTGCACATGTCCCCGTCACACACGGGGGTGCTGGAGCTGCTGGGAGCTGGGGCTGGAGCAGAGCCAGCCAAGGAATTTGGTCCTGCCTGGAAGTTGGTGATGTTTTAACCCCCTCTCCAAACATCTGGTGGCCTCCTGGCTGTGGGATCTTCTCTCGCAGGGGTGCAGTCCCCATTTTGCTGCCTCTATAGATCCTTTTCTCCCTGGTTTTTTTAACGTTTTTAACCCCTCCACACCCGCAGCCAGCAAGGAAATGTCCAATTCAATTGTCACAGACAGAGAAGAGCTGAAGGGACTGGGACTGTGTCCCCAGAGTGCTGGACAGGAGCCTTTCACAGAGGTGAATCTTGGTTCTGTTTCACTGCTGCCAGCTCCTTCATCCTCTCCGTGCCTCCCTCATGAAATATTCCAGGGAAATGTGGTTTTGCAGGAGAACAGAGCACCCTCACACAGCCTGATGGCCCTAAGGAGTGACATTGATGGGATCTCTGTCCCCACCCTGCTTTGTGCCAGAGCCTGGGTGGCCGTGGCCGAGCTCTTTCATCTTCCGTGAGCTCAGACACGCTCCAGGCTGGATGGAGCCTGGATCCATCCCTGCCCGGCAGTGTCCGGGAATGATAAGGGACAATCGGCCGTGACTCAGCACCCCGAGCGCGTGTCGGGCGTGAGGGACGAGCGCTGAGTGTGTCACTGTGCCAAGGGACAAATCCTGCCCTGGCTGTGGTACCTGAGCCCGCAGGGAAGCTCAGGTGATCCCAAACAGGCACAGGTGGGCCCTGCCAGGATCACAGATCCATAGGGAGCACCTGGATACCTGTGCTGGCCCTCCTGGGAAAGCTGCACGGAGCTGCCACATCCCAGTGTCCAGGAATTCTGTGCAGGGGAGGGAAAAGGGGAACCCGGTCATGTGGAGCTGTGTCGGGAAGGGGAGAGGGATAGGCTGGATAATCAGGAAAAGGTTCAAAGTTCTTCCACCAGAAGGTTCTGGGGCACTGCCCAGGCTCCCCAGGGAATGGGCACAACCCCAGAGCTCCGGGAACGTTCGGACAGCGTTGCCAGGGGTGCACAGGATGGGATTGTCGGGGTGTCTGTGCAGGGCCAGGAGCTGGATCCATGATTCCTTGTGGGTCCCTTCCAGCTCAGGATACCCCATGGTTTTATGATCCCTCCAGGATATCGGGGGTCCAGAAGTTACAAATGGCACGGGGCAGCCCCTGCACGGAGCATGGAACCGTCCCTGTGCTTGAGGAGCAGGACACGGGACATTTTCCCCTGGATACCGGGGAAACCGGGCAGTTCACATCATGGAGAGCTGCAGCAGCCTTTCCCTGGAGAAGGAGCTTCCTCCCTGTGTCTCTCCTTGGTCCCTCCCCAGCTCTTTCCTCCACCCACGGCCACCCCTCAGCTCCCCGCCTGCCCTGTCCCCTGCTCCGGGCGCGCTCGGCTGGTCCCCAGCCCCGCGGAGATCGCGGCAGTTTTTGGAAAATGCTTCCACCTCGTGGCCCTCTGGAGAAACGCCTGCCTGGGAAAGGCCTGGCCGCTCCCGGGAAACCCAGCCAGGCACCGCCGCGGCCGTGCCACCCTCCCTGGTCACCCAGTGCTCCTCTCGGCTCTGGGTGCTGCTGATCCTGGGACCAGCGCTGGCGCATCCCGCGGGATAGGCACGGGCCAGGGCTGAGGCGGAGCTGGAGGAGGCCGTGGTCTGTTCAAACCCAGTCCTCCCAGTCCTCCCAGCACACGAGTGCTGGCAGAGCTCAGCCGGAGCTGCCGGACCCGCTCTGCCAGGGGACAGCACCGCCACTGCTGCTGCCCCTCCGAAATCAGCCTGCGCGGCCAGCTGGGGTGGGGACAGAGTGGAAAAGCCTCGGGCACACTTTGGGAAGCGCCAGGCACCGTGCGACGTTCAGGGCTTCACCCGAAATGCTGCAGGGGGAGGGGTCACAGCCCCGTGGGGGTCCCCGTCCTGATGCTGCCACCAGCGCAGTCGGAACTGCTGGGAAAGGCTCTTCTGCTCCACTGCGGGAGGTTCCTGATCTCCGATACTCCAGGAAAATGCCATCAGCTCTCACACAGGTCCGGTAGGACACTAAGGTTTCATGGAATCCCAGAACCCCAGGACGGGTTGGGATGGAAGGGATGTTGACGCCCATCCAGTGCCACTCCTGCCATGGGCAGGGACATCCCCCACTGTCCCAGGCTGCTCCAAGCCCCGTCCAGCCTGGCCTTGGGCACTGCCAGGGATGGAGCAGCCACACGAAATTAACAGAAGGAACTCCCTGATGGAATCTGCTGTCCCAAGGATTCCCTCTGTGCCCAAGCAGAGGTGAATGGGGTTCTCCGAGCAGGGCTCAGCTTTGTTTTGTCACATGAACCAATTACATTTTTAGCAGGTTTTGCTACTGTTAAAAACCCAAGTCCGTGAAGACGGCAAACCCATTTCAGGCTCTTTATCTGCAGAAACCTGCCGGGATTGCTCCCTCTGATGCCAGGGAAGGAGCAGAGTGCCCTGAGGATGCTGCAGAGCGGGATCCGAGCTGGGAAGCGCCCGCACATCCTCCCCGAGGAACAGCTGCTCCCCACAACCTCCCACCGACCACAACCCACCCGAGGGGCTCCCCCCTCGCTGCTCCCGCGAGGATCCCGCGCTGAAGTGACATCCTCGCTGTCGCAGCCACATCAGAATCCTTCCAGAGGTCACCGCCAGGCCGCTCATGTCCCGTTTGTGCTCACACCATCCCCGGCCCAGCCGCGGCTTGAAGAGAGTGTGGTGTGGAAGGAATTCCCGTGAGGAATCGGGAATTAACGCAGGAGGATGAGCAGCCCTGAGAGCACCGTGTGTGTGTCGGGAATGCCCCAGACACCCCTTGTAATCCCGCAGGGACCTGTCACAGGGGTGCGCTGATTTCTCATGGAATAAAGGACCTCGAATTTCGCAGGAAAAGTGGGTTTGGCTGCAGTGGAAGCTTTCCCAGTGAAACCCTGCCGCTCCACTCGTGTTTGCAGGGAGCACGGGACGGCAGCCCTGTGAAAAACCTGGATTCTCCCGCCGCTGCTGGTTGAAACATTTCACTTGGCGAATAGGTAGGCAGGGTTTGGAAAAGAGGGATAGCCAGGCTCCTCTTCGCGGGATCTCAGCTGCCACAACGTGGGAAGAGGCAGCTTTAAAGGCAGGCAGGACTCAGCTCCCGCTCGCCTGGCCGGGGCTCAAGCGAAGCCCCCGCCGTTAATGAGCAGGAAGTCGGGAGCGGTGGGATCGGGAAGCGCTTTGTTCAGCCCATACGGACACTTGGCACGCCGGGACCTACCGGGGGTTAATCAAAGGCCTGCTGGAGCTCCGTGAGGAACCTGCCAGTCGCCACACGAGCCGCCGTGCCGAGGAAATTAAAACTCAGGCACCATATGCCGCGCGGCCCCGGCAGGGAGCGGAGCGTCGGGAGCGGCGTCCGCATCTGCCCCGGGCAGGTGCGCTCCGGGCTGCGGGGGGGGTCAGCCCCCGCCATGAAGCGACTGCTTCGTGTTATCCCTGGTGGAGTTCATCCCCGGGATAACGCGAGTCCTGCCCGTGGAGTTCATCCCCGGGGATAACGCGAGTCCTGCCCGTGGAGTTCATCCCGCGGGGATAACGCGAGTCCTGCCCGTGGAGTTCATCCCGCGGGGATAACGCGAGTCCTGCCCGTGGAGCTCATCGCTCCGGGGTAAAGGGACTCCTTTCCCCGGAGTTTATCCCCTGGGATAACGCGCTTCTTTTCCCCGGGGTTCATCCCCCCCGGGATAACAGGACTCCTTTCCCTGGGGTTCATCACACCGGGGTACAACAACTCCTTCCCCGGGGTTACCCCCTCAACGACGCCTCTACTTCCCAGGATTTATCCCCCTAGATAACGCCCCTCCTATCCCAGGATTTATCCCACTCAATAACACCCCTCCCTCCCGAGGGTTGTCCCCTCAATAACGCCCCTCCTTCCCAGGATTTATCCCCCTCACCCCGCGCCTCTTTCCCCAGGGTCACCCCCCTCAACCCCGCGCCTCCTTCCCCGCCTCGCCGGCCCCGAGGGGGCCCGGCCAGCGCCCGGGAGCCGAGGGGAGCCGAGGGGAAGGATGACACATGTTCAGCCCAACCCAGCGGCAGAGCAGCCGGCGAGGCAGAGCCAATGGCTGCTTTTCATGCTCAGCGGGTGCGTCCACCTCCACCCCCCCTCGAGCCCTTAAGTTGCAGCTTTTAACTCCCTCGGTGTGCAGAGCAGAGATGCTGCTCAGCGGGAACAGAAGGCAGAGCCCGCTGCCAGGTAGCCAGCATGGACCCTGAGCCCGCCAGGGCCGGCTGCTGAGACAGGTACGTGCCTTCCGAGGCAGGGAGCCCAGAGCAATCACATTTGGGATGCAAACTCGGAGCAGACTTTAATTTTCCGGCAGGGGGAATCATGGAAATCTGGCTCCCTCGGAATGATTCATCCCCCCCCTTCCCCAGCGCCACCACCTCCCCTCCTCCGGCGTGCTCTCCCCGTCCCTCCCAGCACCGACACTTTGCTGCGGTCTCTCCATCTGGGAGCCTTCATTTTGCGGGGTCTCGGTGCTCCCTGAGTGTGACAAAATCGGGAATGGGGAGAGCAGCAGGGATGGGTGGTCTCCGCCGGCTGGGTGGGCTCTGGAGCCGGGGCACGGCCAGGTTGGTTCATTCCAGAGATCCCGGCTGGTGAATCCATCCCTGGGGAGCCAGACACGGCCAGGTTGGCTCATTCCAGGGATCCCAGCTGGTGAATCCATCCCTGGGAGCCCTGCTCAGCTCACGGGAGGATCCAGGGGCTGCCCCAAACGGGAGCTTCTCCCTGACACGTGTCTGGCACTCGCCGGGGAGGGGCAGCGGTGAAACGGGGGCACGGCGGAGTTAAACTCCCCTCTCCGAGGGTTTAACGCTCAAAGAGGACCCTGACCCAGCGCTGGTTAATGTCACCTGTGTCCCCTGCCCTGGAGCGGTTTGGGGAAGGGGCAGGCAGAAGCCTGGCTCTGTTCCTGGTTGTGCAAAGCTCTTCGCTGTGCTGTGCCTCTCCTTCAGCTGCAGCGTATCCAAACTCCCGCTTGGAGGGTCCCAACACGCAGCTGGGAGGCACCAGAGGGAGGCGGAGGTGACACTGGTGCGACAAACCCCATGTCTGGTGGCAGAGGAAAGTGGCTCCTCTCTCGTTTCCCCGTGGGAGGTGTTTGGGGCTTGCTGCTCCCGGGATTTCGGTGTCATTTGCTCTCCCGGAGCTGTTTTCTCAGGCCTGTCAAGGGGAAGCAGGGGAGCTGTGGGGATCCTGCAGGAGAATCTGTCTGCTGGGGAGCTTGGAAGAACTTTTGTGTTCTTGGGAAGAAGAGAGGAGCCGGCTGTGCACTCCCTGCACCCGGCTTTGCTCCGGACGGGCGCGGGGCAGGTGCTGGGCCAGGGCTGCCCTCGGCGCCCCCATTCCCCATTTCCACCCTCGGAGCTGATTCCTTTGTCTGTGTCTGTGCAAATGTTGTCCAACAAATCCTTCCTGGGGCTGATGCCATCAGGTGGCGCTTGGGAATAGGCAGCGTCGCCGCGGGAGTTTGGAGAGGGAGCACTTGTTGCTGTGAGCTGCACATGGCACTGGGAACGGGGCAGGGGACACCCAAGGCCCCTGGTCACCCCGTCTCACACCTCCCAAGGTGACACAAAAAGGGAGAGAGGACCTCCAGTGGCACTGGGAGGGATGTGCGGAGCAGGCAGAGCTGTGGACGTGGCAGGATGACCATGGAAAGCTTTTCCTCTCCGTTTTGGCACCGAAATCTTGATTTTAATTACAGCCCGTTTCAGATTTAGCCTTGTCTGGCGTGTGGCCTCAGCCCTGTCACCTCCCTGGCAGCTTTGTGCGAGTGGCTCCGTGTGACACAGGTCCGCAGAGGACCTGCCCCAGTTCCTGTGCAGCCTGGAGAGCTTTTGTCCTCTCGGGAGCACTTCCGTGGCCAGCCAGGGGTGCAGAGCAGAACGTTCCTCTCTTGTCCCATAAACCTCGTGTGGGGCTGCCCCAAGCCTTATAAAACCATCCTGAGCCATCCCAAAGGCCCGGGCAGGGCCGGGATTGGGAATCACCCATCCCAGGGCACTTGGTGAAGTTCCCCAGGAGAATCCAGACACAGCAAAGCAATTGCCAGGCCAGGAATGGCAGTGGGAACATGGAGTGAGGCACAGGTGCTGCCCAGACTCACCTGCTCCATGCCCAATCCCACCTCCATCCCCAATCCCACCTCCATCAACCCCTGGGGCTCGGGAACAGCAGCCAGGACTGAGGCAGCGGGACACTGCCTGGCCTGGCTCTGTCCGTAGGGAGCTACTCCCCACTTCCAGGGGTCAGCGAGGGTTTGTCACCCCCAGGACACCCCCAGGGCCCAGCCCAGCCCTCCTTCCCTCAAGGATCACCCTCCCACCGAGCTCAAAGCCCAGGCAGCCCGAGAGGACAAAAAGCAGCATCGAAGCCGATCATGCTGAGGGACACAGGTTGTTCCCAGAGATCCCAAATCCAGTAACATTTTTGCAGCTTGGCTGGAGTGCCCAGGGAGAGCTGAGGAAGGAAAGAGCTGCTCAAACTAAAGCAAGAGCATCCACCTCAGGGTTTGCATCCAGATTCACTCAGCTGCACCCGCTGCAGCTTCACATGGGGACAAAAATCACGGGCTGGGTCCCAGCTCGGGGACAGGACAAGGAGCGGGGACTCGAGCACAGCCTGGCTCGGCTCCCGCGGCTCTCCAGGACTGCCAGGAGCTCATCCCGGGGCTGGCAGAGCTGCAGCGGTGCCCGGCCTCTCCGTGGAGCCACGGCTTGCAGCAGCAGCAGCCCCGGCTCCGGCGCAGGGGAGCACGTCCCCTGTTAATCAGCATTTAATTAAAGGACATGCTGACATTTGGAAATCAGAAACAAGTCTCCTGTGTGGGCTGCCTCTCTCTGCCGCTCTCCTCTTCTCTGAATCACTCCCTGACATTTTGCCAGATTAGGATGTGACTCCCTCTCCCTCTCCCTCTCTCTCTTTCCCCTTCCTTGTAAAAATAAATTGAAAAGGAGATGCGGAGCCACCGCTGCTCCTCAGGGAGACGACGGAGGGGACGGGGGAAAGCTCCCGTGATTCCTGGGGCTACAGCGGTGGGGCGGGAGGGAAGGACAGGGATGGGAACACCCCAGGAGCGTGGCCCCAGGCTGGGGACAGGAGGGCTGAGCCCTGGCTGAGCTCACGGGGGGTCGCGACACCCCCGACCCCGCAGCCGGGGTACCCCCAGGCGGGACCCCTCTTTTCCCTCACCTTTAGACCCACCGGCCGCCCACGTGCAGCCCCCTGGTGCCCCTCAACCCCCCGCACAGGCCCCCCGTGTCCCCCCGTGTCCCTCCGTGTCCCCCCTGTGTCCCCCCGTATTCCCCCGCGTCCCTCCGTGTCCCCTCCGTGTCTCCCCGGTGTCCCCCCCGTGTGTCCCCTTTTCCTCCGGTGCAGCTGAGCCGGGCCGAGCTCCGTGGGCCCGGGGGTCCCTTCCCCGTCCGGCCCGAGGTCCTGGGGGTCCCCTGGCTCGTCCCCCTGCCCATCCCCGCAGCCCCCCTGCCTCCCACACCTTCTGCCGCGCTGAAACGGGGCCAGCGAGTCTGTTCAGCTGCTCGCCCATCCCCGAGCTGGGAAATGCAAACAGCAGCGAGCGCCGGGGGAGGGGGGGACTGGGGGGAACCCTCAGCGTTCGCTTCCCCTCGGCTGCTCATTTCAAACCTTCTTTCAAGCAGAAATTACTCCCATTAATCAGGAGCGGGAATGTGTTCGCAGCCCTGCAGATTTGGCAGCGAGGAATCAAATTCCATCAGGAGCAGCGGGAGGACGGGAGCGCGGCTCCGCTGCGCGCGGCCCGGCAGAGCCATTGCCCTGGGGAAATCGGAGCCCAGAGCTCCCCGAAATTCATCTCCCCTTTAAAAAATGCCAGGAGATCTCCATGACAAACGAGCGCGAACGGAGGCAAACGCCCAGCGCGTCCCGCCAGGCTGGAGCTGCCCCAGGGCCGGCAGCTGCAGGGACAGGGACGCGGCACCACCAGGATCGGGGTCCCCAGAGTCACAATTCAGCTGCTGGGACAGTGGAGAGGAGCAGAACTTGAATAGATCGTTCATTAAAAGCTGACAGAAAGGAGGGGTGGGAGTGTTGTCCCAAATTGGGGTCCTCACCCCGCAGAAGTTGATCCACACACAGGGCTGGGGTGTTTGAGTTATTCGCTGTTGTCTGCAGAAAGGGTTTGGGGTGGTCACCCAAACCCTGCCATGATCCCGGAATCCCAGACTGGTTTGGGTGGGAAGGGATCTTAAAGCTCATCCAGTTCCACCTCCCCCACCTTCCCCTATCCCAGGCTCCTCCAAACCCTGTCCAACCTGGCCTTGGACACTTCCAGGGATCCAGGGGCAGCCACAGCTGCTCTGGGCACCCTGTGCCACCCTCACAGGGCACAATTCCTTCCCTGTATCCACCCTAAACTTCTCCTCTGTCAGGGGAGCCCCTCTCCTGCTCCCAGCAGCGCCGGGAGCTCGGAGCTGTCCCCACCTCCTGCCAGCACTCTCAGAGGTGCCCTGGGACAGCCAGGAGCACCCTGGACAAGCCCAGCGAGGCAGAGCCGGGGCTGTGGGGCAGCAGCAGGTGCTGGCACTGCTGGCACAGCACAGCAGAGAGGGGCAGGGGGCTCTGGGGGTCCTGGCTGGCCGCGGAGCTGGGCGCAGCTGCCGCAGCTGCCGCAGCCCTCCCTGCTCTGATAGAGGAGCTGCCGCTGCCGCTCCGAGGTGATTGCTCCTTTATTGGCTTATTTTTAGTTGCGTGGCCGGGTTGGGAGCGAGATGGATGGGGCTTGTCTCGCCTGCTGAGAGACTTTTGTTGCAGCAGGAGCCCGGGCACGAGGCGTGGAAACGGCCCTGGGGGAGCTTCCCAGGGCAGGGGGGATCACCAGAGCCCCGTTCCCACCCCGGGAAAGGTCTGCAGGGTGGGCATGGAGGGGTCATGCCAGGCCTGAGGTCGGTTTGAGGGCTGCCTGCTGCCGGGCGGTTGCCCCAACCAGGCACCCCCAGTTGTGGTTGCTTCCAGCATCTCCCGGTAAAACCCAAAGACCCCAAATCCAAATTCCATGTCCAAAGGTGTGGTGGTCAGGGACGTGTCTGCCCTGAGGGTCTCCCATTTCAGGGTCTGTCCTCTCTCTGGTGGTTCTCAGGAGCAACCGGACAGTGGGAATGCTGCTGGCCTGGGAAGGCTGATCCCTGGAGCTCCCCTGCAGGTGCCTTGCTCTGTGTGGGAGCTCTGATTGGAGCTGGCTTTGCAATCGGAGTGGGGTTGTGTGACTGCAACTGGGCAAAGAAGGCTTTCCTGGGTGATTTTTTGTTCCCTGAACAACTCCTTCCTGCGGGGTTTTGCGGCAGGAGATTTGTTCTGTTGCCTGCAGATTTGATGGCAAAGGAAAAGGAAAACCCCCGGGGAGCCGGATGAGAAAAAGCGTGAACTCCTTTCAAAACCCAAGCGTGTGTGGACAGCCCGGGGCAATAATTGGGTGTGTCTGTGTCCCCTCAGCCCCCTGGGGACCCAAAGTGGTGCCTGGCATGTCCCGTGCCCGCCCTGGTTGTGCAGCTCCTCCCGGCCTGGCGGGAGCTGTGGGCAGCCAGGCCAAGGGAATATTGATTGGTTTTACAGCGGAACCTGACAGAGCCTATTCCAGGGATGTAATGAAGACGGATGATCCCGTCCTCTCGCCCTGGTGCTGTGGGGAAAAGGGAAATTATTCGCTGCATCCTGGAGGGAGACTCCACAGCCGTCCATCCCTCGCTCCTGTGCCTCATCTCGCTCCCGCTGGTTCTCCCTTCTTTCCACCCTCATGGATCTCTGCCTTCCCAGCTCCCAGCGCTCCAGTCTCTCATCCCAGTGCATGGATCTGGTGCTCAGGGGCTGGTCCAGACCATTGGGGTGAAGATGTCGCTGCTGGGATGAGCTGGGAGAGGAGTTGTTGTGGATGGAATATCTTTTCCCAGGGTGGAGAGCTCTCCCACTCCAGAGTCGTGTTATGGACAGCCATAAAAATGAGTTAAAATGGTCAGGGTTTAAAAGAGAAAAAGGAACTTCACCTACGATCAGGTTTTTATTTCTCTTGTGGCATTTACCCTTCAGGACTGGTGTTTTCAGGCTTTTCTCAGCAAACAAAAGAGTGGGAAATGCTGAAGTGTTCTTAGGTCAGAGCTGAGAATCCTCCAGGATCACAGGGCTGGGGGCAGAAAGAGGAAAAAACCCAGCTCCTGGAATGCACGAGGTGTGAAATCCCGAGGAATTTCGAAGGAAACATCCCTGCTACACCTCCAGGAATCTGAGGAGTCTCATCGCTCCATCAGATCGAAATCTCTTCACAGGCCTGGCATTCCAGGGATCCTCTGGAGCCCAGGGATCCTCCCGCAGCTCCCGCACTTCCAGCCGAGCTCCATCCTGGGAAAACACCCAGCGAACTTCTTCTAAAACCGTGTTTTGACACTCGGAGCCTGCTAAGGGATCTCTGCTGTTCCCATCAACATCCCGAGATCCATCCAGCCAAATTCTTGGAAAAGGACGAATAAATTCTTGTCAAACCAAGGGGGAAATCCTCCTGCAGCAAACACACGGCGCTTTCCCGGCCTCGTGAGCCCACTTGGATATTCATGGCACAGCAATTACTCCTTTTCCTCAGCTCAGGGAACGAATTTCATCAGTAATTCATCACCGCCGTGAGAGGAGAGCTGGGCACGGCTCCGGAGAGGAGAGGAAACCACAGCGCCCCGTAATTCTGAATTAAATACCCCAAGAATGAGGCACCGCAGGCACCTGCCTGCCCATCACGGGATGCAAAATCACAACAACGAACATTTTGGCGGCCTGGGGGACATTTTTGGGGTGGGGTGATTTGGGGGAAGAGCTTTGGGGGCAATCCCCAGGTCGCCAGGAGAGCGTGCCGGCGTTCCACAGCCACCTTTTCCTGCTGCTCGCTGGCGAGTTCGGCTGAAAACATCTGGCAAAGTTGAGCACCCGGGGCGAGGGGAAGTCGCTGCTCGTGGCAGGCCAGGCTGACAGTTCCTGTGAGATCAACGCCGCCGGCGTCATTCCTTGGTGAAAGCTCCCTCACAAAGGCAAGGAATGGAAGCAAATCTTACATGACACATTTATTTTTGTCGTCTATTTATTAGCTCAGAGCAAAAGTCCTGCTGCGCTGCATTATGGGGGATTATGCAAATGAGGGACATCAAGACAATTAAAAAAAAGCCCAAGTGAGCACAATGTCAGAGCGGAGCAGATGCTGGGAGACGGCTCAGCCCTCCCTGACCGCTCCTGGCCTGCCTGGACTTCCTGCTCCGGCAATCCCGTGCCCAGATCCAACATTGTCCCCCCAATCCCAATGCTCCTGGCTTGTTGGACAACCCCAGCAGCTCATTAGGCCCATCAGTTAATGAGCTGCCCAGCACATCAAGGGGGATTCATCAGTTGTGCCATCCCTGTTTAGGGGAAGGATGCGCAGGATGGACCCTGCTCCATCCTCACCCCATCCCGCGCCTCACCCACACCCTTGCAGCCAAAATTAATGGCTAAAATTTGGATTTTTGGAGTTATTGAGAGAGCAGAGAGCAGGAGGGGTCCTTGCCCCCCTCCGGGGACCCCCCGTGTCCCCAGGGCAGAGCAGCCCCGCACCCGCTGTCCCGGCTCGGGGTGAGGTAATGCCGTGCTCAGGCGGCTCGGGCGCTGCCACGGGAGGAGGATCTGGCTCCCGAGCCCGGCTAAATCCCCACTGAATCCCTCGTTGTTCCACTGACAGCCCGGGATTTGGGAGAGCTGAGGTGCAGGGACAGCAACGAGCCGCGGAAAGGACCAACCAAAAAAAAAAAGGTCCCAAATCCGACTTGTCTTTGCTTTGCCAAGCCCCGGAGGACTCGGGATGCGCGTTTGGGGTTTAATCCTGTCTGACCCTCTCTGGTTGGAGACGGAGGTGCTTAAGGCAGCTGAGGCGTAGGTCGAGAGCTGCACCCAGGGACAGCTCCTGCCCCAGCAGCTCCTGGAAGTGGGAAAACGCCGTTTTCCCCCAAAAGCCCCTGGAAGAGCACGGGCAGTGCTTGCAGACAGGGAAAGGCGCAGGGAAAGCCGCTTCCATTCTCACCCCGCTAATTAGACTCATTAGGGGAGGAATGCTGCCTCCGATTCCGAGCTAGCCCAGCTATTTTTAATTCCCCTGCCTGCTCAAAGCGCGCACCGGAGACCTCGGGTGGGCTTTTTTTTCCCGGAAAAGGGGATTTCTCCCCCCAGGTCAGAGGCTCTTTTGTGTCTGCTCGGCTGCGAGACGGGGCCGGAGACAAAGCAGGAAGGAGGAAAGCGGGAGAGAGGCGAGCCGGGAAGAGCCGGGAGAGCCGTAGAGAGCCGGGAGAGCCGGGGAGAGACGAGGAGAGGCGGCATCGCTGCCCGGGGCGGGGGGCAGCGGGGTCCGTGCCCCGGGTACCGCATCGGCCGTGCGGGGAATGGGAAACTGCCGGGGATGCGCGGCTCCGGCGGCGAGAGATGGAGAGCCAGGAGATAATTTATGCACCAGCTCGGCTCGGGGTTGCGGGCGGCCCGGCCCCAGCCGGGTGGGAGGGAGGGAGGCCTCTCCCCATCGCCCCTTCACCCGCCCCCTCCCGCCCCGCAGCCACACACAGCCTCAACAATCCCCTTTACAATTAGGAAGACACCTATTCAGCACCGCTCGGGCAGCGCCGGGGCTTTTGTTCCTTCTCTTCTCCGCCGGCCGAGCTCTCCCCGGTGCCTCCGCTCGGCTCCGAGCAGCGCCCGGCGCCTCCTGAAGTTGCTTTGCAGGATCCCCCCCCCCCCCCCCAAAAAAAAAAAGAATCGCTGGAGTCCCGCGGGTGAGGCTGCGGGAGGAGAGAGGAGGGGGGAAGAAAGCAGGAGGAAAAAAAAAGGAGGAAAAAAAGTAAGACGGCGTTTTTTTCTCTCGCTTTCTTTGTCTGGAGCGTTGCCTGCAGGAGTTGCGTGCGTGAGGGCGAGTGGGGGCACCGGGGGAACGCTCAGCCCGCGGTGGGATCGGCGCTGAGCACACGCGGAGCACCCGCAGGCACCTGCATCCCCCCGCTCCCGGCTGCCTTTCCTGGGCAGCATCCCCGGGGATGCCAGCCTGGAGCATCCCAAAGCGATCCGAGCCCTCAGTCTGTGCCGAGAACGTGGGAATATATGGATTTAATTCTCCTGGCGGTGTTGTAGCCGAAGGGTGGCTGTGGCTTGCTGCGGTTCTGTTCTTGTGGAGGTAGCTGGTGAGCTTGGGGAAAAATTAAATTGGCTTTGTTTTGGGTGAGAATAATTCCGAGCTGGTGAAAATTCATCTCTGGGTGAATATCTGTGAGATGTGTGTGTATATTCATGCTACATCCCCACTATTTATGTTGACAGAGAATTACATGCAACACATGTTAAGGCAGTTATCAGTTAATTACACGTGAGCTCGTTAACGGTTGGGTTCCGCCGGGGCTGGAATGGGTGCTCCCGTACCCGAATTTACGTTTTAAGTTTTTCGTCTCTCCCAGGTGAGGCGGGGGGTTCGCAGGACTGGGCTCTGCGTGCGTGCGAACACTTTGGCATTGTTTATAGCGGGAACAAACCCCACGGAGCCTCTGCCTGCTGCAGAAGGTGCATCTTGCTTTCTGAAGGGCAGGGAGCCGATCTGCCGCTGCCTGCGCCTGGCTGGATATCCCCGGATCCTGGAAGGATGCGGGAGGAAGTGGCCGGCAGGGCTGGGGGTGCTGCTGGAGCCGCATCCCAGCGATTCCTTCCTCCGGCTGCAAACTTGCAGCTCCAAGCCCCGAGCTGGAAGAGGGAGAGGGAGGAGAGGGAGAGGGAGAGGGAGGCTCTCCGGGTCCTCTCCGATGAGGTAATCCCAAAGAAAGATAAGGGAAGCAGCTCGTGTATCAACCTGAGCGGTGATGTCAGCCAGAAGAAAGCAGATTAAGGACTTGGAGAGAGGAATTGCCGCGATTTTGGTGTCACCTGATTGCTGCTGTTCGTTCAGGTGTGTTGTGGTGCCGAAAACGAGGGGGTCCTGAGAGGTCTGGGTAGCCCAGATGGGTCCCAGTGGCTCATGCAGGGATTTGGGGGCTGGTGTGGGGGCTCTGTGCATGTGGTGTGGCGGTGCCCGGTGCTCTCACGCGTCTGGACTGCAAGACCCGCTCAGGAAAATGAGGATTTTTTTCCCTGCCAGCAGCTCCAATGCCACTGAGGAGAGGGGAGGGGGACAGAAGCCCTGGGCCCCTCTCTGATGAGCGGGCTGGGAGTGCCCAGAGGGGCTCAGACAATGTCCCCTCCTGGTTTTTGTGTGTCCCCAGGGAGCAGTGGCAGACCTGCAGCAGCAGCAGGGCTGGGTGGGAGCAGGGCTGGGCTGGCTCCAGGCAGGGACAGCAGGCTCCGGGACAGGGGTGGGACACCCCTCACACTGCCCCTGTGCGTGTCCCCGTGGGGCTGGGCCACGCTGCAGGTGTGGCTGTCCCTTGGGAGGGGACAGTGAGCCCCCAGTGCCCTGCCCAGGGGGGGCGAGTAGGGAAGGGACCGGCTCCGGGGTGGCGAAGGGACACCGGCTCCAGGTGAATTCCTGCTCGTGCTGAGAGGTGCCACGTTGTGTCACGAGTCAGCAGAACAGGAGGAATAGCTGGGGACAGGGAATAACAGGGAGCAACAGGGAATAATGGGGAATAACAGGGAATAACGGGGAATAACAGGGAGCAACGGGGCCAGCAGTGGCCCCACATCTGCCTCCCCTTGGACCCAACACGGAAGATGCCCCCAGCACTCCGGCTGCCCAACAGCCTCTAGGATGGCCCTGCTCCCTCTCCAGGGGCTACTCCATGTGCTGCCTCATTCCAGTCCCACATTTCCTACACGCATCCTTTGCCTGTTGCACTGAGCTGCCCAAGACCTGGGGTCAGCCTGAGCTCGGCTGTCAGGACCTTCCCTTTGCTCAGCACAACCCTGAAACCCCAAACCCAGAGCAAACCTGGCCCCTCAGCACCCAGACAGGGTCTCTCAAACCCTGGGAGAGCAGGAAAAGCTGCGTGAGGCTTGACACCCTCTGCCACTTCAGCTGTCCGGAGCACCAGTGCAAGAAAGGTTCTGGAGCCTCCCTTTTCCATGGGAGATGTTCCTATAAAGGCAAAAAGTCATCATGACTTGGAGAACGAGGGATCCCTCACCAGGGACCAGCCCCTGAAGCACCCAGGGTGGCTCAGGGGCAGCTCCCCCATTCCTGCCAGGGCCAGGCCATCGACCCCTCATCCCCGACGGAACCAGACCACCAACCCCTCATCCCTGATGGAACCAGACCATCCACCCGTCATCCCTGCCAGGGCCAGACCATCGAGCCTGATCCAGATCCAGACCACTGACCCCCCATCCCTGCCAGATCCAGACCACTGACTCGCCACAACTGATGGAACCAGACCATCAGTCCCCCATCCCTGCCTGATCCAAGCCACTGAGCCTGATCCAGATCCAGGCCATCAAGCTCCAATCCCTGCCTGATCCAAACCATCCCTCACCAGCCCTGCAGCTGCTCCAGCAAATCGAGACAGATTCCCCCCCAGCTCCTGTGGCATCTCCTGCCTCGCAGCCCAGACTTAATTACAGCTGGGGCTGCAGGAGCTGAGATATCTGTGACCAGGAAGGTGCTAAAAGGCCCAGGAGGATCTTGTTAGCGAGGGCCTTACCTGGATTCCCAAGCTGCTGTTGCCGTCTCCTAATGGGCTCCATGGAAAAATTGATGGTGAGGGAGCAGGAGCAGATCTGGGTCATTATCTCGTCCCTTCCCTCTCTGCCTCTCCCATCCTTCCACCTGGAAATAAATCCAGAGGAATTGGTGCTCTGCAAAGGGCAGTGGGGCTGAGCAGAGGGATTTGGGCTGTGACCTGGGGCACACAAGTCACGATTTTGGGATCCTGGGGCCTCTCCAAGGGTCGGTTCCCTGCTCAGGATGGATTTGTTGGTTTGCAGAGCACCGAGGGGTCAAACAGAAATGAATTTACCCTGAATTATCCCAGCAAGCTGAGAAACGAAATCATTTAGGGTTGGAGGATACTTTGCTCGGTACAAAGAAAAACCTTTCGCTGCATTTCCCGTCACCTAAAATAGTCGTTTGGGGGAGAGGGAAGGAGGGCTGGAAGCGGCGTGCTGCTCCAGATGGAAAAGTGGGAAGGAGAGGTTGCAGCTCCTCCAGGCTGGTGTTGTGCCTGAAGCTGAGTGGCACAAACGAACTGGAGACACAAAATATCCCTCCTGGCCCAAAACTGTCCCAGGGGGAACATTCCTGCAACCTCGGGCACCCATGGAAAAGCCAATCCCGTGGGACTGCCCGGTGTGGGGACAGCGCTGTCCCCTCAGCACCTCTCCAGCCCCACTTTTCATACACAAATCCAATTCAGGGAAAGCCTGGAATGCTCACTGGAAAAGGGAAACATCTCCTGGGCTGCCAGGGGGCAACACCTGCGCTCCTGGAGAGGGGTGGGCAGGAGCATCCCAACGGGAATGAAGCGAAGTGCAAAAGCAGCCAGGAATGAAAGATCTCTTTTCCCTCCTCCAAACAAACCGGAGCAGTTCAACACTGGATTCTGTGCCCTGGAAGGAGCCCCTGGCTGTGTGTGCACCTGGAAAACCAGGAGCAGTTTGGCCCTTCCCAAAGTGGTTTTCCATGGCTGCATCCCGGGGAAGGGAGCCGGGCTCTGCCTGTGATGCTGCAGCTCTGCCTGCGCTGCTGCCGTGGCTGCTGTGGCTGCAAACAGGGATTTATGGAGCTCATTTCCCTGGAATGCCTCCATAAAGGTGTTGGAGATGCTGTGGTCTCACCCTCAGCTCCGCAGGGAAGCAGGGGAGCTCTGCTCTCCCGAGCTTTGCAGGATCTGGGCCGTTCCTCAGCTTCCCTGGTCCCTCCCCTCCCTGCTTTTTATTCCTGGAAGATTTATCAGGAATTCTGCAAAGATTTGGGTTCTGTTCAAGCAGCTTTCAGTAGAAAATCAGGTGGTGATGAGGAAGCTGATTAAAACCCATAAATAACCCCAGAATCACCCCGTCCATGGGAGGCGCAGGTGACAGACAACCGGTGCACCTTCAGCTGCACCACAAATGTTCCGGAGCCTCCCTTTTCCTTGGGAGATGTTCCCGTGAAGCCATAAAGTCCGGGCATAATGACTCGGAGAACGAGGTAAGGGCTGGGAAATGACATTGTTACAATGACGAATATTCTCTAAATCCCCAATCCATGATCCCGGGCGCCTCGGAAATGTGATTAGGAGATCTAATCTGGCTGTGCTGGAGCCACTTGGCAAGACAGTTTGCAAATGGATCGTTGCCCAAATTCTGACTCCCAAACTCCCCAAAATTCTGAGGGTTGATGTTTAAAAATCCACCAGGAATCAGGGCCTGATGGGGCACGAGCCGGTTTGGGCCTGGGGAGGGGGAGCTGCAGCTGATCCCCCAAAAGAGAGGCTGAGTCTGCCTCCATGGGGATGCAACTGGTGTGGATCTCTGTGGAAAACACGATGTTCCCGGCTCTGCTCTGGAGTGTCCATCCATCTGTCTGTCCATCTGTCCATCCCAGTTCTCGGGGGGTTTTATTTGTGTCCACCCCACGGCGGGGACACAAACAGGCTCTGCACACGTCCCCGGGCTCTCCCCACACCCGGGAGCTGGGAAAAGCAGGAATGCGCCTCGGGAATGGTGCTGGGAGCCCTTGGCTCCATGGAGGATCCCTCCCATGTTCTAATTCCGGGTGCCCTCATTTTGGGCGCTGCCGTGTGGTCACCCCAGGGGCCTCCCTGCTCCAGAGGCGATTCCCACACGAGCCCCTCTGGGTGCTGTGGGAGCTGCCAGGATTTCTGCAAATGAGCTGGAGAGTCAGGAAGGAGTGAGATTTCCAAAGGCACTCGAGCGCTTTTGGGAAACTGGGATGGTTTCTGGGCAGGTTGTCAGAGCATCCCATGGGACTGGCAAAACCGGGATAAGCCCCCAGTGCCCCTGGATCCGCAGGGAGAGAGGCAGGGACCTGCTGAAGGCAGCAGAGCACTTTTTAAAGCACCGATCCGAGCGCTGAGAGTCTCCAAGGTGCGTTTGATGCCTCTTCCCAGGACTTCCAGGCGCATCCCGCCGGGAGTGTGGTTCCAGAGCTTGTGCTGTTCAAGCATTGGCATTTTTGGGGCAGCCTGGCTGGGTTGAAAGCTGCGGGGTTTTTGTGAGAATCCCCAAGCTCCCCCCGCGCCGTCGCCACCTCCGAACCTGCCCCAACCTCCCCCACCTCCCCCAAAGGAGAGCCTGGGACGAGGAGCACGGGGGAGGCTTTGAGCGTATCCAAGATACAGCGGATTTGGGCACCCTGTCAAATGTTCTCATTGTCTGACCCTTGTCCACACGCCAGTAAAACCCTTTGGGAAATTCCCCCTCCACCCAGCGCACCGGCTTTAATTACAGGAGAGGAATGCGCGGCGCAGAGCGCGGCTCCTCCCGCCCCTACGCTCGGCTGAGCACCGCGCCGACCCCCGAAAGTTTGGGATCTGCGAGGATGGAGGGGTTTGGGGGGGGGTTGCAGAGGAAAGGCAGAGAGGGAGGACAGGAGTGGGGTGAGCGGCGGGTGCGTGATGCCGGCGGGACATTTCCCGACGCCGCGGTGACGAGCGGGGGTTTGTCCCCGCCGTGCCGCGCTGGCAGCGGTGCCCGAGCAGCAGGACATGAGTAATGCCCATCCCACCGGGGGAGGGAGATCAAAGCACCGGAGCAGATACAAGAGGTTTCTGCTTCACAGACCAGAGCGGCTGCAGTTCAATAGCGCCTTTGTTAGCGGCCCTCCGGAGCCAGGGATGGAGAAATACCTGACCCCGCTCCCTCCCTCCCTCTCTCCCTCCCTCCTTCCCCGCTTCCCTCCCTCCCTCCGCTCCCAGCCCCTCGCGGCACAACCACCCCAGCCATGTGCCCGCGCAGCTCGGGGGTGCTGCGGTGGCAACAAGAGAAAGGTTGGGGGGTCCAAAAGAGCCTCAGAGCAGCGGGGTGACCCCCCCCCCCCCCCCCCCAGGCAGCGCTGGGCACCCCCAGCCCCGGGCATCCCCGCGGGGACCGGGGGAAGGAGAGGACGGTGATGCCAGCCCTGTCCCCGCCATGCCAGCCCTGTCCCCGCTGGCACCGGGCCCTTCCCGCGGAGACGGTGCCACTCTGCCAAAGGTGAGCTCAGCGCGCTCGGCCGGCGGCTCCGGGCAGTCCTGGGGTCCCTGCGGCG
This sequence comes from Corvus cornix cornix, assembly GCF_000738735.6. Lineage (NCBI taxonomy): Eukaryota > Metazoa > Chordata > Aves > Passeriformes > Corvidae > Corvus > Corvus cornix. The sequence goes on from NC_046354.1 coordinate 1,913,552, forward strand.
TGGAGAGGGGATGGTGGCGCTGGGATGGACACGTGTCCTCGCGCTGCCGTGCTGGGGACAGCAGCCTGTGCCCTGCCAGGTGCCACCTCCGTGGGAAGGCCTTGGGTGCCACAGGGCCACGTCCCAAAGAGCCGCGAAGGACAAATTGACAGACTCGCCCCCCGCACGATGGGACTGGGGCTGATCCATGGGGATTAGGGCTGATCCATGGGGATTAGGGGTGGGTGGGTGCAGGGATCCATGTGGGGGCTCCTGGCGTGCACCCCATAGCTGGGGGCTTTCCCAAAAGCTCTTCCCAGAGCAGCACCTGCTCCCAAGGATGGAATTTTGGGATCAAGTGACGCTCTGGAATAGCTCCATGTTTTGGGATACCAGGAGGGGACACCGTCCTGGGGAGGGGCTGGAGGGGACTGTGGCCGTGTCACAGGTGGGGGACACGGTGGCCCTTTCCCCTCACCATTCATGGGAAATAAAAGAGGGAAAACCTTGGGAAAATGCCAGTTCAGAGCCGCCCTGCGCTCCAGGAGTTCGGTTTGTAGGTCAAAGTCGTGCTCTTTTCTACTGCAAACCACAGCAAAATCCCTCCCTGCCTCCCGTCCTGGCGGCTGGGGCGTTTGAGAACCGGGATTTCCCAGGGATTCTGGGGAGTCTCGCACCCTGACCTCATCAGCCCCTGGCAATTAACAGCCGCTGATGAACGAGCCGAGCCGTGTCCTGGCAGGGGGAGGGAGCAAAGGCGGAGGCCAGAGCATTCCCAGGGACAACCTGCGCAGCTCTGGTGCCACCCAAGGAGCTCCCCCAGGTGCCGAGAGGCTTTTCCTGAAGAATCAGGGCCGTGTCCAGCTCTCGGCAGAGCTTCTGCCCCCTGAAACGCATCCCCTTGTCCCGAGCGCCTGTTTTGTGGGTCCGGAGACGGAAACTCCCCCGAAAAGGCCCGGGGGGGCGAGGGGGGAAGCGGCGGCGGGGGAAGCGAGCGGGAGGAGGGTTGGCAGCCAGACCTTTCTTTGGGCCTTTGTCTGAGCCCACAAAGGCGGCTCTGTTGGATGAACCTGGCCGAGCACCCGCCGCCCCTGCAGCCAGGTGAGCTCTGGGGGCAGCGGGGCCACCACGGGCTTCAGATCCCGGTCCTGCTCAGCCACCCCGGGCAATCCCCTGGTGGCCCTACAGGTCAGATTTTCCAAAGAGTTGCGCGGCAGGCTGCGGCTGCACCCCAAGGTGAGTGCTTCTCCCCAAAAATGGGATTTATGCCGCGGGCTCCAGCAGCTCCTGCTCGGAGAAGGATGCTGGATCTGCAGGTGGAAATTTGTGCTGCTCCATTTGCAGCCAGAGCGGCCGCCCGGGTTTTAACTCCAGGTTTGTCGGGTTCATTGGGATTCTGGGAAGCAGCACAGATGAGAGGATGCCAGGTGCTGACGGGGATGAGGTGGAGCCGTGGCCAGGACACCGGGTGAGGGGAAATCAACCATTCCATGGCTGCTCCCAGGGCACGCTGCAATTAATTCTGGCCATGGCACCGTGGCTTTTAAGCTGTCCCTGCAATCCCAGCTCCTCACAGCATCCAGGATGCGGGGTCCTCCTCTGGGGTCAGCTCCCTGCTGAGAGAGGGGAGCATTCCAGGCTGGGATTGCTCCTTCCTGAGCCCTGGGTAACCCAGGAGAAGCCACCCCGTGGTGCTGAGGGGGGTTTGGGGTGGGAACTCATCCTGGTTTTGGGGTTGTGGGGGAACCCACTCTGTTTTTGGGGCTGAGCTCCTGCTGGTCACAAGGAGGGAGGACAACTTAGCCCAAAGAGTCACTTTTTTCCCCCATTCTCCTTTCCCTTCTCCCTCCCCTTTTCCCAAAGACTGCTGGCTTGTCCAGGGTAAGCCCTCTGCTGTGGTCTATGGCTTTTTATTCCTATGTGATTGCTTTCCCGAACTCATGTAGGGCGAAAAGCCATGGGCTACACAGAGGAGGGACTCCACCTTCCAGGCACCTCCGCACCGACTCCCCGAGCCCCTCTCGAGCCACTCAAATTTGTTTGGGGCCAAACACCGAGTGAAAGGGGGCATTGAAGCCTTGCAGGGCCTGAGCCAGAGGGATGGGGTAGAGGGAGGGGAGACAAAAGGGGCTGGGGATGGTGGGGCCGGCCCCATTCAGCAGCGGCGAGGGAGCCGATTTTCTTTGGGATGGAGCTTTTCTTGCACGGTTCAAAGAGTCCCCACCTGCATCCCGGGGGACAAAAGCGCCGGGAAGAGGCCAAGGGCATTTCCAAGGTCATTTCCAAGGGTGAATGGCATTTTCCAGGTGCTGGCAGCAGCCCTGTGCTCCCCTGAGAAGGGGGTTCAGGGAAGTTTGGGCACCTCCAGCCCCGTCTCCTACCACAGAGCTGGGGCCACCCAGTTTGTCCCCACAGCTCCCAGAAGGTCGTGGCCTGGCCGGGGTCATGAGGGTGGTGAGGGGAGGTGGTGGCCAGGGGCATGTGAGGAGGATGGGTTTAGTTATAGGGCAGGGTTTGGCAAATTGGGACTTCTGAAATGTGCAAAGGTGAAGTTTGCTGGAGCCATGGGGCGGAAGAGGAGGGGGGTGCTGCAGATCCCACTGCCATGGACCCCATTCCTGCAGATCCCATCCCACCAACCCCATTCCTGCAGATCCCACGGCTTCAGATCCCATTCCTGCAGATCCCACCCCACAGACTCCACTCCCACAGGCCCCATCCCGTTCCTGCAGCCCCCACCACCTCCACAACCACCCCAACAACCTCGTGGGGTTCCACCCTCCCTCGCAGAGCAGGAAACGAGCAATTTCTCCCTCCTTCAGTTTTTTCTTTTCTCACTTCCTGAGCTTTGACTCATTTGGGTGTCAGCCTTTCAAGTTTATTTCACCAGCCTGGAATGCATCCTTAAAAATAATAGTCCTTGGAAAAAAACAAAAAAAAAAAGGGGGAAAAAGCTGAGGTTCAGCTGTAATCCCATGACTCAAGGAGGTGTGGAAGGAAGAAAATGGTGAAATCCCATGAGTTCCGACAATGAAAGCGGGAGAGCTGGCACATAAATCATCCAAACCAAACACCATCCGTCAAAATGAAAGGAATTAAGCCAATCTCGCCGGGCTGTTTTAATTATTTTTTAATGAGGATTTGCTCATTCAGAAAATTCACCCGTGACAATGCCTGCCCCGAGCCATTCACGCCGGGCAGAGGGACACGCTTGGCTTGGCCCCTCCGCCCCCGCCCCGGGGCTGCTCCAGACCGGGAATGGGAGCCTGGAATGAGGGTGCCGAGGCAGGGAGAGCAGGGCCAAGGAACCCGAACCTCCCCCGTTTTTGCCATTTTGTTTTGTTGCGACCCAAAGTGTTGTGGTGGGGAAGGAAAATCCTCTCGGGATGGTCCCCGCTGTCACCACGAGGATTCCTGGAATGGTTTGGTGGGAAGAGACCTTAAAGCTCATCCCATTCCATGGGCAGGGACACTTCCCACTGTCCCAGGGTGCTCCAAGCCCTGTCCAGCCTGGCCTTGGACACCTCCAGGGATGGGACAGCCCCAAACACCGGCCTCTGTGGATATTTCCATGCCTACCATGGGCACAGCAGCTCCAGGCAGGAATATCGGCAGCCTGTCTGCGCTCCCGGATCCCGCAGCCTCGGGAATGGCTGTCACTGCCTTTCATTGGATTGATTTTCCTTTAGCAAGGCACGGATGAGGCTGGAAAGGAACGGAGGGAGCACGGCCAGTTGTGTGCAGCTGGGGGGAGGAAACGGGCTGGGCACGCTGGTGGGGGTGGCTGGTGGTCAGCAGCCAGGCCTGGCAACTTTGTGCCCAATCTCCTGGTGTTTTTTGCCAGCCCCAGCCCCCCCAGGGCTTTAACAGAGAGATTTGGAGAGATCTGAGTCGAGGTTTTCAGTCAGGGGCTCGCAGGAGCCCCATCCCACAGATCCCACTGCCATGGACCCCATTCCTGCAGACCCCATCCCGCAGATCATGTCCCACAGACTCCATTCCTGCAGACCCCATCCCACAGACCCCATTCCTGCTGATCGCACCCCACAGACCCCATCCCGCAGGTCATGTCCCACAGACCCCATCCCACAGACCCCATTCCTGCTGATCCCATCCCACAGACCCCATCCCACAGACCCCATTCCTGCTGATCCCATCCCACAGACCCCATCCCACAGACCCCATTCCTGCCGATCCCATCCCACAGACCCCATCCCACAGACCCCATTCCTGCCGATCGCACCCCACAGACCCCATCCAGATCTGGGTCCCCCGAGCGCCCCCTGAGCGTTCCCATGAAAGCGCTGCCGAGCAGAAAACCTTGGCAGAGCCCCTTGGAAAAGCTCCATCGTTCCGAGGAGGAGCTGCCAGCGCCAGGCGAGCTCCCAGCCCGGCTGGCATCACCTCCCGGGCACCTTTCGATTGGCGCGGCTCCGCCCGCACGGCTCCGAGCGCTGCCCGCGGCCAGGGCAGGGCTGGGCCCCCTCCGCGGCTGCCCCGGCTGATGAAACATTCACGGCAGGGCGGAAGAAAGCGGGATCGGGTGAGAATTTTCAAAGCATCTTCGCGAATTCGGCTGGTTCTGAACAGGCGCCCGGCGGACTCCCAGTTCATCCCAGCGCTGGGCTGAAAGGAGCTGGAGGAGGAGCGGCTCCGAGCCATTCCCGGGTAGTTCTGTGCCCAAAAACACCTGGCAAAGGCAAATTCTGGAGCAGCTGGACCCCTCCAGCACTCGCTGGTCCTTCCTGAGCTCGCAGGAGTGATGGTGGAGAGCAGGACAAGCACTAATTACAGATAATGAGTGAGGGAGGCATCCCCCGGCCGGGCTCCTGCCGGGCTCTGGGTGTGGAGCATCCCAAAACCGGGCGAGGCACGGGCTTGTCCTGCCTGGAGTGGGAATTACAGCCTCGTGTCCCGGCACGGAGCCCCTGTGCTGCCACATCAGCCCCTGGGCATCCCTGGGGGGCACCAGCCCAAATTCTGGCTCAGGAATGTGCAGGGACAGGGTGCCAGCTCCCAAATTCCGCCGGGGATTGGGATGGGCAATGCAGGGAAGCAGCAGCACCTCCCTGCTGGGTCACCCAGCCCCGCGGCTGCCGGTGCCAGGGGATAAATTGGCGGAAGCGTGCCAATTATGAATATTTTAATTACAGCCAGATGATAATGAACCGAAAAGCTGAGTTTTTTAATCAAAGCTGTGGCAGCACCCGGCCCTGTGGGACACCCAGCGCCCTCCCTGGGAGGGTTGGTGCTCACATGGGATCTTCCAGGCAGGGAATGATGCTCAGCAGGAGCCTGGGCAGGTTTGAAGCTCAACCCTGGCTCGGGATGCCCGGAGAGGAGGAACCAGGACGTGAAAATCCACATTAAATCCCAAATCCTCGACCCAAGCCATGCCTGGGTTTGATCCATGCCTGGATGTGAGGTGTTATTGTTGGATATTTTGCCTCAGAGGGTTCAGTTCCTCGAATGCTGATCTCACCCCAAATCCAGGCGTTTGGGAAAGCTGGGGAGCTGGAGGAAGGTTTGCACTGACAATTCACCGGCGGGACAAAAAGAAACGAGACTAAAAGGACACAAATCCTGGAATTATTTACCCAGCTCTGCCCTGGCTGGGGAATTACGGCTGCACCAGTTGTGCACCTTCTTCTTCTTCTTCCTCCTCCTCCTCCTCCTCCCGGCTGCCTGGGAATGGTTATTTAGGAACTGGTGAGGCCACCGGTGCTGAGTCAGCCCCAAGCTAATGAACACCCCGGCTGCCCATTTGAAATTTATTGCACCTATTAATTACAACCATTAGCTGCAGCCAGTGAAATTTTTATAATGAGGACCCTGGCGACTTTGCCTTGCTAGCAGCAAATTAACTGTGTGGGGGGAAAGAATCAATGGGATCAGCAGACTTTACAGAAGCGATGTTTTAATTAGCGTTTCTCTGCAAACATGCCAGGCAACATCTTCTCCCTTCATTATCTCCCCTTAAAGGGATGGTGCTGCTTTTCAGGTGGGTTTTATCCCCTCCTCTGGCTCCTCTGTTGTTGGGTTTTTAAAGCTCTGCTGCTCATTAGGGAAGCAGCTTTGAAGTGGGGTTTGGCTTAGGACTGGTTGTAAGCAGAGAAGTGTCCGAGGGTTTTTTTTGGGGGGGAAAAAATTAAAAAGCCAGGCTAGGAAATAATGAGTTTGAAAGCTTGGCTGGAAAAATGCTAAATTGGATGGATTTTGGGGCTGGGAGGAAGAGGATGAGGAGTGTGGGAAAGGGGTTGCGTCCGCACAGGGAGAGGATGCCCCAACAGAGAGTTTTGGGATGCAGGAGCTGAACTTTGGATGCTGAAAAACCAAAAGGAACAAGAATCCCAGGCAAAGGTCCGTACGTGGAGCATCCCCATCACCCAGAGAAGTCCAGGATTCAGGAGGGAATCCCTGCAAGCCCCAGCTGTGACTCTTCCAAGGGTGTTTTCCTCAGTGGCTTTTAGAAAGCCAGGCTGGTGATCCCCAAATCATCGTTCCTTCCTAAAAATCGTGGCTGTGGGTATGGATGGACTGGTTATCACGAAAGGCAAATGAAACGAGATTTTTTTTTCTCCATTTCATCACAAATAATTCAATTCCATTCGGCTCCCTGCAAAAAGTACAGCCCCGATTTCCATTGCAAATGATCTCCTTTCCCGAGGAAAGCGCCCGGCACGCCGGCGGCAAAGGCAGCTCGGAAATCCGAGGGTTCAAACGCAAAACTTGTTGTTTTTTCCAACCGATTCGCTAAAAAGTCAACTCAAGGGTGTCTCCCAGAAGTAGGAGAGCTGAGGGAGAGGGAGGAAAATCAGCTGGAATGAAAGATCCTGGTGCCTGAGCATCCCAACCCGGGGGCTGGTGGCCACTGGTGTCACCTGGGAGTGTCCCTGCAGTGGGGCTGTGCCGAGCCATCCCTGCTCTCCTTCCCTCCTAAACCTGCTCCTGGTGCCAGGAGCTTTCCCGGATGCCCAGCAAATCCCAGGGAAATGGGAATTGCTGGGTTAAGGAACAGACTCGGTCCAGCTGCTTCAGAAAGATATTTTTCCGGGCTCAGGGAAAGTGACATTATTAAAGTGAGCATGCTGATTGCAGACAGCTCCCAATTCATCACTGTGACAGTGACAAACACGGCCCGCGGTGATGCAGTTGACTAAAGAGAATTCTCCAGCTTTACATTTTTAATGCTCCGCGCATTTTCTCGGCTGCAGCTGAGTTTTATCCCGAGGATCTTCTCTCTTGAATGGAAAGGGCAGCGCGGGGCTGGGGTGCCTGCCCGGCCCTTGCAAATCAGCCAGGGCTTCTGTCAGCGCTGCCCAAGCCAGTCCATTTAATTTTTTTAATTATTCCTTGCTCCTCCAGGATCCCTTTTTCCACCTTTTCAAGAGGAACAGGAGCGTCGGCCTCAGCTGGGCTGCCTCCATTCTCCGGGGCTCATTCATCATTGTCCCCTGCCTGAATGGGAGGCAGAGGGTCAGCCTGAAAAGCCCGCGCGCTACAAGCCCCTCTAAATATCTCAATAGGTCCCTAATGGGGTCCCAGCCAGACCCCCCAGGCTCTCGGGGTGGTTTTGTGTCTGCAAGGAGGGGGGGGACGGGCACAGGGGGATGTGAGGTGGCACAGGGCACCCCTGGGGACCACCCTGGGAGGTCTGGGAGGGGGGGTTGGTTATTCTGGACAGCGTTAAACACCCCCGGAGCAAGGAAAGCATCGGCCAGACCGGGGTTGGGCAGCGCTGGAGCAGCCCCCACAGCTTTCCCTGTTCCCCCCTTCCCTTCCCCGCTCCAGCTGGAGCCGCGCGTTCCCGGGAGGCCGCGGGGGTGGGAGGTGAGCGGCCCCCCCGGCCCCCGCGGGCCCCCCGGCCCCAGCCGCTCCCTCCGAATTCCCATCCCGGCGCTGGCGAACACAAAAAGCGGCCGCACAAAGAGGGGACGCCGGGACCCGCCGCGGTGCGGGGAAGCCATTCAGAGCGGGGCGCTCATTAGAGGGGCGGCCGTGGGGATTTGTGAGCTCCGGAGGTGGCCTGATTGAATTTGGGAGCCCCCAGACAGGTACCCAGATGGCCGCGGACGGCAGGAGGGAATTAAAGGGGATGTTTCGGGCTTTGTGCTGCAGCTGGGCCCCTTGGAAAGAGGGAGAAGGGGAAGGCGGGGATGTGGCATCGCCCCCCGGCGCTGTCACCGCTGTCACCGACGGGGCTCCACCTGCTCTGGCTGCTTCATTTCCTCCCACCTGGCCCTGCTGGGAATTAGGGCTGCTCCAAACTCTGACAGGGTTGTGGGATGGGGAGCCCCAAACAGTGCCTCAAACCCTGCGAGCTCATGCCCAGTTCACGGAGGGTAAACTGAGGCTCCGAGTGCTCCCTGTCCGTGCTGGAGTTGATGGGAACTGATGCCAAATCCAGACTCCCCCTGAGCACCAGCACTGCCCCTTCTGAGGCAAAACCATCTGCAAACTGCACAGGGTTATCCAGGGAAGCTTCCACCCCGGCAGTGTCCAAGGCCAGGCTGGACGGGGCTTGGAGCACCCTGGGGCGGTGGAAGGTGTCCCTGCCCATGGCAGGAGTGGCACTGGGTGGGCTTTAAGGTCACTTCCAACCCAAACCAGTCTGGGATTCTGTGATTTGATGAAAAGCTCAGAATTCAAGCAGGGAGCGAGTGAAGATTTCCCTTCAGACAGCATTTCTGCGAGGATTTGTTATTTATTTAAAACCCCCCAGCCTTGCATTTGCATAATTACATTTTGCAGCTGTTGGGCCGTGGCGTGGGCTGGGCTTTGGGGCATTATTTTATCTGCTGGAAAACGGACACAAAGAGAGGGAATTCGGTCCCAGCTGAGCCCCTTTGTGCCGGCACCGCCGGTGCTGCCCCTGTGCCGGGGTAACCCCAGGGATCCTCAGCTCCACGGGCACCGGGAGCTGCTCCCTGCTGGCCAGAGAGGGGCTGGGGGCGAGTTTGGGTCTCCACGGGTTTGGCGGGGTGGGGAATTTGGGAGAGAGTGGCAGGGAAAGGGAAAGGGAAAGAGGAAAGGGGAAAGGGGAAGGGGAAAGGGGAAGGGAGAGGGAGAGGGACTGAAGATGGATGAGATGTGTCCCGCTCCAGGGTGATGTCCCAGTTTTACGTCCCAGATTTGGGATTTGGGGCTCTGCTCTCCACCCTCCCTCCTGCCCGTGCACTCCCAGCTGCCGCCCTGACTCCTCTCCCTGTCCCCATCCAGGTCTCCCGGGGTCGCTCCCGAGCCTCTCCTGCTCCGGGGGATGCCCCAGTTCACCTTCGCCTGTTTCTGTGGCCTCCACGGCTTCTGCAAGATGAAGAGGAAGAAGGAAGAGGCCAGCGGGGGGCAGGAGACGGCCGTGTGAGGAGCAGCCCGGGACCCCATTCCTGTCCCCTGGGTACGCCGGGACTGCCGGGGGGACAGCGGGTGCCTCCTTCTCGTCACCTCCCTGGCGGTGTCACCTCTGCCTGCCCTGTCTGGGGGGGTCTCGGGGGGCTCAGGGGCTGATCCAAAGTGTCCGGGATGGTGCTTGGCAGAGAAGGGGAGCTGAGCGATCAGGGGCTGGGGGAGCACGGGGGGAGCTGCTTCATCCGCTCATTCATCCCACAGGTTCTCCATTTATCCCACAGATTCTCTCATTTATCCCACAGATTCTCTCATTTATCCCAGATTCTCTCATTTATTGCAGATTCTCTCATTTCCTCTCCCCTCCCTCTCCCCAGGAAGGCCAGGGAAGAGCCAAAGCCCAGGAATGACCTCGCCGAGGATGTCACCCAGGTCCTGGTGCTGGAATTGTCCTGGTGAATGAGGGATCCTGGTGCTGGAAGGGTCCTGGTGGATAAGGGATCCTGGTGCTGGAGGGATCCTGGTGCTGGAGGGATCCTGGTGCTGGAAGGGTCCTGGTGGATAAGGGATCCTGGTGCTGGAGGGATCCTGGTGCTGGAGGGATCCTGCCCGGCCCCGGGCACTCAGCTGGAAGGCCACGAGCAGCAGCTGCAGGAGGAAAGCCAGGGGAAAGCTGCAGCCTGAGCTCCTCATCCTCTACCACCTTCCTAAAGCTTCTGCTGGAGATGGGAAAAAGGAGCTGAATATCACCCTGGAGATCCCGAGGCAGACATTCCCCAGCAGGACAGAATTCCAGCCAGCTCCACCTGGAGCACTGGACTCACCACGGGCCCTGCTTGCTCCAGGCAGGGCAATTCCTGCATCCAAGGAATGGATCCTGCAGCCAAGAGAAAAAAACCCCAAACAACAACAACAAAAAACCCTTTAAAATTTTTTTTCCCCAGAAATCACCTGGTCAAAGCTGTCCTTTCTCCCTGCCGTGGGCAGGATTTTCTTCCAGCTGCTTCCAGTCTTCCTATGGTCCAAAATAATTTGCGTCTGCCCCAAAACTCGGCATTTTTCCAAATGTTATTGCAAGGACAGGGCCCAGGCAGCTCCAGGTGGGCCCAGGGAAGCTCCCGTTGCTTTGGGAAAATGCTGACTTTGTCTGCTCCTATTTTTGCACATCAGCAGATCCTCCCGAATTCCACCTTGGCATCCCCAGTGCTGCCCTTGGCGAGGACCTTCGGGATCAGCTCTGGGCCAAACAAAAATCCGAGGAAGTTGGCGGAACTCACAGGGCATTTCCTGAATGTAACTTCGTTTTTGCACAAGGATTCCTGGTGGCCACACGAGCGATGCATTTAAAGACTTAATTTGGGGTTAATCTGGAGTTTATCACAAGTGTAAAGATGAGGGTGGAATTCCAGCCTTGTTTTCTTCCAGGATAAATCCAGAGGGACAGCCTGACACCGAGATACGTAGAAAAATATTAATTATGCAGAAATGACCTTGGACTGGCTCCCAACCCCCAGATTTTTCCTGTTCCTCCAGGTTTTTTCCTATGCAAGAACACACAAAAAAACCAGCAAAACCAAAGCCAGCCTCATAGCAGGTCCTGACTCCACAAAGCCCTACTTAAACCTGAGGCTTTGCTTCGGGATTTTGCTCCACCCCATCAATTTTCCCGATTCCAGCCTGCATCGATCCCTGGAAAAGAAGGAAAGGCACAGAACCATCCTCGAGCCTCTCCCTCCTGCTGCCTGACACGGATCAAAGAATTTAATCTCTTTTTATTGTCTTTTTTTTTTTCTTTTTTTAAATCCCAGCTGCCCGGATTTCATCGGGAAGGGACTCCTGAGATGTTCCTCGGGAATCTCCCGGCCCCAGGAGCCATAGGAATCCGTACTGTACATTTATTTTTGGGGGGTTGGGTTTTTTTTGGGGGGGGAGAAAATAACCGTGGCGTTTGTAAATAAGCACGGCTGTCTTCCACGCACAGAGCAGAGCGCTTCCTATCGGAATTCCTATGCCAGAGGAAGAAATAAATAAACAGACCAATTAATTAATTAATTATGATGATTTTTGGGGTGTGGAGTTTATGGTCGTTTGGAGGTGAGGGATTTTGCTCCCTCCTTTTCTCGGCTGGTTCTTCCCAAAATGCCCCTTTCCAAAAGAGCCCTGAAATAGAAATTCCCGTTGTTTGGGGATGGGATGGATGCGGGGGAGGGCACGGGGGTTGTTAAGGCGTAAACCAGCCCCACAGCGATGCCTGGGATGTCGGGAAAACTCCCAGCCAGAGGCTTTGGAAGTCAGATGGGGGGAAAAAAAAACCCCACAATTTATTTGAGTAATTATTGGGCTCCGTCCTAACGAGCATCGCTGGCCGGGATTTAGCGTTTTCCTGGAGGATTTTCTTCCGACATCCATCGTCCTCTGGGGGACGGCGGGATTTGGGGCATCTCCCGGCTCTCCCTGCCCTCCTCGGGAGGGATCCAGGAACATCAGGAAGGGATCCAGGAGCATCAGGGAGGGATCCAGGAGCATCAGGAAGGGATCCAGGAGCGTCAGGGAGGGATCCAGGAGCATCAGGGAGCGCCATGGGAAGGGATCAGGAGAGCTCAGCCGATGGATGCCGATCCCTTTTAGCGCTTCCAGGTCTCCTGGAGCCGCGGACACCCCGATCCCGGCGGCTCCCGCTGCATCGCCCCTCGTTTACACGGTGATCCCATAAATTACGGGTGCGGTTTGCCCCGAGACTCCCCTATTGATCCGTCTCCTCCCGGTGAATATTCTCCTTCGAGCGGCTCTGTCTGCGCTTGGAATGAGCTTTTTCCCAGCCCATCCAGCACGTGGAGCTGCGGGAATAAATGGGATTTATGGCACCGCTCGGAGATTGAGGTTTATTCTGTGGGATGGGAACAGAAGGGGAGGTTGGGGAGGGAGACAGGGAAAGGTGGAGTCTCTTGGACATTTCCAGAGATGGGATAGCCACAATTTCTCTACCAGGCCCTCCTCACAGTCCCAGGGAAGAATTCCTTCCCAATTTCCCATCTAAATCTCCTCTTTTTTAGTATAAAGGGACTCCCCTTATCCTACCACTCCATGCCCATATCAAAAGTCCCTCTCCAGCTCGCTGGCAGACCTTTTTTTTTCGAAACACATGGAAAAAGGCAGGAAAAGGAGGTGAGAACTCCCCCCACCCCCTGGGCTCGGCCGGGCTGAGAACGCCCCCAACTCATCGCACGTCCCGGGCCCCTCTCCCCGCGCGGCCCCTTTAAATCGGCCGGCGTGGGACAAACCACCGCGGGGTAGGGGGGGGAATTCCTCCTCCGCGGGCGCTGGAGCGCGCAGCTGGTGAGGCCGCGCCACCCCTCTACGGACGGTGGTACAGCCCACATGTGCGTGTGTGGAGGGGGCGTGGCCAGCGCGGCGGGCTCGGAGCCCCTCAGGGCAGGGCGGGGCGGGGCGGGGGGGGGCGCGGCCGCTGCTGCGGGGCCATCCCGGAGAAACCGGAGCTTCCCGGTGTGCGGAGAGCTCCCGGTGTGCGGAGAGCTCCCGGTGTGCGGAGATTCCCGGGCGGGCGAGCGAAGCTCGGCAGCGGAAGTTTGCGCGAGGGGCGGCGCGCAGGCTCTTGTAGCAAGGGCGGAGCGGGCGCTGCCGAGACCTCGTGGCGCAACGGTAGCGCGTCTGACTCCAGATCAGAAGGGTGCGTGTTCGAATCACGTCGGGGTCACGGCGCCCCTCGGGGCTCCCTTTTTCACCGCCCCCCGGGGTTTTCGGGGGGTTCGGGGCGCGGACCCCGCGGGTTTGGGGCGAGCGGAGCTCCCGCGGTTCCCGAGCCCCTCCGCCCGCCTCCTTTTTGCCCCTGAGCGTCAGGGTTGGAAGGAATTCTTCCCGAATGTTGAGTATTGAACGTTAAAAAGTCGCGTTGGGGGTGAATACGGGTTATGAAGGGGTCTCCTGGATGGGTGCCCATCCTTCCTCCAGTATTTTGGGGATTGATGAAGCAGAGGGATCTGCCAGCTCTTCCTGAGGTTTCCTTGGGAATTCCAATAGGCAGCGCTGAGAAATTCCGTGGGAATGTTTATCGAGGCCCTGGTGAAGTGAGTGCTGGTGGCACAGGGGCTCTGTTGATATAAAACTTCACTTTTCTACAGCGCTTCCAGTGGTTTGGTGCCCTGTGAGGTCCTGCGAGAACCTGTCCCGAGCCTCAGAACCAGAAATAAAAACCATGTGGATGTCTGAGTTTGTTTGCCTTTATCCTGTCCCAATTCCTTGACTTTCTGGCGTGGAGTAAGGAAAGATTTTTGATCCGGAGAGGCATTAAAGAGCAGCTCGGAGCCCTGGTAAAGGGAATTAAATGAGCGGAACGAGTCAGGTTTGCTCCTTAAACTCCCGCCAGGGGTTGATTTTGGGAATGTTTTATTTTGCCCCTGGTGGGGGTGGCAAATGTTGAATCAGCTCCGCAGGGAGCAGCAGCTGTCGCATCCAGCCGGGCGCGACATTCCCGGTATTCCCTGTGCAGGGAACATCCATGGAAATGTGCTGCTGGAATAACCCTTTGTGCTCAGAGCTGGGCTGGGGTTTTTGGGGGGTTCTGATGTGGCTTTTCCTGGCTTTGGGACGCCAAAGAAACATCAGCGACCCCTTTGGGATTAGGGAGCGTTATGGGCCGTCCCTAAATTATCCGTATTTGCTTCTTTTAGGTTGAAATCCCTGAAAATACCAACTCAGGGAAGGCTTTGGCAGGGAGTTGGGTGGGAAGGGAGCAAAATGCTGCTGCAGGAGCAGATAAAGGAGCTGGAATAAAGGGAATGAAGTACGTGGAGCGTTGCAGAGGTCTTAGAATATCCTGGGGAGGGGGAATCGGAGTTGAAAGGGATTTTTTTACTCTTTTGACTCAAGTAGAACATTCAGTTTTTAATCTCCAAAAGCCTTTTGGGGAGTTCCTGGGCACTAAAAGCTGCTTTGCCCCCACCTTTCCTTTCTGGAGGCGGCCTTTGAAGCGGCCTTCAAAAGCTGCAGGCCGACTTCCCTCGTTTATTCCGCAGCCCGGAATGAATCCCCGCCTTTGTCGGAGCAATTAGCTCGGTGGGGGCATTCCTGGGGGGCTGCTTGAAGGGGAAAATTCCCAAATCCTGAGCGGTTTGGACATGTTTGGAGGAAAACACGGAGCCAACAGCTGTGCTCTGGCCTAATCTGACAGCGCAGCAGCTGTCACAACAAAAGCAGGGCTGCTCCAAACGCTGCTGCTTTGTGGGGTGAGAGGAAAGGATTTAAAGGAAAAGGTTACTTATTGATGTATTTAAAGTTATATTTCGTTTATATTTCATTTATCTTTATATTTCGTTTATAATTATATTAATATTATATTTATATTTATATTTATATTTATATTTATTTTATATTTATTTTATATTTTATATTTTAAATATTATATGTGCAAGTATAAATATAAGTACAAATATAAGTATAAACGTAAGTATAAATATAAGTGTAAATATAAATATAAATACAAATGCAAATACAAATATAAATATAAATATAATTAATAATCATAAGTATAAATATATAATAAATATAGAATAAATATAAATATAAATATGAGTATAATTAATAATTATATGTATAAATATAATTATATAATAAATACATAATAAAGATTTATATTTATATTTATATTTACGTCTATATTTATTTATTGGTTCTCCTGTGTGCAGCCGGACTTTATGGGATCCCCAGCAGCTGAATGGGCTCTCAACCAATTCTTTCCTCGAATTTCAGGGCTCGGATGGGTTTGGAGACTTTGGGTTTTTCTGGAATTCTGTCTTTTAGGTACCTGCCTGGGGGTTTTTTTGAGGGATGACAAATCCTTTCCGCACCAACCCTTTCCCCACCCCACACCTGCAGTCCCAGCGTGCTCCACAAGGAGAATGAAACAATTCCAACTTGTGAAAATGGCCTGAATTGGGGTTAATTTTTGTTTTCAAAGCATCAAATTCTGCAACCTGGCAGGGACATTTCAGGTGAATTCCGTGAATTTTAAGGCTTTTTCTCCCCTTTTTTCTCCTCCAGGCAAAAGCCGGAGTAACCTTTGAAACAAAAGAGGTCAAAGTGCCGGCAGCCTGCGCCTCGGGCTGTCCTGGAGGCAGTAATCTGCTCCAACATGAATATTTGATGTCTGCTCCGCCAAATGAGGGAATTACAAGTTGATATAAACTGACGTTCTTTGTGTTCGCTCGTGACAAACGCAGCAATTAGCTGCAATCAGTTAATTACAGCTCGCTCCTTCCTCGGCCTTTCCTTCCTCCAGCTCTGCTTTGCAGCAGGACGGGGTTGAACTCACGGATGTGTTTTCGTGCTGCTCCTCTGGAAAAGCTGGAAATCGGGAATTTTATCCATTTGAAAGCTCATCCCTATCGGGTTTATCCTCACACCGGGGATGCTCCGGGGCTTTCCCGGGATGGAGTTTCCTGACCCCGTTCCCAAACCTTGTTTCAGGAGTGCCTGGAAGCGAGAGATGAACGATTGGGGAACGTTTGTGGGGTCACGGCTTTAAGGGATGAGCTCCTGGTGGGTTTTAAACCTTGGCACAAATCCCTGCCGGGCTCCACAGACTCCTCCAGAGCCTCTTCCAGCTCCCAGCTCCCTTCGAGGGCAGCTTTGTGGGAAAACCACCCCCATCCTTCTCAGCTTTCCACGGGCAGAACGCTGGGAGACTCCCTCCTGCTGCTGCTGGAAAATCCTGACAGGGGAATTTTTCCAATTGGTTTTTCCAACACTTCCAAGGATTTTGACTCCAACACTTCCCTGAGTGGCCCATTCCAATATTTATGACCATTTCCATGATTTTTTTCCCCCTAATATCTCATCTAATATCTCGTTTGCTTTGTGGAAAAACCACTCCTGCTCCCATTCTTCCTGGTTTTCCATGGGCAGAACGCTGGGAGACTCCCTCCTGCTGCTGCTGGAAAATCCTGGAAGGGGGAATTTTGCCTTGCAAGGGATGCAGGGAACCAAAGGGGCCCTGACCTGGAGTCTTGGCTGAGCTCGAGCTCCAGCAGCACATGGAAAACCCATCCCAGGATGTCATTCCTGCATCCCAAACTCCTTTCCCTGGGAATTTGAGGTGTCCAGCAGGAGATGGAGCAGCACTGGGTTATCCAAGAGCAGCCAGGACAAGGGGGAGCAGTTTGAAACTAAAAGAGGGAAGGTTTAGGTGGGATTTTGGGAAGGAATTCCTCCCTGGGAGGGTGAGGAGGGGCTGGGATGGAATTCCCAGAAAATCCACGGCTGCCCCATCCCTGGAAGTGTCTCAGGCCAGGCTGGAGCAACCTGGGATCATGGAAAGAGGTGGAACTGGGGGATCTTTAAGGTTTCTCCCAACCCAAACCAGTCCGGGATTCCATGGATTTGGGGACCTATGGGATTTAAGGAACTCATCCCACGGGGACACGTGGCACCTCCAGCCCCAAAGCAGAACCAGCCTTGGCCCTCCTGGGGTGGCAGCAGAGAAAATACCGGGGCTGGTTCCCGTTCCGTGGTGTTTTCCCTCTTTTTTTCCCCCTGGCTCTTTTCCCCCAGCCCCTTTTCCCCGGCTCTGCTCCGTTTCCCCCTGGGAAGCGTGGCTGGGATTTCTGCGGGATTGACATCCCGTTCTCAGCCTCCTCCTCCAGCCTCGCACCAAAAACATCCGTGTCTGCTCTGGGAGAACTGGGACATCCCGGGGCGGGGGAGGAATTTGGGAATCTGCCTCCACCCCATCCCTAATTTTAGGCACTGAAATTCCAGACCTGTCAGCCAAGAGCTGAGCTTGGCACACGCAGGGACAGCAGTGACAGGGAAGTGGGAGCTGAAGAGCGGCTGTGGCACGGCCCCGTTCCCAAAAACACCCCGAGATGGGCTGGAGAGTGGGAAATACGGAAAGCGAGGCTTGGTGGGATTGGGAAAGTCCTGAGGGAGCTGGGAAAGGGGCTCAGCCTGGAGAAAAGGGAGATCAGGGGGAATTTCTGGCTCTGCACAGGTCCCTGGCCGGAGGGGGCAGCCGGGGGGGATTTGGGATTTTTATCCCAGGGAACAGGGACAGGAGGAGAGGGAACGGCCTCAGGCTGGGCCAGGGGAGGCTCAGGGTGGAATTTCAGCAGGAATTTCCTCATGGAAAGGGTTGGAAAGGGCTGCTCAGGGAGGTTTGGAGTGCCCATCCCTGGAGGCGTCACCTGGACTCAGTGCCCAGGGTGGGGATCGGGCACAGCTCGGACTCGATGATCCCGGAGGGATTTTCCAACCTAAATTCTGGGATTTTGGGATCTCTGCTGCCTCATGTTCCACCCAGGAGTCCAACCATCGCCATGGCCACCACTGAGCCCTGTCCCCAAATGCCACATCCACGTTTTTCGAGCACTTCCAGGGGTTTGGGCTCCACCACTTCCCTGCACAGCCCATTCCAACATTCACAACCATCTCCGTGATTTTTTCCCCCCCAGTACCTCACCTAAACCCTGCATTGTTTCAGATCAATAAATTCCCCCATGAACTCAGCCTTAGGGATGTGCAAAAGAGGAAGATTCCGAGGGATGCAGGAGTTTCCTTATGGCAACCCCTGGAACAAATCCGGGCTCCTGAAATTTTGTTTCCAAGATGGGTTTGGTTTTTTGCCTTTTTAAAGCACGAAATGCTTCCGTATTTAAGCCCCAAAGGAAATAAAACCACATTTCTGTGCAGTTTGAATGACGATTTCTGAGGTGGATCAGGATTTCGTTCACTCTGTTAAACTCTAATTAAAATATCAGCGCTCTGAGTCTATTAAAATATTGAAAAATCATAGAAAATCAGAATTCTACTCTGGTTTTTTTTCACCCAGAGCTGCTCCTGGCTCTTATCTCTGCCTGGGCCATCAATGATTAACCCCGGCTGTGGCTGAGGAGCAAAGTTCCTCTTCTCCCACTCAGATTTCCCTGCAGCTCCTTCCCAGAGCCAAACAGACTCTGGGATGAATCCAGGGAATTTTGTGCCCTGCTCTGGGATTTATGGACTGGTTGGGCTTCCCAGGAAGGGGAATACAGGTGGTGATCCCAAAAAACTCTGCTTTATTCAGCATTCTGGGAATGTGGGATCAGCAGCTCCCAGCCCTGGGAACTGCTTTTTTTCCAGTTGGATACAAACCCAAACTTTTACTTATATTCTGATTTCTTTTTCATTTTTTAAAATTTATTTTAATTATAAAAACCCTCTAAAATCCACAGCTCGATTCTGCTTCCTGCTCAGCTGCCACTCCCCGAGCTGTGGCTGATTTGGGATGGGTTTTGGGGTGGTTTTCTCCTTTTTTTCCCTGTCTTTTCTGAGTTCCTGCCCTGTCTCCCCGCGTTTGTCACTCGGCCAAGCACAGCTGGTGGACTTCTCCCCGTGGGTGAAAATCTGATGGAGAAATCCCGGAGTTCCTGGCTGCTGTCTGCCCGGATTAAGGGAGCTCTCTGCACTGGAGAACTCCTTAATTAACTCCTTAATTAACTGTCAGCTTGGAAAATCTCTGGGAAAAATTTAGGACCTCCAGTCCCCTGCATTTCTCTCCCTGCTGGCAGAAAAAATTCCCTGTTTTCCCTCTTTACCCACAACATCCTCATTATTCCAAAAAAAAACCCTTTTCCTGCATTTCCAGAGCCGATTTTTCCCATTTCTCCCCCATTTTCCTTCCTCCTGCAGCTCCTCCCATCCCAGGAATGTTTTAGGGATGGAGTTGGCTCAGCCTGAGGTGCTGCAGGTGGAAAAAAGGGAATTAGAACCGGGAATTAAAACCTCCCCGTTGGGCTCGTTGGTGTCATCTGCAGGAATTCCTGCACCTCTCCTGCTGTTCCCATGGAAACAGATGTGGAATTGCAGGGATTCTAGAGGTTCTCAGGACTATTGGTAATTTTTTAACAGCGACACCTCCTTTACCATTCCCGAGCAGGCTGGGAGAATTTAAATCAGCTTTTTTTGAGGCACCAAAAAAAGCGGGAATCCATCATTCCCAGAAAAACATTTTCCAGCCTGCTGGATCCGGCTCAGCCATCGGGAAGCTTGGAACAGCTGGGATTTGTGGCTGAGCTGTTCCTGTCATGTTTCAATTCCCCATTTTCCCCCTGATTTATCCCGTTTTTTCTTGTTTATCTCGGGTGTTCATCATGGAAGGTGAGGCTGGATCCATCCATCGATCCATCCCTCCATCCATCCATCCATGGATCCATCCATGGATCCATCCATCCATGGATCCTCCATCCATCCATGGATCCATGGATCCATCCCTCCATCCATCCATCCATGGATCCATCCATCCATCCATCCATGGATCCATCCATCCATGGATCCATCCATGGATCCATCCATCCCTCCATCCATCCCTCCATCCTTCCCTCCATCCACCCATCCATCCATGGATCCATCCATCCCTCCATCCATCCCTCCATCCATCCATGGATCCATCCATCCCTCCATCCATCCCTCCATCCATCCATGGATCCATCCATCATCCATCCATCCATGGATCCATCCATCCATCCACCCATCCCTCCATCCATCCATGGATCCACCCCTCCATCCATCCATCCATGGATCCATCCATCCATCCATCCATGGATCCATCCATCCATGGATCCATCCATCCATGGATCCATCCATGGATCCATCCATCCCTCCATCCATCCCTCCATCCTTCCCTCCATCCACCCATCCATCCATGGATCCATCCATCCCTCCATCCCTCCCTCCACCCATCCCTCCATCCATCCATGGATCCATCTGCAGCACTTGGAGGAGAAGGAGACGCTTCCAACACCTTTTGAGGGAATCAGGTCAAGGCAGAAAAACCCCGGGATGACCGGCGGGCTGGGAGAAGGTCCCAACATCCCACTCCCCCAAGCTCCTTGTGGGGTGCAGGAGCAGAATTTGGGGGTTCTGCTGCCTTGCCGTGCCCCTTTTCCCCATTCCGGGGTGACACCCATGGGATGGGCTCTTCCCTCCCTGATCCCTGGCATTCCCCCAGGGGCAGCCCCCATCCCTTCCCACCATCACCGCGGGGTCTCTGCCTCCTCTCAGCTCCGTCTTTCCAGCTCCTGCTTCCCGATTTTTGCCCTCCCGCCTCCCTTTCCCAGGAGTTTTGTCGGTGCCGGTTTAGGGCGGGGAGCGGGGGAGCGCGGCCGTTCCAGAACATCCTGTGCGAGCGTGGGGAGCCATAAAAGGCTTAGGGATGGACTGGGAACGCCGGGAATTCGCACGCACAGCCCCGGCTGCCGCTCCGAGGAGGAGCCCAGATGGGGAAACCCTCCCCGCCTTGAGCGTCCTACATCTTCCAGAGGGGGAACTGCAGCGCCGCTGGATTTACGCGGATTTTTGTTCCCGTTTTTTTCCCCCCCTCCCACGCAGCAATTCCCAACCCCGGCTGCTCCCGGCGCCGCTCGCAGCCCGGCGGGGAGTGGGAGGAAGGAAGGGGATGCTCGGAGGATTTGGGAAAAGGGGAAGTTGCGGAGCTTTTCCAGCCATGCTCCACCTGCGCTCGGCGCGGCGGCTCCGGAGCTGTGAGTATTCCCGAGAAATCCTGGGAAAGGAAGGAGGGAGGGAGGGAATTCCTCACTGGAGGTCACTGGGTCATTTGGGGGGGGATTTGAGACCCCGGGTCCTCCCAGGCTTTTCAGCCTCAAACAAAGCTCGGAGTCTGCGTTTCCCTTCCAAAAACTGGGTGAAGAAAGATGATTTTTTCCTTACTTTTTGTGAAGAAGGATGGGGTTTTCCCTTACTTTTTTTTTCCCCCCAGTAGCCCCCAAATCCCTTCTTTTCAGCCTTTCTCCTCCCAGCATCCCCACTCCCATTTTTCCAGCCTTTCTTCCAGCCCAGGCCCTGGCAGTGCTGGGGTTGCTGTGACCTCCCCCAGCTGTGATCCGGCCGGAGCTCTTCCCATTCCCTGTGCAGCCGAAATAAAGAGGAAAAGGAGCTCTGGAAACACAACCTGAGAGGCTGCAGGGCTCGGAAAAGCCCTTCTGGCTTTCACTCGTGCAGGAGAGGAGCTGTTGGGGCAGAGGGAGATTTTGGTGGGAGCTGGATGGGGAAGGGAGACCCTTTGCTCTTGCAGGGGGGTCCTTGCAATAAAATAAAATAAAATAAAATAAAATAAAATAAAATAAAATAAAATAAAATCTCCTGGGCTAAACTGTGACATGAGCAAACCTCACCTTGCTCCACTGATTTTTCAGCCCACCCACGATAAAAAAAAGGCTGATCTGGGCTCCTTCCCCTCTTTCAAAAAATGAAGCAGCTTTTGTCCCTGTCCCGGAGCTGTGGCTGCCATCCTCCTGCTGGGGAATATTTCCTTCCACAATCCCCCTCCCTCCCATCAGCAGGAAAATTGCAGCCCGCAGGAGGAGGCTGGAAAGGATCCCGAGGGACCGGGGTGGGGGAGGGGGTGAAGCTGGGGGAGGCCGGAGCGGTCCCAGCTGCTCCTGCATCCCGGAGGATGCTCGGGATCGGGGGGTACGAAACGAGCTCTGCTGTTTCCCTCTGCTTGGCACAACGAAATCTCTTCTAATTCCAGTGGTTTTCCCTCTTTTTGCCTGTTTTTTTTTCCAGGGAGAGGCAGGGAACCGGCGGCGTTTGGTTGTTGTTGTTGTTTTTGTTGTTATTTTCCGGGCGGTTGTTACTATGGCGAGGGAAGGCGGGCAGGTCTGGAATCCCCGGCTGACAATTCCATGCCTGCTCCTTTCATTCCCAGCTGCCGGGGTTGGAGCAAAGGCACCAGAATCGGGCTGTTCCCGGCCCCTTTTCCGTTGGGACGCGGGGGAGAGGAGGATCCTTTTTCCCGAAGTTTCCCTGGTGGATGTCTCTGTCCCGCTGAGGACTGGCTGGGGGTGTCTGACCTGCTCCTGGTGGCACGGAGGCGTTGGCAGACGGGATTTTTGGGGCTGTGGGGATCACCCTGGATCTGTCCCATTCCCAAATGGGAGGAGATTTGGGTTCCGGACAGCTCATGCGCTGGCCCTTGGAATTTCGACCCTGGAGCAGCAAGACTTCCAAATCCTGGAGAGAAGAGAGATGGGAATGGAAGGGAAAGAAGCTGCCGTGCTCTGACCTCTCTCCCCGTTCATCCCGTGAATCCCTTTAAACCCCACCAGCCTGGCTCCGATAAATCCCAAATTACCGCAGGCCCAGAAATGCCACGAATCCAGGGCCTCTCCCAAATGATGAATGGGTTTTCCATGGAGGGAATATCCAGGGAGAGGTCCCACTGTCCCGTGAAGCCCTGACCCCCTCTCAGGGCGTGCTGTGGGGCTGCCCCTGCCCATCCATGCTCCAAATCCACTTGGAAAAGGCCCTGGAGGGTTTGTGGGTGCTCTTAGAGCCGGGAATTTTATCCTGCAGGGATAAGGACTGGAGCAGGCTCGGCCCCATCCCCGCCGCCTCCGCTGCTGGAAAAGCAATTTCCCTTCCTTTGGATTTCAGACGTCGGTCAGTTTGGGATAACGCAGCCGTAATTCCCTGTGCCCGGGAGGGGAATGAGGCTGCGGGACGCTTTCCCAGCTCCCTGCACGGCGCTGGTGTCGCTTCCCGGTGAAATCCAGGTGATTTTGGAGAGCCGGAGGCGAAGGCGTGGGATCAGCGTGTGAGCCTGACCTTGATTTCCTTAAAATAGCACGGGAGGGAAGAGGAGCGGATCCTTTGTGTGCCAAGGCAGCTGAATTCAGGCAGAGCTCTGCATTCCAGCCGAATTCCCAGCTCTTTGCTGCGTTGTTCCCGCGAGGGACCTGCCCAGAGAAATCCTCATCCCTCTCCAAGCGCTCTCTGCGCGCTGGGATGTTGAAAAGGAATTTTTAGGCAATTTGAGGCAATTATTCCTAAGCTTTGGACAGAGGAATTGCCTGGCCCCAGGTTCTGCTCCTGGCAGGCGCCAGAGCGATGCTGGTTGTGCCTCATCCCAGCACTTTGGATTCGAAGGAAGAGAGGCACGGGGTAAAAAAAGGATTTCCTGGATGTCTGGATGCAAATCCATCGTGCTGCTGGAAACAGGAGCTGGCTCTGCTTTGCTGATTAGCCGGCCCAGGCTGAATTTGTCCGTGAAAATTCACCTGGAAAGGAAAAAAATCGTTCACGGAGGCAGAATTCCAGAGCCGCTGGAGCTGGCAGGGCACAAATCCCGGAGCTGCTCAGGGAGGGCAGAGCAGCAGCGGGATCTGGGCTGGGGTTCGCCCCTTTTTCCCTGGATTCTGGGAGGATGGGAAGCGTGGCTTGATGTGCTGCTGCTGCTTTTTATCGTGGCTTTGTGTTCCTTTGTCCTGCGGCCCCTGTGGGGCCTGGAATTGCGCCGGGAATTGTGGGTGAGCCCACAGCAGGTCCTGGACCCCAGCCCAAGGAGGATTTATTCATCAACCCCATTCCTCATGCCATAAATGATGTTTGGTGCACTCCCGAAAATTTATTTGGGAAGATAAATAAAAAGAAACAGCCCTGCTTGGAATGATTGGATTTTATGGCAGCTCAGAGCTGGATGGGAAGGGATTTTCCTGGATCCCAGTCCAGGCGTGAGACCTTTTTCACCGATGCTTTCAATTTTCTTTATAGAACCATAGAATCCCTGGATGATTTGGGTTGGAAGGGCCTTAAAAAATCCTCACCCTGCCATGGGCACAGACACCTCCCACTACCCCAGGTTGCTCCAGCCTGGCCTTGGCCACTTCCAGGGATGTGGGATCCCTGCCAGCCTCGTGTAATTCCCACTTTCAGAGGAGCTGCGGGAGCAAACAGGAGCCCGGAAATCCCCCCTTGGGGCGGCTCTGGGGTTTGCAGGGATCCCAGGATGGCAGCAGCGCCGTGCTCAGCAGGAACGCTGCGCTGTCCCTGGCGCTGGCTCCAGGGCCGCCTCTTGTCCCCCTGCTGACCCGGGGGACGCAGCAGCCGGGAATTTTTAGGAGAAACCACATGAAATTCCCAGCACTCAGGAGGTGCGGGGGATGCAGGATTCCAGGGGGATCCTGCTCCACGCTGTGATCCCGGGAATCCCCCGGCTGATCCCGGGGCCCGGGTGGCGACAGGAGGCCGGAGGGGGCTGTTGCTAAGCCACGCCTGCGGCTGCTCCCGGCAGCTCCGTCCTGGGGCAGGGAATTCTCCGGATCCCCCTCGTTCTGTCTCTGCTCCAGCAGGAAACAAGTCTGCGTCTGCTTTTTTGGGGGGAAAAAGGAGGAATTTCCCCCTGGAAAACCCAAGGGGTGTCACTCCTGGATGATTTATTTGTGCTTGGGCACCTTGGATGGGACAGAGCCACAGGGCCGGGTGTCAGTCAGGGAGCAGGGACATGGATTCGGGGGTCAGGGACACAGATTTGGGGGTCAAGGACACAGATTTGGGGGCCAGGGACATGGATTCGGGGGTCAGGGACACAGATTTTGGGGTCAAGGACATGGATTCAGGGATCAGGGACACAGATTTGGGGGTCAAGGACATGGATTCAGGGATCAGGGACACAGATTCGGGGGTCAGGGACATTGTTTTGGGAGTGACCCTCTGCTCCAGCCTCACTCTGCTGCCAGCGTGGCTCTTCCCGGCTCAGTGGGACCTCAGCATCCCCATGGAAAACCCTTAGGAATCTGTGCACGGGGAGAAGAGGGAATGCTGCTCTCCCAGCGCAGCTGAGCCAGGAATGTGCCTTTTTTGGGGATTTTTTGGCCGGGGCTGGCTTTGCCCTTCAGAGCCGTGTCCCAAAATCTGAGCGGGCAGCAGCCGCCGAGAGCCGCCGCAGGGACAAAGGGAATTCTGCCTTTGGCTGAGGGCAGGTGTTGGACACCAAGGCGGAGATGTCGGAGCAAAACCGCTTCTGCCGCTCTCCCTTCGCCCCCTCTCCGTCCTCCCGCGCTCATTAAGCTCATCTGCATCGCGCCTAATGACGTTTGGAGAGAGGAGACCGCGGGGGTTCCAGCCCGCTCCCCCTGGGATCCCTCCCGGCTCCCGGGGATGGAGAGGAGGGAGCTGGGGGTTGCTGTTTTCCTCAGGGTGAGGAAGATCAGGAGGAGGAACCAGGTGGGTCAGAGAAGGAGAAGTTGGCCAGCAGGCCGGAAAACAGGCGTGGAACAGGCAGACGCCGGGTTTCAATGTCACCTGGGGGTGGGGAGCTCGGGAAGCAGCAGGACAAACTGACTCCGACCTTCTCGCCTGGGTTTTTTTTTCCCTGGTTTGTTTGATTGTTTCTTTCTTTCTTTCCCACCCATTTTTGGTTTGGTTTGGTTTTATTTTAGGCTCGGTCTCTGCATGAGCTGCCGAGGCAGCTCTGGATGCGCAGGATTGATGGAGAGGCACTGAGAGGTGCCGGCGGTGCTGCTCTGCAGTGGGGGTGGCACTCTGGTGTTTTCCCTCAGTTCAGGAGGGATCTGTGGAAGGGTCTGGAGAGTCCCGGGGGAGCCGGGAAAGGGGCTCAGCCTGGAGTAAAGGAGGCTCCGGGGGAATTTCTGGCTCTGCACAACTCCCTGACAGGAGGGGGCAGGCGGGGGGAGCAGATTTGGGATCTTATCCTAGGGAATTTGGGGTGGGATGAGAGGGAACGGCCTCAAGCTGTGCCCGGGGAGGCTCAGGGTGGAATTTCGGCAGGAATTTCCTCATGGAAAGGGTGCTCAGGCCTTGGCAGGGGCTGCCCAGGGAGGCTTGGAGGCGTCCAAGGCAGGCCTGGATGTGGCACTCAGCACTCGGGGCAGGGATTTGGCACAGCTTGGCCGATCCTGGAGACCTTTTCCACCCTCAGTGATTCCAGAATTCTATTTTCCAGCATAACCCCCCCCTTCCCGTGGGCAGAAACCCCCCGGTGGCCACCATGGAGCTGCCCAGCACCAAAGACTTCCAGTGGAAATCGCTGGCGCCGCTGCCCAGCCGCAGGGTGTACTCCACGCTGGTGGAGGCGGCCGGGCAGGTCTTCGCCGTGGGCGGCTGCGACGACAACGGCGTCCCCGTGGACTCCTTCGAGGTCTACTCGCCCGAGGCTGACCAGTGGGCAGCGCTGCCCCCCATGCCCACGGCCAGGGCCGGCGTGGCCGTGACCACGCTGGGCAAGAGGATCATGGTGATCGGCGGCGTGGGCACGAACCAGCTGCCGCTGAAGGTGGTGGAGATGTACAACACGGACGAGGGACGCTGGAGGAAGCGCAGCTCGCTCCGGGAGGCCGCCATGGGCATCTCGGTGACGGCCAAAGGCAAGGAGGGACCTGCCGGGGCCGCCCGTGGGGTGGTGGGATGGGGGATTTCGGGATCTGCTTGAGGAATTGGTGATTTAGGTTCGACTCTCTGAGCTTTTGTGCTCAGGCGCAAAAACTCTCTGGGTGGTGGCCCAGGGTGGCTTCGTTCGTCTCCAAAACATCTCCTGTGCTTCCAGGAGTTGGGCCTCGTGCGTTTGTCACCTCCCACCCTCCCGAGATGCTCCACAGGAGGCTGGAAGCGCAGACAGAGCCACCCCCGGGTTTGTCACCAGCCCTGGTGGCTCTGCTGGTCCCTGGGGGTGTTTTGGACAAGCTCCAGGGGCTCAGATCCAACTTTCCTGTGGGTTTGCAGTGAATTCTGGTCCTTGAGTGGATTTTTTTGGTGGTGGGGATGGATTTGTGCAGAGGAGGGGGATTTCAGCTCCTTTCCTGTAGCAGTTTTGTGGGAATTTTTTTCAGGGGGGGATTTCTGGATTTCTGCTGCTTTCCTATGATAATTTTGTGGGATTTTTGGTGTGGTTTCTTTCCCCCCATCCAGACTACAGGGTGTACGCAGCGGGGGGGATGGGCTCGGACCTGAGGCCCCACAACTTCCTGCAGCACTATGACGTGCTCAAGGACATCTGGGTGTCCCTGGCTGCCATGCCCACGCCCCGCTACGCGGCCACGTCCGTCCTGAGGGGCAGCAAGATCTACGTGCTGGGTAAGGACCAGCCCTGCCCCCTCCGCCTTGGCCTCCTTGTCCTTCTCCTTCTCTCTCCTCCTCTCTTCTTTCTCCATTTTTGTCTTTCTTTCTTCTTTCTTCTCCTCCTTTTTCCTCCCTTCTCCTTCTCCTTCTCCTCCTTCTCCTCCTCCTTCTCCTCCTTCTCCTTCTCCTTCTCCTTCTCCTTCTCCTCCTCCTCCTCCTCCTCCTCCTCCTTCTCCTTCTCCTTCTCCTTCTCCTTCCTCCTTCTCCTCTCCTTCTCCTATCTCCTTCTTCTCCTTCTTCTTCTTCTTCTCTCTCCTTCTCCTCCTTCTTCCTCCTCCTTCTCCTTCTCCTTCTCCCCTCCCTCCTTCTCCTTTCCTTCTCCTTCTCCTTCCTCCTTCTCCTTCTCCTTCTCCTTCTCCTTCTCCTTCTCCTTCCCTTCTCCTTCCCTTCTCCTTCTCCTTCTCCTTCTCCTTCTCCTTCTCCTTCTCCTCCTTCTCCTTCTCCTTCTCCTTCTCCTTCTCCTTCTCCTTCTCCTTCTCCTTCTCCTTCTCCTTCTCCTTCTCCTTCTCCTCCTTCTCCTCCTCCTTCTCCTTCTCCTCCTCCTCCTCCTTCTCCTTCTCCTTCTCCTTCTCCTTCTCCTTCTCCTTCTCCTCCTCCTTCTCCTTCTTCTCCTCCTTCTCCTCCTTCTCCTCCTCCTCCTTCTCCTCCTCCTTCTCCTTCTCCTTCTCCTTCTCCTTCTCCTTCTCCTTCTCCTTCTCCTTCTCCTTCTCCTTCTCCTTCTCCTTCTCCTTCTCCTTCTCCTTCTCCTTCTCCTTCTCCTTCTCCTTCTCCTTCTCCTTCTCCTTCTCCTTCTCCTTCTCCTCCCTGCTTTTTCTTCCCTTTTCTTCCCTTTCTCTTCCTTCTCCTCCCCTTCCCTTCCTTCTCCTCCTCATCCGCCTCCTCTCTCTCTGGATCCGAGCTCATCGGAGCTGCAAAAGCTCCCTGAGCCCGATCCTGGCTCTGCTCTGGGTTTGTCTGGATCAAACGGGTGCATTTCAAACACCTCCCTGTGCCAACACCGCGGGGAGGGGGATAGGCTGGAAAATTGAAAATCCGGCTTTTTCCTGCCATGAAACAGAGAAAAGGAGCACAGAGAGGCAAAAAAAATCCCGTTTCACTCAGGGGCCTGGAGATCCGAGGCTCCTGCAGCCCCTGAGCTGGGATTCCCTCTCCTTTTCCCAGGGGGAAGGCAATCCAAGTACGCCGTCAACGCCTTCGAGGTTTTTGACACGGACACCAGGTCGTGGGCCAAGTTCCCCAACATTCCCAACAAAAGGGCCTTCTCCAGCTTCGTGCCCACCGAGGACAAGCTCTTCAGCCTGGGGGGGCTGCGCCAGGGCCGGCTCTACCGGCAGCCCAAGTTCATGAGGACCGTGGACGTGTTCGACCTGGAGCAAGGTGGGGGCTGGCCCTGCCCCTCCCTTCCAGAGGGGCTTGGGGGCACGCGGGGCTGGGTTTGGGGTTTGGGGACACACAGGGCTGGGTTTGGGGTCTGAGAACACACATGGCTGGGTTTGGGCCCACGCAGGGCTGGATTTGGGGTCTGAGAACACACATGGCTGGTTTTGGGGTTTGGGCCCACGCAGGGCTGGGTTTGGGGCTCTGCTGGCCTTGCAGAGCTCAGAGTTCCCATCAGCTGCTGTCTTGAGCTCAGTTTAGAGGACGATTTCCAGCCAGAATTAACAAGCAGAATGGGAAAACCACAATCCCGAGGCAGCTGGATCCAACAGCTCCTTCCTGGCGTGCTGGGGGCAAATCCGACCCATTCCATGGGGTTTTATCACCCCAAGGTGCAGCAGCCAAACTGCACTTCCACAAGCCAGGGGGTCAGAGGGGCAGATGCTTTCTGCAGGAGCAGATGATCCCATAAAACCCAGCGTGTCCTGCCCTTCCCAGGTGGGTGGATGAAGATGGAGCGCTCCTGTTTCCTGAAGAAAAGGCGAGCAGACTTCGTGGCCGGCTACCTGCAAGGCAGAGTTGTTGTGGCCGGGGGCTTGGGTGAGGCTCTGGGACTGGTGGGAACCCATTAAAATCATGTGGGAATTTTTGTCATCCCAGAAAAGGGAGAAATCCCGATCCTGGCTGGTGGGAGGGAGCAGGGAAAGCAGCCCCCATAAGGGGTTGGGGTACAGAGCAGCCAAGAGATGCTCTGGACAGCTCCAAGCTCCAGGGGCTCAAATCCAACTTTCTTGTGGGTTTACAGCAAATTCTGGTCCTTGAGTGGATTTTTTTTTTTTGCGGGGGAAGATGGATTTTTATCATCCAGCGCCTCCATTTGTGCTTCCAGGGAATCAGCCGACAGTGCTGGAGTCGGCAGAGGCTTTCCACCCGGAGAAGAACAAGTGGGAGAGCCTCCCCCCCATGCCCACCCCGCGCTGCGCCTGCTCCAGCATCGCTCTGCGGGACTGCCTGCTGGCTGTGGGCGGCGTGAGCCAGGGGCTCAGCACGGCCGTGGAGGCCCTGTGCCTCTCTGATTCCTGACTGGAGCAGGATTCCACCTGGAGCAGGTCCCTGTGCCTCTCTGATTCCTGACTGGAGCAGGATTCCACCTGGAACAGGTCCCTGTGCCCCTCCGAGTCCTGACCAGAGGATTCCACCTGGAGCAGGTCCCTGTGCCCCTCTGAGTCCTGACCAGAGGATTCCACCTGGAGCAGGTCCCTGTGGCTCTCTGATTCCTGACCGGAGCAGGTTTCCACCTGGAACAGGTCCCTGTGCCCCTCTGATTCCTGACTGGAGCTCTTTGGAAGAGGACCCCACCTGGAAGAGGTGCCTGCCCCTGGCTGTCCCCAGCAGTGGCGTTGGGGACGGTGCTGGCAGCTCCCAGCACCATCAGACTGCTGCAGGAGCCTGGAAGCTCCTCTGGAACCCCATCCAGGGATTCTGTGCCTCCCTCCCTGGCACTGCTGTTGCACCCCCGTGAGGCACCCCCACACTGGCCAGGGGTCCCCTCCAGTCGCTGTCACAGCTCCGTGGGGACACCCAGCTGGAGGAGCCGCTCTCCACATCTCCTGCCTGTGGGGAGGACTCCAGAGATCCCGGCGTGGGAATTGTGTCGCTGCAGCCATCCCGGCCACAGGTGACAGCGTGGGAGGTGTTGGGACTCTCCAGAGGGTCAGTGGTGGCTCAGGGGGGGACAGTGGTGGTGTCCTCTTCGATCCTGGGATCTGTGAGTGCTTCCCTACAGATCCCCTTCTCCCAAGGGATACTCCAGACCTGCAGCCGGATTGGGGCATCGTTCTTCACCTTCACCGCGAGGCTTTTCCTGCAATCCCGTGGCATTTCCCTGGCACTCCGGCAGAACCGGGGGCTGCCGAGGCTTCCGGAGGATGAATTCCCAAGGGACAGCTTTGGCTCCTCA
The DNA here is from genome assembly GCF_000738735.6 of Corvus cornix cornix. NCBI lineage: Eukaryota > Metazoa > Chordata > Aves > Passeriformes > Corvidae > Corvus > Corvus cornix. The sequence goes on from NC_046354.1 coordinate 1,944,135, forward strand.
CCACTGGCACAGGACTGGCACAGGACCGGCACAGCTGCTGCCTTTGCTGGGTGTCAGGAGGAGACGGCCTCAACCTGCAATTTTCAGGTGTTTTTTGGCTGCTTTGGAGATTTGGGATCTCCCCTGGGAGAAAGGAGCAAACCAGGGCTGTGCCTCCAGTTTGTCACCCCAGGGACCGGGGGTGGCTTTGGTGACACCAAAGTGACCCCAGCCGCTACCTCCTCTTGGGTTCCGTTCACCCCAGGCAGTTTTTGGGAGGAGTGTCCAAACTGTCGGGACGCAATTCCAGCTTGGAGCAGTTGTCCCGTTAAAAGCTGTCCTTGGGAAAGCCCTCGGAGGAGCCCGGGCTGCGTCAGGGGTGGGATGATGTGAAAATGTGGGAGAGAGGGGTCAGGGCAGGCTGGGATCATGGAATCATGGAATCATGGAATCATGGAATGATTTAGGGCGGAATGGACCTTAAAGTCCCACCCCTGCCATGGTCAGGGACACCTTCCCCTCTCCCAGGCTGCTCCAAGCCCTGTCCAGCCTGGCCTTGGACACTCCCAGGGATGTGACCCCATCGCCGGTTCGCTTCCAAGGCGTCACATCCCTCCTTTAACGCGCTCCCTGCGCTGCGGGGAGGGGGTCCCGGTGTCCCCGCGCTGTCCCTGCGCTGTCCCCGTTCTGTCCCCGCGCTGTCCCCGCTCCGTGCGGAGCAGGGGGGCGCGGGGCCGCTCCCGTCGCCGCGGAGCTCCGAGGACACCGCGCGGAGCTCCGGGGACCCCGTGTGGAGCTCCGAGGACACCGCGCGGCCGCCGAGGACACGGCGGGGACGGAGGGACCGGCGGCCGGGATCCGGTTCCTTCTCCCGGTCATTCCAGGTGGGATCCCCCCGATCCCGAGCGCTGCGCGGCTGGAGTGACAGGGAGGGGAAGAGGAGGGGAAATGGAGGGAAAGGGGAGCCTTCCCCTCTAGCCCAAAGCCGGGCACAGCAAATCTCCCTTTGAGTCGCCTCTGCATCGAGCCGGGCCGTTAATGAGGAATTTTCCTTTGTCCTTTTCCAGCTCTTTTTCTCCTGATTCCACCTGGAATCAGCGTAGCTCAGCGGCCGCGGCTCCGGGCTCGGTGCTTTGTTCGGCTGGAGCAGGGGGAGGAGGGATCCTTTGTGTGGCTGCAGCGCAGCTGGAGCCTGATCCTTCCCTTTCTGCCTCCAGAAATCCTGGAGGGAGGCACGGACAGGGCAGCATCCTGGGAATGAGCCCGCTGGCGCACTCCACGGAGAGGTGACAGCCACTGGGGGTGACAGAATCAGAGCTGGGGGTGTCCCCAGCTTCCAGAGAGCGGGAAAGGAGCAGCTCTGAGTCCCCGTGGAGGAAGGAGAAGCAGATCCAGGTCTCTGCCTTTGGATGAATCCCAAGCTCCCATCCCTGGGACATCCCTGGAGCTGTTGAGTGCCCGCCCTCGGTGCTCCTGGCTCGGGGGAGGGGATGTTCCGCGCGATGGAGCCCTGCAGAACCCGGAGGGTGAGCGCGGCACTCACCGCCCTCCCCTGACGCTTCTCACGGCTGCGCCTCGATCCTGCCCTTCCCTGGGATGCTCCTGCTGGGAAATGGGATCCTGCAGGACACAACCTCCTGGGTTTTGTCACCAAAGGGCTGCGCCCACCCTGCCGGTGACGGAGGTGTGACCCTGAGCCGAGGCTCGGGTGGCTCAGGCGCTCCTGGCGGTGCGGGCGGGGTGTTTTTGCGCTGTTTAAGCGGGTTTGGGTGGTTTGTTTCGGGCAGAGCGGTGCTGGGCCGGCTCCAGGTCTGTTCCCAGAGCTGTGAACAGCAGATGGCATCCCTGGGCTGAGCTACGGCTGGAGCAGCACCTCCGGCAGCCCTCCCGCTGTCCTGGGCTGCCCTGGCCGGGCGGTGATGGGCCGGGCTGGCTCTAAAACCCCATTTCCCAGATCCAACACATAACCTGGTGTGCAAAGGATGCTGCGCGCCTCCTCCAGCCTTTTATTCCCATGGAAAGACATCCCCGTGGAGCCCCAAACCTCTCCAGGGAGCCGTGACAGAGCTGGGTTTGGGTCCAAAGAGTCCCTGATGCTGCTGCCCAGAGCCAGCCCAGGAAATATCTCCGGGTCTGGGGTCCCGCTGCAGCTCCCTGCAGTGAATCCCTCGGGATGAGAGGTTATCCCTGGATAAATGCTGGGATCTCCAGCGGGTTTGTCACCAACCTCCTGTCCCTGGGGGGCTGCAGAAAGCCTCGGGCTGGTCCCGCTGCCCCAGGCAGCCCCCAGGACCCCCCCGCACCCTCCGTGCCCGCTCCGCTCCCTGCGTGCCTTTATCCCAACCCAGCCGAGCCCTTGGAGTTTTCCAGCGACAAAAAAAAATCCCGGAGCGGCCCCGGCCGTGTCCTCGCCTGAACTCCCCACGCTCGGGGTTTACTGAGAGGCTTTTCAGCCCTGGCCCCGGTGGCTGCTCCGACACAGAGGCTGAGGGCTGAGCTGGCCCTGCTGCCAAAAATCATCATTTGTTGTCCCCGAGCAGACCTTGTCTGCACAAACAGGAAACTTCCTCAAGGAACAACCTCCAAAGGATCTGGTGGCGGAGCAGAAACGATTCCTGCACCTTGCCGTGGGCCCAGGACACGCACCCGGGCTGGTCCTGGCTGTTAGGGACAATATCTTTAGGGGTCAGCGGTGCTCTTTGGGGTCAGCTCTGCCCTTTGTGGCTGACAATTCCCAAAAGGAGCCCGGCGTGGGGTTGTGTGGCTGCTGTTCCAGCTTCAGCTGGGAATTCCGCTCTGGAGAGTTGGGAATGGAGCTCCGGGAAGCACCTCTGTCACTGCCATCCCCATCCCGGTGATGTCCCCAACCCTGTGGGGCCACCAGCAGTGGAGTCACTCCCGTCTGCTCCCATTCCCTCTGCATCCGCCGGCGCTGGAGCGGATGTGGAGTCACCATCCTGAGACACAGACGCTTCCTGCTCTCAAAAGCTTTTTTTTTTGGAGGGGAATTTTGCTTATTTTTCCTGTAAACGCCTCGGGGTTTCTGCAGCCCCATGTGGTGTGACCCCCCAGCTCCCGGGAGGGTGTCAGGGACAGCCTGGGCGGGGTGGATTTGTAGTTAAGGGAGCCTTGAAGGAGTGGTTTAATAGAAAAAATGTATTGATAACCATGTATTTTATGAATTATATCTATAAGATTTAATCTCCTTGGTGTGGGCGAGTGTTGTGGTCTGGAGTGTGAATGAGAGGGGAGAAAAATTCCTGGGAATTGCTCCAAACTCGCAAAAACGGGAGGAAATTGTGTCTGGAGCCTGCTCAGCTCCTGCTGCCACTCACCTGGGGTTTGCTGGAGGCTTCACCACAGCGGGTGACGAATTTTGGGGTTGAAACAGGGCTTGGGTTGGATTTTATTCAAAAAACTTTCAGAGTTTTTGTCACTCAGACACTGCACGTGTCCCTTATCAATGTGGAGCATTTTCTGAGGCAAACAGGGCACAGTAACAAAGATCTCGTTATCACCTGATAGCACAGATTAAAAATCGGAAAATCCAGATTTTGGAGGGGCCGGTTCCTGGGTTCATCCCAGTTTGAACTCCAGGATCCACTGCCGTGGATCCAGGCTGGATTGGGAATTCCTGTGGCTGGTTCAGCTGTGGAACGAGCAGGACTCCAAGCCAGCCACTCCTCATTAGGGCTTTGCTCTGCTTCTCTCCTCTCCTCAATGTGCTTCACTGCTCATCTTCCCACTGAAATGTTCTCTGTCCGACCGCGATCCAGCCCCGGCTGCGGCACATTCCCAATCTCCTTTCTCGCCGGGAGAGCCTGGACTCATGATTGGAACCTCATCAGGCTGGTGGGGTTTGCAAAGTGGGACACAAATTCTGCCCGTTGGATCGGTCTGAAATGAGCCTGGGTTTATCCAGAGGAGATGGTGGGAGGGAAGGAGGGATAGATGGATGGATGGATGGATGGATGGATGGAGGGATGGAGGGATGGATGGAGGGATGGAGGGATGGATGGATGGAGGGATGGACGGAGGGATGGAGGGATGGATGGATGGATGGATGGATGGATGGATGGATGGATGGATGGATGGAGGGATGGACGGAGGGATGGAGGGATGGATGGATGGAGGCATGGATGGATGGAGGGATGGATGGATGGATGGAGGGATGGATGGATGGAGGGATGGATCCATGGATGGATGGATGACGGATGGATCCATGGATGGATGGATCCATGGATGGATGGATGGATGAGGGATGGATGGATGAGGGATGGATGGATGGATGGAGGGATGGATGGATGGATGGGTGGAGGGATGGATGGATGGACGGAGGGATGGATGGATGGATGGAAGGATGGATCCATGGATGGATGGATGATGGATGGATGGATGATGGATGGATCCATGGATGGATGATGGATGGATCCATGGATGGAGGGATGGAACCCCCAGCTGCCCTCCTGGGGTGCGAGGAGGCCTCTGCTGCTCTCACCATCAGTGAAAGGCCATAAATGACTTTTCCAAAGGTTCCCATTGCCGCTGATGAGTTTCCCTTCTCCTGCTGATGGATGGGGAGGATCAGAGCACGCCGGGATTTTTCAGAGGGAAAATGGGTTTCACACCTGCCCGAGCATCCCCCGGCAGCAGGTGAGGAATGCTGGGGCTGCGGGGCCACTAACGAGGGGCGAGCGTGAAACCTTTTGTTGTCTCTGGCATTTCGATGACTCCGGGAGCTCTTCCTTTCCCCGTGGGAGGTCTCCCTGCTGCAAGAAAATCCTCTGCCTAACGTTTGTTCCTCTCCCAATCCACAAGCAGAGCCTGTGGCCGCCGAACCCACAGGTTTTGGCCAGGACGTGGATGTTTTCAGCGCCGGGGTAACGCTGTAGGATTTATTTCAATGTAATAAATTCATTAATACGAATTTCGGAGCCTGCGAGCAGACAGAGCTCCCGCTATATCCAAGCACCAAGCTGAGTTCGGAGCGGGTTTCCCAGACATGGAGCCGAATTCCCGGCTGGATTTCAGGTTGGCTTTAGTGGACACGCACTGGGGCCGCGGGACAAGCCCAGTTTGGGATTTCCAGGGCTGAGCTGGGGAATTTCGGTGGATTTCCCCGGTGGAGAAAGCCGTGGGTGCTGCTACAATAGAGGATCCTTATCAGCGGATTCCAGCGGGCTCGGCTCCGGTCCCTTGGCATTTCCATGCAAACGGGAACGGCTTCCTGAGCCCGTCTGGAAGAAACGCATCCCTCAGCCTCCCTCCCTCGCAGCCACAGCACAGCATCGCCGAGAGGAATTTATCCGGTGGAAACAGAAGGGGAAGCTCCGCCGGGCTGCGCTTCCTTTCCTCGCGGCGAAAGCCTCGGGAAAAGCATCCCGGTAAATCCACGGGGATGCCAAACACGTGCCTGCCGTTCGGTGTGTGCTCGAGCGCTTTTTTGGGCTGAGCCAGCAGCGGTCCCACAGCTGGGACAGCTCCGGGAGACACCGACAGCGACAGCGACAGCGACACTTTTCCCCTCAGGCCGGTGCAGTCCCTTTGTTCACCGCAGCCCGGGAGGTTCGTGCCTTCCCTCCCCGGCTCTGCCGCAGTCCCTGGGCCGTGCCCGGACAGGATCCCGGCTGTTTGCTTTGACTTTGGAATTACGGCGCTTCGGTTCAGCTCGGCTCATCTCCGCCTTGTTTATCTTCCCCATGGAAACGGCTCCTGGTGCTGCTCAGTAAACAACTCATTATCGCAATTCGTTATCGCAATTCGTTATCGCAATTCGTTATCGCAATTCGTTATCGCAATTCGTTATCGCAATTCGTTATCGCAATTCGTTATCGCAATTCGTTATCGCAATTCATTATCGCAATTGCTGCGGCCCGGGATCGTCTTCGGATGTCCCGGGCTGATTTTAAAACGAGGGCAGCGGCTCGTCCCTGGTTTGTTCAGCTCGGGGGGAGGCTTGAGGTGGGGATGAGCAGCCTGGAGCTGCTCTTCCCTGTGAGAGGCGGAGGTGCCACGTGGCCACCGGCAATAAAAACCGGTGACAGTGGCAGGGGAAGAGACCTGTGTGTCTTAATTGTATCCAAATGGTGTTTAAGGAGCGTGGGACAGCACTGGGATGGGTGACAGCCACGGGGAGCGGTTTGGTGCAAGGCTGTGTCCATGATCTGTTGTCCTCAGCTTCCCTGAGGGACAGCTGCCCTCAACAGGTCACTCCATAACCTCACCCCGGTGACAAAACCAGCCAGGGGACAGTGCCGCCCGCCTGGGTCTCTCCTGACACCGAGGCACAGCCTCGAGATGCTGAGAGCTCCATCCTGTGTCACCTTGGTGTCACCTCCGAAGCCCGCGGAGAGGAGTCGGCGCTGGATTAAATCACCCCTGGCAGGCGTTCCGGACCCCCTGCTCTGCCGGAGCTGCGGGGAGCGGTGGGAAAATCCAGGTCTGGATGAGTAATCCCGCAGCTATCTCCCTCTGCCATCGACGCGGGGTGTCCTCACACATGCCGGAGCTGGGCAAGCGCCTTTGTTTTGGCTGTTCTGGGAAATAATTGCATTCTTTTAATATCTCCAAACAAAGATTTACCGCAGGGGCAGGGAGACCACACGGGGAGAAGGTGCTGCTGAGGGAGCCGGGAATGGCCGAGAGGAGCCTTCGCGTGGGAGCCTCAGCAGCCGCTTCCCCCCCCGGGCTCCGGGCCTGGAGAAAGTTCCTGTTCCTCCCTCCCAAGCTGTGTGTCCAGGAGGGCAGAGCGTGGCCCTGTGGCGAATGTGGACAGGCTGCACTCGCCCAGGCCTCTCCTCTCCCTGATTTTGCCCTAAATGCCATTTTTTTCCCCTGGGTTTGGGTGCATTGGGACTCCTTGCAGCGAATCACGTCTGGCTGTGCGTGTCCCTCTGTCACCGGTGTGAGACATTACGGAATTTGCTCCACATTATGGATGGTTTGTGTTGGAAGGGACATTAAACATCACCCAGTGCCACCCCTGCCATGGGCAGGGACACCTCCCACTGTCCCAGGCTGCTCCAAGCCCCATCCAGCCTGGCCTTGGACACTTCCAGGAGATCCAGGGGCAGCCACAGCTTCTCTGGGCACCCTGTGCCAGGGCCTCCCCACCCTTACAGGAGGAATTTCATCCCCAAATCCCATCTAACCCTGTCCTCTGGCACCGGGAAGCCATTCCCTGTGTCCTGGCACTCCACGCTCTTGTTCAAAGCCCCTCTGACCCTCCCAGCGCTCCGGGCCTGCACCGCTTCCCAGCCTTTGGGTGAAAGTCTCTCCCTGCATCATGCCCTGGAAAATCCTCGTCTCCCTCCATCCTGGAGCCACCCCCGTGTCCCCCTTTGTCCTCTGCCTCTCTCCCTTGTCCCTGGATTCCTCCTGCCCCCCTCTCCACATCCCCTCCCTTACCCCCAGTTCGTGGCTGCCCCGTGCCCGCTGGTCCCTGGGTCTCCCCCCAACCGCTCCCCGTGGGTTCCCCGCTCCCAGCGCTGCCCGTGGGGTCTCCCCGCAGCCCGGGCTCCCCCTCCCCGGTCCCGGCCCCGGGCGGGGCGGCCGCCGGCAGCCGCCAATGGGCGCGGGGGGCGCGGCCGCCGGGGCCGCCGCATTTATCGGCCGGGACGGGCCGGGACGCGCCGGGCGGCGGCGGAGCCGGAGCCGGGATCGGAATGGAGCGGGCGGCGGGGCCCGGCACCGGTTCCGGTTCTGGTTCTGCGCTGGCCGCCTCGCTGGCCGAGGGGCTCATCAAGTCGCCGCGGCCACCGATGAAGAAGCAGGCGGTGAAGCGGCACCACCACAAGCACAACCTCAAGCACCGCTACGAGTTCCTGGAAACGCTGGGGAAAGGCACCTACGGGAAGGTGAAGAAAGCCCGGGAGCGATCCGGGAAGCTGGTAAGGATCGCCCCGGGGCATCCTCACCGTGCGGGGTCCCCGAGCATCCTCCCGGCCCGCTGCATCCTCGCCGTCGCCCCTGCATCCCCCCGGCCGGTGCGTCCCTCCCTGTCCCCGCTGCATCCCCGCCGTGTTTCGGCGGTCCCTGAGCACCCCCCGCTTCCCGCAGCCCGGCGCCGGTGCCTCCCCCTCCGGTTCTCCCCCTCCACCTCCCATCCTCACGGTGCCCCGGAGCGGGACCCCGAGCATCCCCCGCTCCGAGCATCGCGTCCCCGCCGCATCCCCCGGCCCCGGCTCTCCGCAGCCGGTAACCGGCTCGGCGCAGCCTTCCCCGGGCCCCGCTCCTCCGCAGCGTGCGGGAGGCTGCGGCTCTGCCTTCCCCGTGGGGCCGGGGGTAGCCCGGAGGGGATCTCGCCCCCCTCCTCTCGGGGGGCTGCAGCTCCTCTCGCCCACTTGACCGCGGTCGGGCTTCCTGGGGGAAGGAGCGGGCGGGGACGCGGCCGCCAAAGCAAACACCGCACTCGAGTCTGAAGGGTTTTTCCCTTCCTCTCACCCTGAGTGCGGGCCGGGTTTGCTGTTGGCTTTCACACGGTGTGGGGCACCCAGAGCTCAGCCGGGCTCAGCCCAAAATCCTGACTCACGCCAGCCCGCGGGAGAAAGAGGCTCCGTGCGAGGCACGGCTCCGCGCAGGGCGCAGCTTTCCTCAGGGAAAAGGGGATTGAACCCCCGGGAGCGCCGGGTGCTGCTCTGTCCTGTGGGAATCTGCAAGGATTCCAACTTGGCCGTGATTTCCCAGCCCCGAGGGGTGGGAGGGACCCAAAAAGACCCTCGCAGGCCGGCCTGAGCAGGGGGCGAGCTGCGAGCGGCAGGACTGGCCCTGCCAGGGGCTGAGCAGGGCGTGAGATGGGATCAGCGACATCCCACGGGGACACGCCAGGGGAAGAGCTGGGAATTCGCGAGGTTTCCTTGTGTAACACCACGGCTCTTAATGAAATCAGATCCCACGGCAGATCTCCCGTCCGAGCCGGGAGAAGCCGCTGGTTTGCTGCATAATCAGGGCCTTGAAATGCAGCTTCCACCCACAGAGCGGGAAGGATCCCTCCCCTCGGCAGGGGCGAGAAAATTTGGCTTTCCCTGCCCGCACCTGAGAGAGCCGCAGCTCAGAAATCTCAGTTCTCTGCCCCAAAACTCGCCGGGCTGCGGAAGCCCCTCAGGACCGGCTCTGGCATCGCTCTTTTATCATGCAAATTCAACCCACAGGCCACGGAGCCCTCAATCACCGCCGCAGATAATCAGAGGCTCTGCCACCAGCACCTCCCCGGCCTGGTGAAGGAACACGAGCCCTAAACCACAAATGTCTCCTCTTCCCACAAACTCTTTTCTGCAGCACTCAGCATTTCCGGGCCTCTTTAATCCCGAGCCTTATCCCGAGCTCGGCTGTTGTTCGCTCCTTCCCTAAGTGGCTTTCACTTCCCAACCCCGCAGGTGTGAGGGCAGGGACCCCTCGTGGGCTGTGGGCATCCCACGGCACCGGCTCGGGCTGAAAAGCTGGAGCTGCTCCATCCGCAAGGATTTTGCCTCTGGCGAATCGGGAATTGCCTCTGACAGAGGCGCTGAGTGTTGAACCATCTCGTTTTACTGCCCGGATTTCTTGTTCCTCTCTGAATTTTAAAATACCTGGGCTCAGAGCAGGCTGATTTGGTGGGAAGGTGACAGGAAATTCCAGGCTCCTGCAGCTGGAGGATGGTTTGGGACTTCCATGAATTATTTGTCTGGAAAAAAAAAACCCACCCTTTTTTCTGGCTAGAAATCCTTTATCTGAAGCGATGTTCCTGCTGAGCATTGCCTTTCCCAATCCTTGCAAAAATCCCCACAATATCACATCGGGTGGGGAGGGAGCTGCTGGTTCTTTTTCCTTCCTTTTTATTTTTTCCTTCCTTTTTATTTTTTCCTTCCTTTTTATTTTTTCCTTCCCTTTTTTGTTCGTTCTGGTTTTTTCCCTTTTCCCCCTTCCCCCCTTTTTTTTTTTTTTTTCCCCCTTCCCCCTTTTTTTCCCCTTCCCCTCTCCCCTTCCCCTTCCCTCCCCTTTTTTTTCCCCCTTCCCCCTTTTTTTTTCCCCCTTCCCCCTTTTTTTTTTTCCTCCTTCCCCCTTTTTTTTTTCCTCCTTCCCCCTTTTTTTTTCCTCCCCCCCTTTTTTTTTCCTCCTTCCCCCTTTTTTTTTCTCCTTCCTCCTTTTCCCCCTCTGTGCTCAGGGTTGAATATCCAGCACCGTGGTGCTGCAAACCGCACCTGTTTGCGGGGCAGCCTCCACGCTCTTTCTTTCCCTCCCAGCCTGGAGTTTTTCCCAGCCTGGCTCCCGATCCCTGGCCCACAGCCAAGCCAAACACAACCGGGGGACCTCCCGTGGGACTCTCCTCGGTGTCACAAACGTAATTTAGGGGCCCGTGCTGGTGACAGGAGAAGGCAGCACCTGGAATATTCCAGAGCTTCTTTTGATCTCCAGGAAGGGGCGAAGCCTGGGCTGTTCCAGGGTGGATTTTAATCCATATTTCATGGAGCACGAAATGCTGCCCTCGCAGTCTGGAACAACTTCTGAAGCGCTGCCTGGGGTTGTAGCTTAATGCATTTTTCAGCAGCTGCTGAAAATACCTGTTCTGCCCCCAAAAAACTTTTAATTAAAAGCTTTTTTTTGCCTTGGAAAGCGCTCCCGAGCTCCCTGGGCTCCCAAGGAAGGCTCCAGTGGGATTCCTTGCGGCTGTTCCCCTGCAGGGGACTCTCCCGGTGGGGCTGTGGCACCGCCTGTCCCCGAGGCTGCTGTCCTGTCTCCAGGGGACATCCTCTGCTCCCAGCCCTCTTGGGCAGGGAAAGTTTGGGAACGAAGCTGCTGCCTGGCCCCGCTGGGGGAGGATGGGATGGCTGCATCTGCCTGGAGGTCACTGATTTTGGGATCACGGTGAGGATCCAGCACTGCTCGATCCAGCCGGAGGCATCTCTTGGAGCTGCTCCATCTTTCCGTGGACTGTGGCTCTTGCCCTGAGCCCTGGCTCAGAATTTTGGGGGTGTGGGGGGCACAAAGGAAATGCTCTGTGAGCCCCCCAAACTCCTGAGGGTGCTGGGCTGGGTGCCAGGCGCTAGCAGGGGGATGGAAGGAGTGAGCCAGAAGGAGTCTGGGAGGCTGGCTGGCTGCAGGGAGGCTCTGCAGGGGTCACGTAACTGGGGCAGCAGCGAAAAAAATTGTTAAAATTTAACCTGTTAAACAAAGGTCAGGGGAACGAAAACCTGGCTGGGCTTCCCAGAAGCGTTGAACGCTTTCAGTATTGCTTTCTGCAGAAACTTGGGCCGCGGTTATTGAACCTCCCCCGGCCAGAGTCCACCCTGCCCAGATCCTCCAGGAGCAATTCCTGCTCTGGCTGGTGCTGCCTGAGGTGGTTCAGTGCCATAAAAATGGGATTTGGGGCCAAAATGGGACTTCAGTGCCCACCCAAGCCCCCCTTTCAGGGGCTTCTCCCTGCCGAGATCTCGCTGGTTCCATGCCTGCTGCCACAGGCCTGGCTTAGCAAGGCTGGGTTTTGAGGAGCGAGGCTTCCAGCGCCCCTAAATCGCAGGGACACGAGGCTGAGCATCCCTCGGAGCAGCAGGAAGGTCCCCGTGCGGGCAGCTGGGGCCGGCAGGGGTCTGTGGCCCCTCTCGCCGTTGCTGGGAGACCGGCGCGGGGGTCCCTTGGCGGGATTAAAGCTGTTCCGCATTCTTGTCTGGGAGGGGAAAAGAGGGGGGAAAAAAAAATGAAAGGTTCTGCTGGATTCAGTTGTAAATTCAGCCCTGGGAACGCATTGTGTGCCCACAGCTCCTTTGAAAGGGGATTAGAAGGCATCTATTCTCCGGCACCTACTCCTCGTTCTCCTCCCCTTTCTCAACCTCCTTGTGGAGGAGAGCTTGAAAACCCAAAGGAAAGGCTGGAAAAAGCCGGGTCTCCCACCCCGTTCTGAGCGGGGATCTACTTTTGAATCCCAACTTTCTCTTACTCCTAGAAATAAAGTGGCTTAGGGGCACACAAAACGCGAGGTGTGGGGTTTTGTTCCCCCTTTCCTGAGCCCAGGAACGGGCTGTTGTTGTTGTGGTTATCTCCCGAGTCATGTGTGCAGGGCGCATTCCTGCACCTGGCCGTGCTCCAGCGGCGGCATAAAATCCATGCAAAGCCCAAAAATGAGGAGCAGAGCTGCGCTACCTGCGGGAGGAGGCTCGGGGAGCCCCCCAAAACGAGGAGCTGGCACGGGTATTCCTCGGGGGGAGCTTCTCCCGTGCGTGCAGCAGCAGGAACTGGGAAGGATAAATCCCAAATCGATCAAATTCGCTTTTCCCAGAGCTGTTTCCATGGAGCTGCGCTGCTCAGCTCCTGGATACGGCACGTGGGGAAGCTGGGTGGTTGGGATCTTGGTTGTGAGCCCCTTCCTAAAATAGGGAGCGGGGAATTTCTTGCTTTGGGAATTCACAGCCCCCTCTGTGCTCATCCGCAGGTGGCCATCAAATCCATCCGGAAAGACAAAATCAAGGATGAGCAGGACCTTGTCCACATCCGGAGGGAGATTGAGATCATGTCCTCCCTCAACCACCCCCACATCATCGCTGTGCACGAAGGTGAGGCCTCTGCTCCCCTCCCTTTTCCAGCTGCATCCATGATCGGAGCCTCCTGAACGGGCGGGGGGGGGGGCCTTGGAGTGGGTTTGCCCGGCTGGGTGGGTTCAGCCCGGCCCTCTCCTCCCTTCCAGGACCTGGCTCCCGTTCCCGGTGACTCAGCAGGGAAAGCAGATGCTCCCGGGCTGTGCTTTCCCCGCCGAGGGGAAATACCTGCTCCAGAAATAGCCCTTCCTGTGCCGTCCCTCCCTCCCAGACAGGGAATCCAGCTCCACATGTGGATTTTGGGAGCTGGAAGCCTCGGTGGGGCTGTGGAGGGAGGCTGAGCTGTGCTGCGGAGCAGGGGCTGTGTGTGGCTGTGGCGGACGCTCATCCCGGAGAATTTGGGATCTCCGTGGATCCACTCTGAGCCCGAGGCAGGATTTAATCTCAGTCCTGGAGTCCTCCTCATTCCCTCCCCCGGGGCACTGGAAAACCAAACCACAGAGTGCTGGGAGAGTTCCTGGTGCTGCCGGGCTTGGCTTTATGGCCAGGGCCGGGCTTTGCTACCGGCGGGGGTTGGGATAACCCAAGGGATATTCCTCCAGGTCCAACCAGAACCGGGCTCAGCCCAAATCCGCAGGTGGGTCAGGCTTTGCAGACACCGAGTCCTTGGGCTGGAACCTGCTCTGCCCCTGCTCCCGGCGCTTGGGAGGGCTCCAGAGCCCTTTTGTCCTCCAAACAAAAGCGAGCGGGCTGGCAGCTCCTCCGCCGTGTTTGCGAGGGCTGAGTCACACCGGCGGCTGGAATTCAAAAACACCGAGGTGGCTTTCTGCAAACAGGAAGAAAACGCTCCGGCTCCTGGCTCCAGCCAGAGCCTTTTTTGGGAGCAGTGGGAACAGGCAGGAAGGTCACTGGCGGTGCCAGCGCTGTCGCCTTCCCCCCTGGAGGGGGATTCCAGCAAAGAGCCGCACGCCTGAGTCACCCCGGTGGTGGCAGAGCCTCGGTGGTGGCAGAGCCGGTGGTGGCAGAGCCTCGGTGGTGGCACAGCTGCTGGGCCAGCAGCCCCGGTGGCACTGGGGGATGTGGGTGACAGCTCTGGTGGCTCCCCTGACCTGCAGGTCCCTGTTTAGGCCAAGGCTGAGGGCAGCGATTGGGGTGGGCAGCGTTAGGGTCAATCAGGGCTTCAGCTGCTCGTTAACAGCGATGTCCTAATGAGCATTCCCACAGTCCCGAGGATCCCTCCTAACCCTTCCCCACGTCCCGCAGTGTTTGAGAACAGCAGCAAGATCGTCATCGTGATGGAATACGCCAGCAAAGGGGACCTGTACGACTACATCAGCGAGCGGCAGCGGCTCTCGGAGCAGGAGGCGCGGCACTTCTTCCGCCAGGTCGTGTCCGCCGTCTACTACTGCCACAAGGTGGGCTGGCACCGCGCTTCCCGACGCTTTCCCGGTGCTTTCCCGGCGGGAGAGCGGCTGGATGGGCTCCTGAGAGCTCCGCCCCTGCAGCAGAGGGCTGGGGAGGGATGCAGCCCCGCGGACGGTGAGAGGAGCTCGTGGCTCTGCGCCTTTCCCAGGAGAAGGGTTAATGCTGCCTTTGTCTGAAGGGTGTGGCAGTGCCCCGGCAGCTTTTGGGAGGTCCTGGCCTCGGCTGCTGCGGTGTGGGGTGACTAACCCGGCCTGGGAGGTGTCACCTCCCCTGCCACCCAACCAGACGGAGACGCCCAGGCTGCCCGCGGGGCTGGAAGCCAAGCCCTGGGTCACCTGTCCTGCTCCTGACGGGAACGTGAAGCTGCAGGACCCTCCCCGGGGCTGTGGGATGATGCCCTGGCAGGACCAGGGTCTCCCAGGAGGATGCTCCAAGGCTGTGCCTCAGTCCTCGGTGGGAGCAGGGGCTGGCAGGGCAGCTCCTGACCCCAAGGCACATCGGGGTCTCGCTCAGCTGGGCGCAGCATGCCCTGGCCAAGCAGGAGCTGTGCCCTGGTGGGGCTGGCACCAGGTGCTGGGGACAATGGAGGAGCCCAGGGTGGCACCTGGTGCAGGCACCTCCCTGCTCCTGCTGCCGAGCAGAGCCAGACCTGGTGGCACCCGGGCCACACCCAGCGCTGTGCGCGGCTCCTCTGCCCTGCTCGCCGCGCCCTGACCGGCAGTGACCTCCCTCCCGGTGTGCCGGACTTCCCCTCCCTCAAACCCTCCGCGAATTAACCCCGGCTCTCCCGCCCTTCCCACAGAACGGGATCGTCCACCGGGACCTGAAGCTGGAGAACATCCTGCTGGATGCCAACGGGAACATCAAGGTGAGGGGCTGGCACGGCCTGGCCGCGCTCGGGGGTCACCCGAGGGGAGCTGCCCAGCGTGGAGGGACAAGGGGTGACCACAGCACCTCAGTCCCCTCAGGGCTTCCCGGAGCTCTGGCACTGCCTGGGAATGCGGTTTGCCTGGGAAAAACAGAGCCTGGCAGATCTGGCAAAGCCGTAAGTGATATCTGCCTGCTGATAAGGGGGCAAAGTCTGCGCACCCAGATCAACGCTGGGTGGATGAGAAGAGCTCTTTTCCTGGTTTCTGTGCGTGCCAGCCAGGAAATCCCAGCTCCAGGGGCCCCGAGTGATGCTTTCTGCCAGGGAGGAAGGGCACGGGGCGGCCTCGGCCGGAGATCCCTGCGGTCACTGATAACGGGCTGCGGGGTTTATCTCCAGCAGGGATGATTTTGCAATGGAGCTCGCGGGCAGCCACAGAAGCTCCTGCTCGGTGTGAGGTGACAGCCGTAATGAGGATAATGAGTACCTGTGCAAGGCACAGCCTGGGGTGCCTGGGAATGAGCTGGAGGAGAGCCTGGAAGCCCTTCCAGCCTCATCTTCCCACTCTACTCCCACTGCCAGGGCCGCAGGGCAGCCGCTGCCGTGGCTGGGATGAGGCTTTTGGGAGGCAGAGAGCAACAGGAGCAACCTTGGGGTGGAAAACCAGGCTGGAGGTGCCCCCGGAGGGGGTTCAGAACCAAAGGCTCATCCCTGGAGAGGTCCAGGGAAACTTTCAGCCTTGGGAACTTTGGGAAAGGGAACTTTGGGAAAGGGAACTTTGCCGCTGGATGACAGCCGTGTTTGTCCCCCCAGATTGCAGATTTCGGGCTGTCCAACGTTTTCCAGCAGGACAAACTCCTGCAGACCTACTGCGGCAGCCCCCTGTACGCGTCCCCCGAGATCATCAACGGCCGGCCCTACAAGGGCCCCGAGGTTGGTTGTGCCTCCCTGCCAGGCGTGGGAATCGCTCTGGGGGTTTTTGGGATAACGGGACCCCTGAGCCCGGGCACTGCGGGGTGGGTGCATGTGCTGAGCTCCTGCCCCATGCCCTGTCCCCTCCTGTGGCTGCTGCCATCCTGGGAGCCCTGATGAGACTGTGGCAGGATGGGGATCAGGACAGCCCAGTCCTGCTGTCCCCTCCAGGCTCCTCTGTCCCTTTCCCAGGTGGACAGCTGGTCCCTGGGCGTCCTCCTCTACATCCTGGTCCACGGCACGATGCCCTTCGATGGCCACGACTACAAGACTCTGGTCAAGCAGATCACGAGCGGGGACTACCGGGAGCCCACGAAGCTCTCAGGTAGGGCCGCCCCCATCCCCCTGTGTGTCCCCCATCCCCGTGTCCCCTCCCGTGCCTGATCTGTCCCTTCCCCAGATGCCTGCGGGCTGATCCGGTGGATG
Source organism: Corvus cornix cornix (assembly GCF_000738735.6). Taxonomy (NCBI): domain Eukaryota; kingdom Metazoa; phylum Chordata; class Aves; order Passeriformes; family Corvidae; genus Corvus; species Corvus cornix. The sequence goes on from NC_046354.1 coordinate 1,960,311, forward strand.
CTGATGGTGAACCCGGAGCGCCGGGCCACCATCGAGGACATCGCCACGCACTGGTGGGTCAACTGGGGCTACAAGATGCCTCTGGGCGAGCAGGAGCTGCTGCGGGAGAGCGAATCCCCGCTGGCCACGGTGGCCGAGTGGCTGGGCCGCTCGTCCCGGCCGCTGCTGGAGAACGGCTCCAAGGTGCGCTGCTTCCTGAAGCAGCACATCCCCGGCGTGGCCCTGGAGCGGCAGCGCTCCCTCAAGAAGTCCAAGAAGGAGAACGACGTCTCCCACGCGCTGCAGGAGCCGCCCGCGGGCCCCGAGAACCCCTCCAAGTCCATCCTCAAGCGGCCCAAGGGCATCCTGAAGAAGAGGAACTCCTGTGAGCAGAAGGTGCCCGGCCCCGGCCCCCCGCCGGCAAGAGGATGGGGAGGGGGTCCCCGCGGGGCTCTCCCGGGTCCTGTCCTCTGGAATGGTGCCCCGCGGCACCGGCACGGGAGCGGCGCCCGCGGCCATGCCCAAGAAGGGAATCCTGAAGAAGCCCTCGGCCAGGGAGTCGGGGTACTACTCGTCCCTGGAGTGCTGCGAGTCCGGGGATGTGCTGGACGCGGGCAGCTTGGACCTGGACGAGAGCGTGTTTGCCGAGCCGCCCTCCCCGGCGCGGGGCCCGCAGGGGCTCCCAGCCCGCAGGAAAGGAATCCTCAAGCACAACGGGAAATTCTCCTCGGGCAGCGCCGAGCCGGGGACCCCCCCCGGGAGGGGCTTCGGGGGCTTCAGCGAGGTGCCGCTGCCGCAGGGCCCCCGCGCCCGGCCGGCCAGCGCCGTCAGCGAGGACAGCATCCTGTCCACCGAGTCCTTCGACCAGCTGGACCTGCCCGCCCGCGGCCCCCCCGGCGCCGGGGCCATGCGGGGCTGCGTGTCCGCCGACAGCCTCCTGCGGCTGGAGGAGGAGGAGGAGCGGGAGGAAGGGCGGCGGCTGCGCCGCTGGACTGTCACCCACTGCCGCAGCCCCTTGGCGGAGAGCAGAGCGTCCCTGGCGGGCTGTGACAATGTCACCGAGCTCTACCGGCGCGCTGTGGCCGTCGGGGTGAAGCTGAGCTGAGGCCACCTCCCTCCCCGCAGGGCTCGCCCGGGGTGGTGCATTTTGGGGAGGGGGCTGAGCCCTCCCTGCCTTCCCCGGGGCTGCTGGTGCTGCTGATCCACGTCCCACGGATTTATTTGGCAGCCTCGGTGGTGGTGGGGGGTGCCCCAGGGCCAGGACATTTAATGGACCAAAGAGCCCAGAGTGACCCCCGAGGAGGGGCTGGGGGGTCCCGGAGGTGCCTCGCCGCCGTCCTCCCCTCTTAAACAGGCTCATCTCATGGCGGGGATGAAAGCAAGGGGTTGAGGGGGGCCATTTTTGTTTTCTTTGCACTGTTTTTTGGCTGCACAAGGTAATGGAGGGGGCGGGTGATATACCTCAAACAAGCTGGAGATGTAGCAGGGTGCTGGGAGGGCTCAAAGGTGCTGCCCGTGGGCTGGGCTTTGGGAGGTGCTGGTGGCCAAAGCGCCCAGGCCACGGCTCTGCCCTCTCCTGAGTGCTGAGAAACCCGAACTGGATGTGGCCGAAAGCCCGGGCTGAGGAAGGCTGTGACGCCGACAACTCAGTGGCATGTGGAAAAAAAAAAAAAAAAAGAGAAAAAGAAGAAAAAAAAGGTGCCTTTGGAGAGGCACCGGCTCTTTATTTATTGATTTATTGCCTCTGTCCAAGCTGCTGTGGAGGGCAGCAGCACGGGAGGTGTCCGGCTGCACAGCGGCCTCCCAGGGGTGTTTCTGGGGAGGTGGCTGTGCCCCGGTGTCCCATGGCTCCCTTGCACTATTGCCGCGTGTGCTCGCTGGCCCTTTCCCCTCTCCAGGGGCGTGCGGGCGTTTTCCCTCCCTCCTACAGCACGGGCTGGAGCAAAACTTTAAATTAAAAGCAAATGGTAAAGCTGAGTTGTCACCTTGATTGCTGGGGGTGAGGGAGGGGCTGCCCGGGCCAGGCTCCTGCCCCTGTCCCTGTTCCTTTCCCGCTGGGATGGGGCCGTGCTCCGGCCCAGGTGAGGGTGGGTGAGCTCAGACACGTCCTGCAGGGTGGAACAACTCTGTGCGCTCAGCCCCTCCTCAAACTGGGTTTAACTGGTGCTTCCCCAGCGCTCTGTGGTACTGAACTGGGACTGGGCGCATCCCTGATGTGGGGGCTCAGCACCCCCGGGAGTGGGACCAGCTGGATTTTGAGGCTGAACAGCTACTGGACCAGCAGAGCCCAAAATTCAGGGAAAGCTGTGATGGAAGTGGGGCAGTGGGGGATCACGAACCCCTTCTCCCCTCCCCACTGTGGGCAGCCCCCTGTCCCAGCGCCGCCCGCACATTCCTGGACCGGGGTGGGTTTAGATTTGGGGAATATCTCCGGGTTTTGGCTGCCTCTCCACCCTTTCCCTTCACCCCCTTCCCCCGCTGCGCCGTGGAAATCCATTTCACTGCTCCGCAACCATTTCCCGTTTCCAGTCGGGTTAATCGGAGCCCTTCCGCGCCTCCTCCCTCCCAGGGCGCAGCAGGGCTATGCCCGGAATGCCACCCCTTGTCCCACCAGGCTGCGGCCGGGGGGGGGTCACCGCGCTCGGCCCCCCGCCGCGCATTCCCCGCGTGCTTCCCGAGCCGCTGAGAAACTCGGGAGCGCTCAAAGCCGCTCCGAGGGCGGCCAGCTGAGCCTGGGCAAAGTCCCGGTGCCCCGGGAGCTGCCAGGTGGGATGGGATGGGATGGGATGGGATGGGATGGGATGGGATGGGATGGGATGGGATGGGATGGGATGAGCCGCGCCTGGAGCAGAGGCTCCTTTTCGGGTTCGGTGTTGGAGTATCCCGGGATGCCGCAGCCCCGTTTCTTTCGGGATTTGCTGGAAAACGTCCCCGCGTGCTGGTTTGGAGCCGCGGCAGCTCTGGGTGGGCACCGCTGCGTGCGAGGAAGGCGCTGCCCGCCCCATCCCGGGTGCTGGGGTCGGGGTCAGCTCAGCCCGACCCTGAGTTGTGGCAGCTCCCTGGGGCTGCTCCGAGTCCCTTCCCACCTTATCCCGGGCCACAGCGCTGGGAAGGGTGGGAAATGCCCTTGGAGGGCTGGATGAGGAGGCAGCCAGAGCCCGAGGGCACCTCGGTGTCCGTGGGAGGGGTGCGGTGACCGCCCCCCATCCCTGCGCTCCAGGAATTCCCCCGCCAGCCCCTGGAAACGCTCCTTTCATCCCAGCGCTGATTTCCGCCGCCTCCGAGCCCCCCTGTCAGCCCCCCACCATTATTCACGGCTCTTTCATCCATCCAGCCCTTTCATCCCGAGGATTGGCAATTCCCGCAGCCCCCGCCGCGCCCTGCCCGGCCCCGCGGGGGTTTGGGGCGGCTGGAAATGACCTCAGCCGCGTTTTGCTGAGAAAATGCCATTTTTTGGGGCTGACTTCAGCCCCAAATGCTGCGTTCGCTGCCCAGCAGGGTGTGGGAGCGGGGCTGGGCTCCTGCCGGGATGGCTCCGGGAACCGGGAAACCGGGAGAAACTCCCGGAGATGAATTGTGCAGGAGGATGAGGGGATGCCGGCGGGTTTGGAGCACAGCGGGTTGTCCCGTGGGTTTGTATCCACTGATCCCAGCTTCCCTGGTCGCTATCCCATGGCATTATCCAGGTGAGGCCAGCCTGGACCCTTCTCCCAGCTGGTCCTGGGGGAAACTGGTGCTTCCCACTGCTGCATCCCAGGATTTGGGACTGCCACCATTCCCGAAGGACAGGTGTAGGGACTTCCGGGCATGGGAATTGGGCATTCCCGAAGATTTTTCATGGGAATGCTGGGGTGGGTGGTGTGTCTGTGCCTCTCTGGGTCACCCCGGGCTTGGACCCCACCCTCATCTGGGGGCTGCTTTGGGATCCACATCCCCGTGTGACCCCCGCCCCCCTTCCCCCCGAGCAGCGGCAGCGCCCTGAACAAGGGGGGAAGAAGGGAATTTTGGGGGCCGGAGCTGCCGTGAGCTGGCTGGGGGAGCAGAGCGAGCGGCTCCAGCACCACTCCCGGAGGATTTCCCGGCAGAGAGGAGCTGTGGGCGCTCCCCTGGCCCCGGGGAGCTGCCGGGGCCCTGAGTCAGCCCCGGCACCGGCTCCTGCCCGGGCTTGCGCCGGGAATCCCGGATCCAGCGAGCCCTTATTTGGGATTGGGAGCGGGGCGGGAGGAGCGGGCCCGGGGGACGCGGGGGTGACCCCGGGGACATCCGGCAGCCAAAGCCACCACTCGTGTTGGGAATGCAGCGTGGGGACGGGGCTGGATCCCGCTGGAGCTTCCCAGAACCTGTCGCACCGCTGGGAAGGGGATGGATGGAGGGCCGCAGGCAGCGCTCATTAACTGATGGCTCCTAATGACGCCCAGAGCAGCTCAGGGATGCCCCTGGAGCTCTGGAATTTGGGTGTCGCCTCCCCTCCGGCCACGCTCCTTCCTTGGAACCTTGGGATTGTTCCTTCCGCTCGGAATCTCCCGTTGTCGGTTTTCCCTTCCTCAGGTTTCGTGCTGGAGCCCTTTGTTGTGTGCCTGACACATCGTGGGCCCAGAGCCAGGGATGTTTCTGAGACATTTTGTCAGAACTTTGAGAGCCGGAACAATTAACACAACAAAGTTGAGGCGTTCCTTTGCCTCTGATTCTTTCAAAGTGCGTTTGGTTGGGCTTTTTTCCCTTTTTTTTGTAGTTTTTTTTTCTTTTTAAAGGTGCCTCCACAACCACCTGCTTGATTGCGGATTTCTTTGAAGATCTGAAGGAGAGAAATCCCCACATGAAAGTCCTCCCATCTTCAATGGCACCGAGCTGCAGCCCGGAGCAGCCAAAAAAGGGGAGCGAGCGGCGCCCGGAAGCTTTGATCCCGATTTCCTGGAGCACAGGGAATGGCTGCGTCACATCTGAGCCGAAAATGCAACCCCAGACCCCACTGGGGACCTGGTTAGCCGAGCTCTGGTGGTCGCTCTGGAGCTCCTGTGCCCTCCCGGAGCTGTGCTGATGATGTTCTTTGGGCTGCTGGGTTTCTGCTGGCGGATTTCTCCAAGCAGGACAACTCTGCCCATCCCTCCACGCCAGAAACTCTGGGATGTGCAGTGGAATGGAACAGAGGGGATCAGCTCCAGCACTGCTGGAGCACAATTTGTGGCTGTGGGACCATCAGGACATCTCCTGTCCTTCCCATCCCTTCCAGGATCCACCCCATCATGCCTGCCCTGAGCTGATGGGATGTGGGAACCACAAACCATAAAACCACGGAATATCCCGAGCTGGGAGGACCCACAAGGATCATGGAGCCAACTCCCGACCACGGCCCCTCACGCCGGCCCTTCGGCTGCTCCCGGGACACTCCAGGCTGGCACAAGCCGCTGGCTCTCACCCCTCGGGCACCGTCTGGGAGCAGCCCTGACAGCGCAGTGACTCAGGTGGCCCTGTGGGTCACCGGGGGTTGTGACACCTCCTGTCACCACCACGTCACGGCGATGGCAGCTCCGCGGTGCCCAGGCCGGCACCCCCAGGGCTCCGCAGCGCACGGGGAAAGCCGGAGGGACCCCAACACCGCCACCCTCCCGGCCCCGGCCAGACGGAGCGGGAGGCTCCAAAAGCCTCTGCCCGGAGCCATTTCTGCCTCATCCGGGAGGCTCCATCCCCATCCCAGCGCTCATCCCGTGTCTCACACGGGAAGGGAGCGCGGCACCGCTGGCAGCTGCAGGCGAGGGCGATTTTCCCAGCGGATCCGGCTGCCTGGGAATGCAAAGCAGCAGCCAGACAGGTTTCTTGGAAGGGCCGGGCCTGGCGGATCCCGAATTCGGGACGCTGGTCCCCAGCCAAGCCGGGCTGGGAATGCTGCCGATCCAGCGAGGCCACGCTTCGCATCCGCCGGCACCGGAGCGACCGCGGGGCTCCGGCTGGTGCAGCTGGAACCCGGGGAACGCCAACCCCCAGCTCCCCGCAGGGCCCGGGCGGCTGCTCCGCGCTCAGGGGTTTGCCCGGCCTGGGACATCGCTGCCGTGGCAGGGCCAGGTTTGCATCCCGGTGGGAATTTCCGGCTGAGAAGCGGGCTGGGCTCTTGCCTCACCTGCTTTTGCAAGAAGCAGCCGGGGGAAGCGGTTCGGCCGGCTCTGGCGGGGAGGAGCGGGCTGGCACCCTGGCACGGCGACAGCATCTGGGTGTGCCACCTCCGCGCCGAGCCGGTGGCAACCCCGCGCTCGCCAGGCCGGTTCGCCGCGGCCCCGGGGGAGCCCCGCCAGCCTCCCGTGCCTGCTTTGCACGCGTGGGAAGGGCTTGAGAAGGGAGCGCGGGGTTATTCCCACGGGGCAGCGATCCCGGCAGCCGTGCCCGGCATTCCCCGGGCTCGGGGAGGGGTGGGATGTGCAGGGCAGGGGGCTGAGGTGGGCACGGAGAGCTTGGGGGGACAGCTCCGATCTCTGCTCCCCGCGCCACTGACGGGACCCAGGGAACGGCTGGAGCTGGGCCAGGAAAGGTTGGGTTGGATTTTAGGGAAAGGTTCTTCCCGCAGAGGTGGCACTGCCCAGGCTCCCCAGGGAATGGTCACTGTCGCGAACCTTCCAGAACTCCAGGAGCGTTGGGACAACGCTCCCAGGGATGCCCAGGGTGGGATTTTGGCATCCGCCATCGACCCGCGAGTCCCGCCAGCCCTCGGGGAGCCCCGCGATCAAGGATTTCTCTAATCTTATCTCACTGTCTCTCTGCCGCTTTCCCCTGCGCGCCCTCCCCTCGCTGCCCTCCCCTCCCCTCCCTTTGTAGCCGCCCGCCAGCCCCGCTCCCCGCTCCAGCCCTGGGCTTTGATCCCGGGAAGGAGCAATTGATCCTCCTTATCTTTATTGTGGTAGAGACATTCCCAGCACTGCCCTTAATTAAATTCCTCTCCACTTTTCTCCACGAGCATCTCTCCCCGCCAACCCCGGAAGATGATTTATTTTTAAACGTGCAATTAAATAAGTGGATTGGCCACGAGTGGGACACGGCCGGGGCTCTGCTCCGGTGCTGGGGGCGAGCTGGGGGCTGCCAGGGTCACACGAGCTCGAGGGACTGCTGGTCATCCTGTGGTGGTGGCACTGGTCCCAGGGGCCATGGTGACATTGGCACTGGTCACAGTGACATGCGGATAACCCGCAGTAGTCCAGGCACTGGCACTGGGCTTTGGCACCAGTTGTGGTGACCACAGCAACACAGGGATGGCCCACAGTGACACAGACACTGGCCATGGTGGCACTGGTCACAGTAGCATAGGCACTGGCCATGGAGGCACAGGCACAATTCATGGCGGCATTGGCATTGGCCATGGTGATATTTGCACTGGTCAGTGACACGGGGATGGCCCACAGTGGCACAGACACTGACTGTGGTGGCACTGGCACCTGCCGTGGTGACATTGGCACTGGTCACAGCGACATGGGGACGGCCCACAGTAGCCCAGGAACTGGCAGTGTTGGCACTGACACTGGCCATAGTGGCCCTGGCACCTGCCGTGGTGGCCCTGGCCACGCCAGGTGAGCCGCAGCGCCCGGGGCCGGCCGCCAGCCATGGCTCTGCATCGCTTGAAGCTTTTCCGCTCGGAAATTTTTCCTGCAGACCCTTTGACCCGAGAGCCGGGAGTATTTTTCATGTGGAACGGCCGAAATTCCCCCGGAGACGGCGCAGGAATGCGTGGCATGTTATCCTTGGTACCAGCTCCCGCTTTTTACGGCCTAAGCTCGGCCACGCCGCCGGGGGGAGGGGACAGCCGGGGACGCGCCGTGTCCCCATCGATGGCTGCCAACATTCCCCCTCCCAAATCCCTTCCTCCTCATCCTCCTCCTCCTTGGGAAAACTCCCCCGCGCTGTGCCTGGATCGGGTGAGGGTACCCATGTCCAGCTTGAACTGGGATGAACTGGGGACGCAGGTGGGCACCTCCGGGTGCCCTGGGCACGCAGGGCGATCCCCGTGGGGACAGCACGAGGGTGTTTGGGAGTCCTCCCAGCAGGGGTATGGTGCAGGGCTGGTGCAGCTCGAAACGGGACCACAACGCCCGGAGACGAACCCGTGCTCGCTTTGTCCCCGTTAGGAGCAATCACCCTGAGACACCAAAACAATTTATTATAATTACTTCAGCCAGGCTGGCTGCGGTGACACACGGGGCAGGGGACGGGGACAGCGGTGGCACCCCCGGGGCACCCTTGGGATGCGGCAAAGCAGCCCCAAACAGAAGACAGAGGGACATCCTTCTGTGCCACGCCAGGTGCCCCTCGGGCCCGCAGCCCCCCAGCCTGTCCCTCGATGTCCCCGCTGAGTGCACCGATCCCTGCATGTGCCCCACGACGGTCCCCGTGCCCGGCGGCCCCAGCCCGGCGGGTCCCGCTCCCCCACTCCCTGTCCCCCGCGCTTATCCCGGTGCTGGGGGCGGCCGGGAGCGCAGCTGCGGCTCTTACATAAAGCGCAATTAGCGGCGGGCAGGGAGGCCTGAATGGAATTAAGGAATTCCTGAATTCCTGCCGGGCTGACGTCAAAGCTGCGCCTCTCGCACAAAGGGGGCCCTCAGGAGCCCCCTGACCCCGCCGGGAGAACGCGAGTCCTCAGGGAGCCCCGCGCCGCACATGCCATGCGGGAATTGTCACCAATGTCACCGGCGGCTCCCGGCGCGGGATTTGCTGGCTCGCAGCTCCCCCTTGCTGGGCATGGGAAGGTGCCAGTGGCCTCCTGTGCCAGCTGCTCGCCCATCAGAGCGGGGCTCGGCCTGGGGAGCGGGAGGGTGCTGGAGGGGCAGCAGGGATGGCACTCCTGGCTGGCACGACCCTGCTCGCTGGGGCTGGAGGGAGGGGAGCGGAGGAGTGGACAGCTGGACATGGGGCCGTGAGCAAGAGATCCCGAAATTCCCACAGGGATGGGATCGCCCCGGCTGGAGGAGCTCTCTCGCTGCCCCAACAGTGGGGCCTCCTCCGGCTGCTGCCAAGGAGGTCACAGGGGCTGGACAGTGCCAGGACATGATGTGAATGTCCCCGAGTGTCACAGGCGGCGGGGGGGGGGGGGGGTGGCAGGGTTCACACGTGTGGGGCTCCTGCCCCCAAACCTCCTCCGCTTCACGGCGATTGCGGGACAGCACGAGGGGTACAAAGAGTTTTAACTAAAACCGGGTCAGCTCGGATGGGACGGAGGGAAGGCGTTTCCTAAAGAGAGGGTGGGGAGGCCCTGGAATGGAATTCCCAGAAAAGCTGTGGCTGTCCCAGGGGAGTGTTCAAAGCCAGGTTATGGGGCTTGGAGCACCCTGGGGCAGTGCGAGGTGTCCCTGCCCATGGATGTGGCACTGGATGGGCTTTCAGGTCCCCTCCAACCCAAACCATCCTGTGACGTCACGATCGCTGACGCTGCGCTGCGGGCAGGAAGGGGTTAATGCGTTAATTGGGGTGGGTGACCCCCCCCCGGGTCCTGCCCGTGCCCCTGCCCCTGCCCCTGCCCGGCGTTCAGGGAAGATGCTCCGGAGCGGCTCCGGGATCTGCGGCGGGGACCGGGGGCCCCCCTGCGGCCGCAGCGCCGCATCCCCGCATCCCCTTCCCGCCGCATCCCCGCATCCCTTTATCCCCTTCCCGCCGCATTCCCGCATCCCCTTCCCACCGCATTCCCGCATCCCTTTATCCCCTTCCCGCCGCATCCCCGCATCCCTTCATCCCCTTCCCGCCACATCCCCTTCCCGCCGCATCCCCGCATCCCTTTATCCCCTTCCCGCCGCATTCCCGCATCCCCTTCCCACCGCATTCCCGCATCCCTTTATCCCCTTCCCGCCGCATCCCCGCATCCCTTCATCCCCTTCCCGCCACATCCCCTTCCCGCCGCATTCCCGCATCCCTTTATCCCCTTCCCACCGCATCCCCGCATCCCCTTCCCACCGCATCCCCGCATCCCCTTCCCGCCGCCCCCTTCCCCCCTTCCCGCAGCCCCGTGCCCGCCCGGACGCCGATAACCCCCAGGACAGAGTTTTTCCCCCCATCTCCTCCCTCCCTCCCTCCCTCCGGGCAGGGCCGGCGGGGTTGGAGCAGCTGCAGCCCCGCGCTCCCGGTCTGGGCTCAGGCAGAGCCAGGCAGGGCACAGAGCGGAGTTTAGGGGATTTTGAATTGAGTTACTCACGGTTTTGTTCCTCCCGTGGGGTCAGGGCTGACCTGGTGCTGGATGCACCTGGCTGGGATGAGGCAGAGGAGGGAATTCTGCTGGAGCTGAGGGTGGGACAGATCCCCCAGCTCTGGGCAAGTCCCCCAGGCTCAGGTGACCACTCCCTCCAGAGCTCCCGGGAGCCTCCCCAAAGCTCTGTCCTGTCCATCCATCCCTGTGCATCCCACCTGGGCACGGCCCTGCTCCTGCCCTGGGGCTGGGCTGAGCCTTATCTTTGATCACCTCCCATCACACCTCCCAGCTGTGATGCTCAGACTGTGCTGGTGTGAGAGGCGATGCTCAAGCACTGAGGGAACGGCTGCACAGTGCCAGAGGGCAGGCTTAGATGGGATTTTGGGATGAAATCCCTCCCTGTGAGGGGCTGGGATGGAAATCCCAGAGAAGCTGTGGCTGCCCCTGGATCCCTGGAAGTGTCCCAGGCCAGGCTGGATGGGGCTTGGAGCAGCCCTGGGATGGTGGGAGGTGTCCCATGGCAGGGGGTGGCACTGGTTGATCTTTAAGGTCCCTTCCTGTGTGGGGTCACAGGAGGGCTTGGCTTGGCCCTGGGAGCACAGAGGAGGCGGCAGAGGGACCCCCAACCCTCCCAAACACCCTGTGCCAGCCCTGGGAATCACCACGGCAAAGGTTTAGGGCCAAATTCTCACCTGAGGCCAAGCGGTTCAGGGCCTCAGAGCGAGTGGAGCAGCTCCCGTTCGCAGCAGAGGAGGCCCTGGCTGTGCAGGTATTTTATATATATATTTATATATGTGTGTGTGTATAGATATATTACATAAATATATAGGTATGAAATAATTTAAGAACCACCCGAGACAGCATGCTGTGCTCCGGGGTGGGGCTGGGGGGGCTGGGGGCAGCCGCTCCCCCTCCTCCCCCTGCCCCACCAGCTTTGATTCACAAATGGAAACAAGAGTCTGGAGTTAAATTAAAAACCACGCACACGCACACGACACGGGGCAGAGGCTGGAAGAGTCCTGGTGTCCCTGAAGAGATCGGATCAACTAAAGCCAAAGAGTTGGGAAGTCAAGAAATGGAGCCAGCGCGGGGGGTGGTGCCCGTGCCCGTGCTGAGTGCCCTGGGTGTGCCCAGCCCCCCGTGGGGACACCGGGGCGGTGTCACAGCCCCGCTGTGTCCTGGCTGGGCTGTGCTGGGTGTGGCAGAGGCTGGTGGGACGTGTGTGTCCTGCTGTGTTTGCCCCGGACCCGCGGCCTCCATCTCCACCTGCTTCGCTTTCGCTCCGTCCCAGGACTTTTTGCCACCTTGGTTGTCCAGGCCGAAAGGGAAAATCCTGCCCCAATGAACTCGTCTCCTCTCCTCTCCTCTCCCTACTGGGAGTTCTTGCAGAGCCAGGTTTGGTCCAGCTCAATCCTTCCCACCAACTGAAGACCCCTGGAGAAGATCTCCTTCCCAGGGACTTCAGGCTGACCTTTAAAAAACCACCCAAAACCCCTCATAAAAACCCAGAAATCACCGGTGCATTCCAAAACTCCTCCTCGCTCCCCATCCCACCCTTCCCAAACATCCCCGAGGGCCGATGGATCCCAGATCCAGGTGACAGCTGTGGAGGGCTGGGAAAGCAGCCGAACCGAGCGTGCGGAGAAGGCTTTGGACCCTCATCCCCCTGTCCCTCTCCTCGTCGGGAAACGAAAACCTCCCAGATCTGCGGATCAGCTGGGGAGCAGGACGTGCTCCAGGAAGTAGCTGATGGAGTCCCAGTGCTTCCAGAGGAAGAAGAGGAAGAGGACGAGCAGGGCGGTGCTGAGGATGCGCATGCGGGTCTTCATGAGCGGCGTGATGAAGTTGGCGATGGTGGAGACGAAGACGAGCAGCACGGCCATGAGGGCCAGGATGACGTTGATGAACTTGCCCAGCAGCGCCCGGGCGTTGGCGTTCTCCACCCCCTCCAGCTGCACCACCTGCTGCTGCTGCTGCTGCAGCTCCAGCTTGGTCACCCGCGTCAGGCACGACTCCACGGCCTCCTGCCGGGGGACAGCGGTGGCAGCGCATCCAGGGGTGTCCCCGGAGGGGTTCGGTGCCTCCCCGGCGACCCCGGGGCTCGCTGCTGGGCTGGGGAAGGGCTGGGTGCTGCGGGACTGTGCTGGCCCACAAGTGGCTTGTCACAGCCCCGTGATGTGGTCACCCAGCTGGAGCACAGCAGGAGGGCAGGGAGTCGCTGTGTACAGGGGCATGGGAGTGACAGGACAAGGGGGAATGGGTTCCCAGTGGCAGATGGGATTTTGGGATGAAATCCCTCCCTGTGAGGGTGGGGAGGGGCTGGGATGGAATTCTCAGAGAAGCTGTGGCTGTCCCTGGATCCCTGGAAGTGTCCAAGGCCGGGTTGGATGGGGCTTAGAGCAGCCTGGGATAGTGGAAGGTGTCCCTGCCCATGGCAGGGGGTGGCACTGGGTGGGATTTAAGGTCCCTCCAACCCAAACCAGTCTGGGATTGCCTGGTTTTGGGGACAAGGTTTAGTGACCTGCTCCTTGCTGTGACAGCACCGCAGGGACAACCTCACCTGGAGGCTGCTGGGAGAAGGAATCCCATTCCCCCACCCTCCTTCCCAGCCCAGGGTCTCTCCCTCACCCCGTGGCTGGAGGGAGCAGAGGGTGGCTGAGCTTTCCCACAGCCCTACCTGGATGTCCCGTGCCCTCTCGTAGGACTGGTAGGCCACCTTCTCCTCCATGCTGGCCAGCTCCTGCTTCAGGTTGGTCATCTCGTTCTGGTGCAGCTCCGTGAGGTCGTTCAGCTGCTCCTCCAGGCGCTCGTACCTGCGCAGGGCAGCTGGGCTGGGACATCTCCCCGACACCCCCCCGGCACTGGGGACACCACCCAGCCCCTCCGACCCTCCCCTGGTTGTGGGAAAACATCTCAAGGTCCTCCACGGAGGTCTGGCAGTGAGGAGGGCTGCAGCTCCCCGTGTCTCTTGGCTGGATGAGCCCAGGAGAGCGGCTTGTGGTGCCCACAGAGCCACCCCGGGTGACACCACCCCTGGCAGCCGCCCGTCCCTACCTGTAGCGCTCCTCCTGCAAGCACTGGGTCATGTAGGTGTAATCCCGCTGCAGCTGGGCCTTGAGGTCCTCCATGGAGTCCTCCAGGTGGGACTGGCTGTCCTTGATCTCCCGCAGCTCCTCCAGGATGGTGTCGAAGTTGTTGTGGTGGCTGTCCAGCGTGTTGGACTTGGGGCCCCCCAAGCCGCCGGGCCCCGCCCCTGAGTTGCTGCCACCAGCGGAGCCCGAGGTGGCACTGGAGCACTCGTCATCGCTGCCGTACTTGGGGCTGGACACCAGGGTGGCACTGCCGCTCAGCGCCCGGGAGGCCTCCTCGGGGTGCCCGTCGTCCAGCGTGTCCTTCAGGTGGGCGATGTTGTCGGCGCTGCCGAACTTGTTGCGGATCAGGCTGGCGAACTCCCGCGGCTTGGACACCACGGCCGTGTGGGTGGCCTGGGACAGCCCCGAGAGCCCCCCCTTGACCCCTTCCACCACGCCCCCGCTGAAGCCGCTGATGCTGGAGCGGACGTTGGCGCCCACATCCTTCAGCCCTTGGTGCATGTCCCGGAAAACATCCTTGGGCTGGCGGGAGGGGCCGTTCTGCTCGATCTCCTTCAGCTTCTTGTGGTAGTGCTCCAACTTCTTGTGCAGCTGCGCGATGGTCTGCGCCGACTTCTGGTTCTTCTTCTCGAACACCTGCTTGATGCGCGACGCCTGCTGCTTGTCGGCGTTGTTGGCCAGCTTCAGGTACTCGGCCACGTTGTCATCCCGCGCCTCCTGCTCGATCTTGATCTGCTCCGTGATCTTGAGGATCTTCTGGTGCAGGTGCTCGATGGCGGCTTTGGTGCGGTGAGGGTCGGGGGTGCCATCGGGCACGTCCAGGCACACGGGGCCGTCGGCGTCGCCGTGCCCGGCGCCCGAGGGCAGGTTCAGGGTGGTCACGTCGCCCTTGTCCAGCTGGAGGAGAAGAAAAAGGAGGGGGATGCTCAGGGGAGGGAGGAAAAACCCCAGGAGGGAACCGGGCTTGGGATGTGGAGGGAGAGGCGAGAACTGGGCAGGGGAATAATTAACCAGAGAAGCTGGGGAGTTTTCCAGTTGGTTGGAGATTTCCCAGCCACGGCACCGCTGCTGGAATCCCAGGAATACAGCAGTGAAAGAGCACAGCAGCCAGTTCAGGGCTGGATTTTCCCAGTGGGTTTCGGCAAGGAGCAGCCACTGACTCTGCCTTTCCACCCTCGCCTTCTGCAGAGATGGGAACTGGGATTTCTCCAGCCAGCCCGCCAGCTCCAGCCAGCCACTCCCAGGGAAAAGGGGTGAGGAAAACCAGGAATCATCACCAAATCTCCCCTCAGACCAGCGCAGAGCACGAGGATCGAGCAACCCAGAGGTATTTCGGTCCTGCTTTTAGCCTGGATGCACCCCAAAGTTGTCCAGCCCAAGAGAAACTGCCCTCACCCCAATTTGTGGGGCACTGGGGAACAGCTCCTGCTCCCAGCGCTGCAGCTGCAGGGACTCCTCTGCTTTTCCGAGCTCCCTCACCTGGCAGTGCCCAGCTCCTGTTGCAAACACCAGCTGCCACCGCAGGAAATCTGGACAAACGCCAAAATTCCATTTCACAGATGGCAAAACTGGAGCTTTGGGAGAGGAAATCACTCTCCTGAAGCCACATTTGCAGAGCCTGGATGGCAAGCCAGGCCCTGCCTTGTGGTCCCCATCCTGGACATGCTGCTTGCCCAGTTGGGAAAAACGAAAAACAACCAAAAAAAAATCCCCTAAATCCTCCCAGTTGCTGGGTTTTAAATGCAGATTCTTATGCAAAATCCCCCCCTGGTTGTGTAAATGGCTCCTGGCTTCTAATTAAGAGCTGCTTGAAAGTTAAATACCCTTGGCAGATCTGGATAATTTCTCATTTCCATCCCACTTTCCCCGAATGACCCTTTAATAGGGATAATGCTTCGGGATCACGTTGGGAGTGCGTTATCACCAGGAAACGCCGGCTGCAGGAGGGGAGGAATGTTCTCTCGAGATGCTGCTTGGAAACGCTCCCGTCTGGAGCAGGGGCTTGGAAAAGCCAGGGCCCTGCTGTTCCCTTCCCTCTCCTCCTTTCCCTGTTGTTTGTGTCCTGCTGGGAGTCTGGGGGCGTTGGGATTTCAGCTCAGCTTCCCCCAAGCTGCTCCCCAAGGCTTTTCCTCTCTCCTCGCTGCAGCGGTGATGGAGCAAGGGCTGGAGGGTGAGAGGAAAAGGCCGATCCCAGCTGGACGGGCTCAGGCTGGAGTGGCAATTTTTTAAAAACAAAATCCAAGTCATAACAAACTTGCGGTTTTCAGACCTCACTCCCAGGCTATTTTTAGGCTGGGCCCTCCACGGAGGGTTTTGTTTTGGTTTCTTATCGAGAGGCAGAAATTAGGAACGGCAGGAAACAGATTTTTTGCCCAGATTTTGTGCAATTCTCTGGGCAGAGAAGGGAAAAAGTGACCGTGGCAAAGGAAAAGGCAGCTCTGGAGAGGCTGAAATGGGAAACACCCACTGGGGAGGGGAGGGGAAAGGTTGCTCAAGCCCTGTTTCCAAAGAGGGAGGTGCCCTCTGTAAAGCCAATCTTTGGCATTGGGAAATGGGGGGTTTAGATGGGATATTGGGAAGGAATTCCTCCCTGAGAGGGTGGGGAGGGGCTGGGCTGGAATTCCCAGAGAATCCGTGGCTGCTCCATCCCTGGAAGCATCCAAGGCCGGGTTGGAGCAGCCTGGGATGGTGGAAGGTGTCCCTGCCCATGGCAGGGGTGGCACTGGATGGGTTTTAAGGCCCCTCCTAACCCAAACTGCTCCATAATTCCACGATTTATCCACAGGATTGCATCTGGGAGGGCAGGATGGGTAGGGAAGAGCAGGGACCCAGCGCTGGGCTCAAATCCTGCCCCCGGCTCTCTGCCACACGGGGGAAAGGCACATCAGGTTATGGCTTTGAAAACAACCCCCCCAAAAAAGCCTGGATGTGGATCCCTGCGGCATTAACGGGCCCTGCCTGCTAAATCCCAGCCAGCCCAAATGACTGCGCAGGGGATTTAACGGGGGGATTACGGAAAGCCACACTTTCCCTACATGCAGCAAACCCTCTGGAAGGCACAGCCCGATGAAAATGATGTTTCCCAGCGCTTGTTTTCCAAGGCAGGCCGGGAAGGGCAGAGCCGGGGCTGATGTGGGATGCGGGAGGAATGCAGGACACGGGCAGGGAAATTATTCTTATCAACAGAGCTGAGCCCAGGAGAGCTGAGACAGGCAAAAGGCTCGAGCTAATGAGCTGAGCAAACGGCACTTAGAGGGCTGCAGCCGGGCACAATTATGCAATGCTGGGTTCCTTGGTGCTGCAGCTCGGATGGAACCGAGCCCAGGTGGCAGGTGAGCAGCTCGGGGCCGTGGCTGTCCCAGCACATCCACGCCTGGATTTAACCCCGTTCTTCAGAAATTGCACAATTATTGCAAAGTTCAGAGCAAAGCTCTGGAGGCGCTGACATCACCCCCGGAACTGCTCTGTTTTCCATGCCCTGCAGCCCACTGGGAAGCGCCGTGGATGAGCCGTGGCCGCATCCGCCCCGAGCGAGGACTCGCCCTACAAAGTGCCACCGTGATTCCTGGCTGGAATCCATCACAGGGACAAAACAGCCGTGGGAAGGACCACGGGCACCTTCCAGCATGGAAAAAACAACAACGGGTGCCACCGAGCTGTCGAGAGATGCCAAATCCAGGGCAGATCCAGGGAGCTGCTGCCCTGATCTCTCAGCTCCGCAGCACAAGTGTCACCGTGCCCGAGGCACTTGGTGGCCACCGGGGAGAGGCCACGGCCAGCACAGAAACGCAGGTGTGTGGGGGACGTGGGGAGGGGGATTTTGGGGCAGTTATTTCATGTGGCCCCTGTTCCTCAGAGCACTTTTCCAGCACAGCATCCTCTGAGCCGGGGACCGCCCGGCGTTACCGGGGACACCCCGAGCGTCCTGTCCCCGTCCCCACACAGGCTCCCAGCCCTGTGCCGAGCCGAGCCGAGCTGTTATTCCCACCAGACCCACCTCAGGTGTTGAAAATAGCAGCAGGAGCCCTGACTCACACTTCCCACCCTCCTTCCGAGCCCGCGGCACCGCCCGGGGCCGGCAGCGCCGTGTCCCCCTCTGTGCCACCCCTGGCTGGGCACAGCGGGCTGGCAGCAGCTCCCTCCTCATTCCCAGCCTGACAATAATTTTCCTTACATAACGCAGGGATTAACGTTCAGGCTTCCAGCTGCACTGGAGTTTCCCACCGAGCACGGGCGGCGCTGGGGGGGTTTCAGTCCTGGTTTCATTCCCCGAGGAACGGAGGTACCGAAAATTCCCCCGTGGGTCTCTCTACCCATCACCATCCTCCCCAGCATCTCATCCGAACCCCAAAAGCTGCCAGGACCTACCTCCATGGCGGGCAGGGCTGGGGTGCCCCAGGGTTAGTTGGCGTGGGCTGCCTGGCCGTGTCCCTGCGGTGTCCCCAAGGCTGGCAGCGCTGCCCGGGCAGTGCCGGCTGCCATGGCAGGATTCCCGGCTGGGAAAGGCAGCAGCGGATGGCAGCGAAGTTTGGGGGAGCAGTAGGGAGGGAGGAGGAGTAGAAGCTTCCTGCAGACCCCGTCAGGGCTGGCCCCGCGTTCCCGGAGCGTTCCCGGAGCGTTCCCGGAGCGTTCCCGGAGCGCTCCCGGCGCGTTCCCGGCGCGCAGGGACGGAGGCGCTGGCTCCGGCGGGATTGCCGACTCAGGAAATCTGCCCGAGCTGTTTACAGCTCGCAGCGAGCGCAGCTTTCAGGGCTGTAACGCAAAACCCCCCTCGTCCCCGTGCCGGGATATTCACACGCCTCCAGCCCCATACGCTGCCTGTGCCCTGACGCAGGAGGTCGGCACGGGCTGGTGTCATCTGCTGTGACACAGAGAGGGACAGAAAAGCCTGGGAGAGGCAGGGGGAGGCATCCAGAAAGGAAAAACGCGAGTGGAAAACAGCCGGGGGAAAAAATCCAATCATCGAGCAAGGAGCTGGGCAGCCTGAGGGAGTTAAAAAGCCGGGAATTGGCCACTCGTGCCAGCACCAGGAGGTGTCCTGGACCCGGACCTGGATCTGTCCCTGTCACCCCACGAGAGTGGGAAGGGAAAGGCTGCACTGACCCCATTGTGCCACAGAGCCGGCACAGAAAACACATCCAGCCACTGCCCAGACAGCGGTGTGGAGATTCACAGCGGCTCCGGAGACGTTAAACAGGACAGATGGAAAGCAAGGAGGGATGGCCCCGAGCAGGCTCGGCTGCGTTTCTGCCAGGCCAGAGGAGCTGGGGAGGCACCAAGAAGGGGACCTGAGCTGAGTGTTTGACTCAGCCCAGACCTGTGGGGCTGCACCGAGCAGGGCTGGTGGGTCTGAGCAATTCGGGGAAGCAGAATGGAAGTGCAGAGCTTGTGCTGAGCCACAGCAAAGTCCTCAGCGTGTCTGAAACCTCAAACCCACTGTGGCCAAGGACAGCGGCCTGGCTGAGCCCGGCTCCTTCGCCGCTCTCTGCTTTAGTTATTCCTCAAAAAAACCCCAACAGCAGCTTAGGAAGCGTTTGCAGGCGCCCTTTGAATGGTGCAAGCCGGACCCAGGAGCTGCCCGTGACCCAGATCCATGGTTAATGGGGACGCCTGTGCTGCTCCCACAGCCGGGCCCCGCTCAGCCTGGCGCTGCCATCGCCTGCCGGGCTGTCCCTGCACCCATCCGTGCCCTGGCAGTGCAGCCTGGCACTTTGGGTGCACCCCGAGCTGTGCTGCCTTCAGCCCCCCAGCACTGCCAGGCCCTCCGCGGCAGCGCTGGTGCCTGTGCCCGGCGTGCCCTCCCCACAGGACGGGCAGAAGGCAGAGCTGGAGCAGCCTGGCGTGGCCCAATGCTCGATGTGAAGCTGCCAGGCACCAAAATCCTCATCCCCTTCCAGCCCCAGCTCCCGCGGCCCCGATCCCGTCCATCCCCACGGGCACCGGGAAACACAAGATTCCCTGGTAAACTCAGCCCGGAGCCCAGCCGTGCCTACCATGCGGTGCTCAGCCGTGCCAGGGCAGGGTGAGGACGGGGCAGAGCTCCCTGCCGGTGCCACACGGAGCCGCGGGGGCCGGGCGGTGACACCGCAGCGCTGCCCCCGGGAGCAGCCAGGGCTCCTCGGCTCTCTGGTGGGCAGGCGCTGCTCCTGGCCCATCCCTCTGATCCCAGGGGGTGGATTGAGCTGCCCGGCCAAGCCCCGGGCCGTGGATGCCTCTGGCATGACTCGGGGCAGATGACCGGGGCCGCTCAGCGTGGCTTTGGTGTCTGCCATAGCATCATCACTTCTCCTTTTAGCACAGGAGGCAGAGGTCACTTCCCATCGCTCTTCTGCTGTCTCAGCAGGGCAGGAAAATGACCCAGCTGCACAGGACACTGTGGAAAGCACCCTTCCTGCTTTCCATTTCCCTCTTGAAGGTGCCGGGGCCGGCCCTGCAGCCCATCTGCTTCCCGCCGTGGTTTTTGGGGCTGCCAGGGGCTGGGAAGTGAGCGGTTCGCTCATCCTAGGGGGAACTGTGATGTCCCCCACACCCCCTGCCAGCTCAGAGGCCCCCACAAACCCTGCCTGGCCTGTCCCTGGCCTTGGGGAAGGAGGGAGGAGCAGGAATTTCCCAGAGGAGGCTGATGGAGTGAGGACTTGATAAAGGCAGGGATGCTCAGGAAGAGCCTGTGCAGGCAGAATGCTGCAACGAGCCCTGGAGAGCATTTCTGTGCCTTATTGGGGACCTTGGGTGCTGGATTCCCAGGAAAACACCTGCTCCCAGCTCCCCAGCACGAGGGGAAGGCCAACAAATCACTGCAAACAACAAAGAACGTCGCTGGTTATCTCCCCAGCCCAGCGAGGTGGAGCAGCGGGGCAGCATCTCCCCTGCCAAGGGCACAGACTCCCTTCCACAGGATGCAAAACCCTTCCCAGCATGGGAAAAATGGGAATTCTGCAAGGGAATTACCCCAGAGGTTGGTGTCAGACTCCCCAGCATCCTTACCCCCCGCAGCTGTTTTTCAGGCCTGACTGTACAAGGCAAATTTATAAATAAATAAATAAACAAACAAACAAATGCCAGCTCCCATGCGAAGGAAATCCCTGGATTTTCCACAGAATCCCGGCAGATTTGGTGCGTGCTGGTGCTGGGCAGTGCAGGATCCAGCTACCAAGTCCTGGGCTGAGCCCCAGATGGGTCCCCTTGTGCTGCCACACGAGCACAGGGCAGACCTGGGGCTTGGGCTTTGCTTTCCCTGGGGCTGGGCTTGGCACAGAGAAGTGGGAATTAAAACCAGCAGGAAAACCCTCCTTGAATGGGCTGGGAAAACTGCATCTGGATTGTTGGGATGCTGATGGAGGTGAAGATCTGCCAAATCCAGCGCTCCTTAGCATCCCATTCCCGAGTGGATTTGGCGTCTGGAGCAAGCAGCTTCTTGGCCTCCTCCCACAGGTACCGCCCTGCTCCTCACCCCTTATCCCACATCTGGAAATCTGGAATCTGGAAAGGGGAGCAGAGGGGGAGAACACTCACAGAGATGCCCAGCAGAGAATTTAAGAGCAGAATCCTTTTCCCGGGGCAGGACTCAGGAGGGTCGCTCCTGCGGGGCCGGAGCTGCGGGAAGCAGCCGGATCCTCTCCCTCTGTCATGGCCGAGGAGCCCGAGGGACAAAGGATTCGCAGCCAAGAACGAGAAGCACAGGCTGGGGGGGAGCCCAGGGGAGTGGGAACAGGTTGGGAGCCACGGGGCCGATCCCAATCCTCCGACTGTGCCGGGAGAACAAACAGCACCGCCAGCGCTGCGGGCCCGGCTGCTTCCCAAAGGGAACAAACACAAACAGCCGTTCCTGCTCCCCGTTGGTGCTGGGACGGTGCCACCATCCCACAGGGCTCAGGGCAGTCGGTGGAGAGTGGTTGTACAGCTGGAAAGATCCCGGGATTCTCCCTTGGGAAGTTCCTGTGCCTCCGTGCCCATCCACGCCATGCCAAACCCGGCATTTCCTAATTTCACACCACATCCTCCAAGCTGGGCACCGTCCCTTGTGCCCTGGGCTCACAGGTCACAGCAAGGGATGCCTCTGAAGGGACAATTCGGTGCCCCCCCATTGTGGGTGAAGCCATTCAGGGCCCTGCCTGTGCTTGGAGAATATTTGGGAGAATTCCCGCTGTTGTTTTTGCCGGAGGGAGTAACCCCGGGAGCTCCAGCACTCACTGGGTGACACAGCTCTGAACCCACCCAGCACCTCCAGCAGGGTTTGTGCAACCGGGGGGGATTTTTGGGAGCTTCTGCACGGAGGATTTGAGGCGGAAGCGGGGAGAGGCCGAGCCGCAGCCTCAGCAAGGTGAGGACTCACAAACAGGACCCTCATCCGGACTCTGGAGCCAAATCCCGCTCCCAGCCCAGAGCAGCAGGGATGGCCTGGAGGGATCACGGCGTGGACACAAACCCTGCGCCCCAAATCCTGCCCGGCACCCCGGGCATCCACCCCCAAATCCCCCGGGATCGCGGCGCTGCCTGCCGGGAGCGGGAGCTGCTGGTGGGCTGCAATCAACAGCCATATGTCACCGAGGCTGAGGAACACGATGTCTTCTTCGCTGAGGGGTGAATCAGTACCCGAGTCTGATATTCTTCTCCTCCTGAATTAATTAAGCAGCAATCTCGGGTGTCTTTGTCTTTCCAGCTATTATCTGCTCGTTCCAAAGCGCTCCCGCAAGCGCCATCCCAGCGGGAGCGCGGGAATGACTGCGGGGAACGAGCTCCCAGCCTTGGCTCACGGACTCCTTCCCCTGCCACACGTGGGGAGACGGAGGTGGGAAGTGGGAAGTGGGAAGTGGGAGCTCACCTGGACTCTCACACCTGATTCCGTTTGCAGCCCAGGTCAGGAGTTCCCTCCCAAAAAAAACCCCTGGCACTTGTAGGGTCTCCTCACCCTGGTGCTCCCCAGATCACCCCCTTGGGATCTGGGTGCCAAAGGGATGTCCCGGGGGCTGGGGGGTGCAGGGAGGGCAGCTTTACACCACTGCCTCTGTTCCCTTTTGCCTGTTTCACCTCCTTCCCTGGGATTTGAACGGCAGAACTCGCCGGGAATTCGGGTGGGAGGGGAGGATCTGCCAGAAAATCCTCCTGAGGAGATCCAAGACACTTCACCAAACTCATGGATGAGTTGGCTCTGGATTCCAGCTGGGGAAACTGAGGCAGCAAGCGAGGGAAAACTCCTGCCTGGGAAAATTCTGTCTGGCTTAGATGTGGGGCCAGAGTCCCTGTCCCTGTCCCAGTTATTGACCGAGCCCAGGTAACTGGAGCTGGAGGAGGCAGAAACCACATCCTCCCCCTGGAACCGACGGCGGTTGGATGCCAGGAGGGCCGGAGGGAGCCAGGGCCGAGCTGGACGTGCCCCAGGCAGGGAGCAGAGGCCTGAGCAGGGGACGTGAACTTTCCCTGACATCCCTGAGCCATCCCGCAGCCTCCCGGCCACCCCAAACCCCTCTGTCCCCACGGGCCACGGCCACCCCGGGGTGGGTGCTCAGAGACTCCGGGTTTCTCCCTGCTCCCTGTAATCCGTCTGGCCCTGATATAGCCGCTGACCCGGGGGGAATCTAAATTTAGCGGGATGAATCCCGCCCTGTGTCCCGAGGGCTGATGCCCTTGAGGCAGAACGACAGCGGGGCTGGGGCTGTAGGGACAGGTCCACACAGCCCCAGGACACTGTGGACACTCTCCTGCAGGGCTGGAGCAGGGACAGGGGCACGGAGAGAGGAGACTGGAGCAGGGGAATGGCACTCTTGGGTTGTGATCCCATAAACAGGGGTGGCTCACAGCTCAGGAGCCACCCTGAGGTGTGGCAGGAAGCCCCTCCTGCTCCCCTGTCCCCCCAGTGCCTCACAGGAGAAGCATCTGCTCGGGGAGGGGCACGGAGGGGGCACACGGCCGGCGGTGGCAGCTGGCGCTGTCACTTGCCAAGGGACACCGAGGGCAGCGAGCCCAACCGGGGTCCGGCCCCTCGCAGCCCGCGGGGGACACTCGGCGGGTCCAGAGCCGAGCACTTGCACTCGTGACACTTGTGACGGATCCACCCCTCGGGGACGCGGGGAGAGGGCGGCCGGGAGCGCGCACGGACAGCCGGCCGGACAGCCGGACAGCCGAACAGCCGGGCAGCAGGACAGCCGGACAGCCGGACAGCCGGACAGCCGAACAGCCGGGCAGCCGGACAGCAGGACAGCCGGGCAGCAGGACAGCCGGACAGCAGGACAGCCGGGCAGCAGGACAGCCGGGCAGCAGGACAGCCGAACAGCCGGACAGCCGGACAGCAGGACAGCCGAACAGCCGGACAGCCGGACAGCCGGACAGCAGGACAGCCGAACAGCCGGGCAGCAGGACAGCCGGACAGCCGGACAGCCGAACAGCCGGGCAGCAGGACAGCCGAACAGCCGGGCAGCAGGACAGCCGAACAGCCGGACGGCCGGACAGCAGGACAGCAGGACAGCCGGACAGCCGGACATCGGCGCCGCTGCGGTAAC
The DNA here is from genome assembly GCF_000738735.6 of Corvus cornix cornix. NCBI lineage: Eukaryota > Metazoa > Chordata > Aves > Passeriformes > Corvidae > Corvus > Corvus cornix. The sequence continues at coordinate 1,984,031 of NC_046354.1, forward strand.
GCCGCCCTCTAACGGCCACCGGCCCCGCCGCTCCCCCCGCGCCGCCCGTCCCCCCGCGGGGCCCCGGTGCCCAGGCAGGGCTCACCTGGACGTGCACCATGCCGCAGTCCCCGCAGTCCGTGCAGCTCCCCGGCAGCACCAGGCACAGCACCCCGCGGCCGCCCCGCTCCAGCTCCGGCCGCGCCGCCGGGGACCGCGGTCCCCCGGGGATGCTCTGCCCCGCCAGCACCGCACCGAGCCCCGGCTGCGGGGACACCCCCGGCAGCTGCTGCCCGCGCCGGGGCCTCGGCGGCCGCTGCAGCCGCTAATTCCCGTGAGCCCGCCTCTGCCTGGCGGGTCACCAGCAGGAGATTAGCGAGATCAGGAGAAAGCTCCCCAGCACGCTCCCGGCGCCGTGCGCCGTCCCTGCCGCCGCCTCCGCCGGCCCCAGCGGTGCCACCGTCACACGTGCAGCGAGCACGGCCCCGTGGGGAGCACCGGCAGCGGCCGCACGCTGCTCCCGACGCGGCGGGTACGCCCCAAACGGGCCGCCGCCTTCGGGCGAACGAGAGCCGTGCTCCGTGCGGGTGTTTGGGGTGCTCCCGACGCCGAGGAGCTCCGTGTGGCACACGGGGGAGCGAGCGGGTGTTTGGGGTGCAGGGATGCTCCTGATGCCGAGGAGCTCCGTGAGGCACAGGGGGGAGAGAGAGGGTGTTTGGGGTGCCCCCGACGCCGAGGAGCTCTGTGAGGCACAGGGGACAGCGAGAGGGTGTTTGGGGTGCTCCCGATGCTGAGGAGCTCCGTGAGGCACAGGGGACAGCGAGAAGGTGTTTGGGGTGCAGGGATGCTCCCGGCTGCTGGAACCCGCGGGCACTCTCTGGCCACACGGCCCTTGGAACAGAGCTGGCACCCAAACCCTTGGTCGCCACTGCCAGCGGGAGCCAGGGCATGGCCGGCTCACCCCAAATTCACCCCCAGCTCTCGGCACGCACAAGGTGGGCACGGGGAGGGGTGGAAGGTTGGGGAGGGGGAAATCACAAAATCACAAAAAAAGGAAGGCTGGTCCCCAAGAAGGGGACCCCAGGAGGGGGTGACCCCTTGGCAGTGCTGCTTTTGGGGTAAACCACAAACCCCAGCCAGAACTGGCACCCAGCACCAAAATCCCAGACTGTTCATGGTCCCACTGACCCCCTCGAGCCCCTCTGGCTGTCCCCTGTCACCACAGGCTGCTCCTGGGGGCAATTAGGGGGTGCAAGGGGGAAGAATTTTTGTGTGCCAGGCCCTGGCAGGGTCCATAGGGTGAGGAACCAGTGCAGGAGAAGGAAGAACTGCAGGAACTTAATTAATTAACTAAAAAAAAAAAAATTAAAAGCAATAAAGAATAATCTACAGCTGTCCCAAAAGCACTTGGTGAGGCTGAGCGATCCCACGAGGGATCCATCCAGCGTCTGCTCCTCATGGAAGGGGTGGAAAATCCAGCATGAAATTTGTGTGTGGGGGGGGGTGTGGGGAAACGGCTCCCGTGGGGCTTCCAGAGGGAGGGGAAACAGGGAGGAGGTGCCAGATCCCAGGGGACAAGGCAGGGATGATGCCAAGCCCCCGCTCTGGGAGCCACCCAGCCATCCCTGAGGAAAAGGAGCTGGTTTGCTGCAGGCAGCAGGCTCAGGGCTTCCTGAGGGCTCCTGGAAAAATAATCCGGCACGGGAATATCACACGGCTCGTGTTTCTCTAAATAAGTCATTTTTCCACTGCCTCACAAAGGTGTTGGCTCTCTTCTTATTACTCTTTGTGTCATATGCAGTTAATTATTCATCCCCTTTCTGTGCTGCTCCGGGAGCAGACTCGGATCTGCTCTGCTCTTCCTCCCTCTGGACGCTTCTGCCCCAGCGGGATCGAAGCTTTGGCCATAATCCCAGTGGGATTGGGATCCTGGCAAGGCAGTGCCACGGGTTACACCCCAGAGGAGGCCACGAGGGAGGAATTTTGGCTTCGGATGCTCAAATGACCAACCTGACGCCACTGCATGGCTTTATCCGGGTGGGACATTCCAGAGGGGAGGAGCAGGAACTGCCAGGGAAGGGTTGGGGTGCCCTGATTTGCTCACAGCGAAGTGGGGAGAGGAGATTCTGGGCAGCTCCTTGGAAAGCTGCTGGTACAGAGACATTTTTATCCTCTGGGACACGATTCCCACGTCCCTGCCGGAGCCTGCCTGGTCATCTCCCCATCCCGAGCTTTGCCAATTCCCTGCTGGGACTTTTGGGTGAAGTAAAAACACAAAAAGAAGGTTCCTCATAGCCCTGAGAGCTGCAGGGAGCAGCTTCAGGGTGTGGAACCCCCCCGAGCTCTGAAGGCCAAGGAGAGAAGCCAACAGGGAGAATCCCCCCCGGCTCCCAGAGCACCTCCCACTGCCTGTCCCTGGAACTCAGCGAGTGCTAATTGGGCTGTTGCATAATTAATGGCACTAAACACTAGATGGAAACACCATCCTGTCCACCAGCCTGGTTTCAAAATCACTTGGGATGGGACCAAATCGCAGCTGCCTGGCTGAATCCTGGAGGCGCCTTTGGACCTCCCCATCCCACGGGAACAGAGTCGTGCCAGGCCCTTTTTTCTCTCCCTCAAATCCCGCTCTGGGAATTCTGTCCCTGCCTTCAATTCCCCACAAGAGAAGCGTCAATTCCAGCAGCTCCAGACACGAGTGGTTCCCAGGGGCTGCCACCACTGCCCGGTGCCACCAGCACTGCCCTGAGGGACAACCTCATCCCGATGGAATTCTGGGGTGCTCTGCACCCAGCCCAACCTGGCTCCCTGCTCTGTCCTCGTGCCCCCCTAACCCCGGTGCAGCCACAGAATCCCAGGATCCCTGAGGTTGGAAAACCCCTGCGGGATCATAGAGTCCAAGCTGTGCCCGACCCCCACCCTGAGCACTGAGTGCCATGTCCAGGTGACACCTCCAGGGACGGGCACTCCAAACCTCCCTGGGCAGCCCTTTCAGCATCTAATCACTGTTCAGAGGAAGAAATTCCTCCTGATGTCCAACTCAAACCTCTTGAGGCACAGATTGAGGTGACATCCTCCTGTCCCATCACCGTTCTGTGGGAGCAGAGCCCAACCCCACCCCGGCTTCACCGCCCCTCAGGGAAATACAGAGAGCCAGAAAATCCCCCCAGACCCTCCTTCCCTCCAGGATAAACCCCCCCAGCGCCCCCTCACCCCTACCTTATCCGCCAGGCCCTCGGTGTCCTCGGTGAGCAGGTAGACAGCCCCGCTCTCGGCCAGCAGGATGGCCGTGTCCGTGGTGGACGACGACCTGGGCCTGCCCTGGTGCTGATGCAGGATGGCCGTCAGGCCGCTGTCCTGGGGGGCCTTGCGCCCGAGGTGGGGACTGCCCTTCTGGGGCTCCAGGGAGCCGCTCTTGGCGCGGCGGCTGCGCTGTGCAGGCTGGTGCCGCGCTTGATGGACGGCCGCGAGCGGATCTGCTGCAGCACGCGGTTGAAGGCGGTGGGCCGGGCCGGGAGGTCGTGCAGGGACACGGCGTAGGACACGCGGTGCATCTCCGGCGAGCGCTCCTTCTCGTCCGGGGACTCGTGGTCCGAGGCGCCGTGGGGCGGCGGCCCCGAGTCCTGCGAGTTCTGCTGCTCCCGCTCCCGCGAGCGCCGGCGGCTGTGGAAAAGGTGCTTCAGGCCGTGGCCGAACATGGAGCCCTCGGAGAGCTGCTGGATTTTCTGTGGGAGAAGGGAGGGAAGGGCTCCTGTTACCCCGCAGCGCCCCGCCGACGGTGCCCACGCGAGCCCCGAATCAAAGCTCTGAGGCTTCCAGAGCTTCCAGAGGGCTCTGGGGACCCCCTGGAGCAGCCCAGAGGGATCCGTGGAAGGGAACTGCAGCTCTGCTGCCAGCACTTGTTGTAGGATGGGAATGTTTACATGGGAAGTATGAAATATGAGTGGGAATGTTGGAAATAATAAATATTAGTGCTCGGAAATGCGAAACATTCGTGGAAATATTGGAAATACAAAGTGTTAGTGGCCATTTGATGACCCCACAGAGCGTGGTGGTTTGGGCTGGCTCGGGCTGGCGTTCCAGCTGCTCTCTGACATGAGCTCCAGGAAGGGGCTTTTCCCTGTGGGATTTTCCACGGCCCACGGCTGGCCTCTCCCCCCAGGCGTGAAACCACAGCTGGTGGCCCTGTGCCACCAAATCCAGTCCAAACTGGGCAGCCACTGGTTTCCAGCAGGACACGGGGACACGCTGCTCCCCTGAGGACCCCCAGGTCTCCCTTTCCCAAGGGCCGGCTCCCACATTCCCAGGAAACACACGGGAGGCTCCCGGGAATCCGGCAGCGGCCAAGTCATGAATATGGATGGTGGAACAGATCCTGCTCCCGATTACGGCCGGGTCAGCCCGGCCAGGGTTCCACTGGAACACCCAGATTTACATCCCGGGAGATTTTGTGAGGTGGATCAGGGGCAGCAACTTCCAGCATCTCCGAAGGGCTCAGCGCATCCCAGAGCCCAGATCCCTGCTCCAGCACGGCTCCCAGGCAGCGACTCAACGATTTGGGATAAGAAAAAAATCCTCTCCCTCCTGGAGCAGCCTCTGGCAGGAGCTGGAGGATCACAAGGCACAATCCTGACCCGCTTTTGGAGTCACCACCCTGTGAGGACGCCAGTCCTGACCCTGCTGACGTCTGGGGCCACCTCACCTCCACTTTCCTGCAGCAGGGACTGTCCCCAGGGATGCTGTTCCCGTTTATTCCTGCTCCCAAACCAGCGGGAACCGGGAGCTCCTCAGAGCCCCAGCAGATACTTGGGAAAAACTCCAGATTTTGGGAAAGCTGTGACGTTCCAGACTTGACCTCCAGGAGCTACAGACAGAGGAGGAGCTCATGGCCACACAGAACGGGCTCCTTCTCCCAAAAATCCCAAACAAAGTCTGAATCCACCATTCTCACCACACCCAGAACACTGACAAGGGATCAGCAACGGGATCCTGTGTCCCCAAACTCCACAGGCAAAGCCTTTCATCCTTCCCTGAGCCACTCACAACGCAAATCTCCGTCCTTTTAGGCTTTTCCTAGGAAATACATAACAAATCTCTGGTGCCGATTCGCTTCTCGAGGAAATAACCATTTAAATTTTATTCTATTTTTAGGGTCTCTATGGAAACAGAGGCAGCATTGGAGAGGTAATAACTCCAAACCCCCAGATTCCTCCCATCGAGGGCACCGCAGACCCCTCCGAGGCACAGCCAGAGCTGCAGAAGGTCCAAGTGAAAAGAAACAACCAACTCCCTTCCCCGAGGGAGATGAAAACAAGCTAAAAGCGGAGCTGGCAGGAAAGGAGGGCAGATTTCTCCCCCTCCTGGCAGCAGCAGCTCGGAGGTGGGAGCCAGATGCCCTCAAGGCTCCTCGGTCCAACAGCTCCTCCTGAGCGAAATTCACCTTTCCCAACAGAAATTCACCTTTCCCAACAAACTCTCCTCAGGCCCTTTCCAAGTTTTCCTGAAAGAGGCTTTCAGGGGCTCGGCAGGCACGGGACCTGCACGGGAAAGAGAAGGGAAGCAAGGAGGGATTCCAGCTCTGCTGCTCCATCAACAGCTTGGCAAGCTCAGAGTGGGTCTGCATTGAAGGGCTGGGAGTGGTGGCCACAAACGAGTCCTTTGCTGCTGCAAAAGCTCTGTTTTCTCGTGTTTTCCCAGGATATTCCTGTGCTTCCCAAGCAGAGGCATTTTCCTGGCACGCAACCGCTCGTGGCTCGGAGCAGAGGCTATTTTGGAACAGCCATTGCTTAATAACCAAGGCAATGGACACAGCTTAATTGCTCAGCTGTGAAACACCGAGGGGAATCCAAAAATATCTTTATTTCTTTGGACTGTCTCATTGGCACAGCCATGCTCTGCTGCTTGGTGCTGGGGACTCGTTTTTATGGACTTCAAAGCCCCTGCTCCAGGTCCCACTGCACCGAGAAGAGCTGGAAAAATCCCATTTTAGCCCAACCCGGGATATCTTGCAGGAAAACTGGCACTTGGATGAGGGTTTGGGACTCTTTGGCAATACCTGGCCGTGCCAGGCTCTCCAGGGTGCTTTTCCTGCTGCTGCCACCCAGCCTGAGACCTCCCAGCTCCTCTCCGAACGTTCCCCAGCTCTGCCCCGCACCCAAACCCCCCTCCTCGGCTTTCAGACGGACACACGAGGAGAGGATCTGGTTGCCACGACCTTCCAGCTCGGCCCCAAGCTGCGAAATCCTGCTCGATGGTTAGGATTATTAATTGTTAATTATTCATTATTTACATCCCCGGCCCGCCCAGAGGCTCCAGCCAAGGCTCTGCAGCTCTTCGGAGAACAACACAAACACGTGGGGAAGCCTCATCCCTTCCCACCCCATCCCATCCCTCAGCATTCCATATTTTAGGGCACGGGGGCGAGGCCACAGCCCCCAAAGAGCAGCAGGATCCTGGCAGATCCTGGGTGGGGTTCCCGGTCCTGCTGCTGCTTCTCCAGCTGATTCTGCTCTGGAAGCACCAAGAGGGTCCGGCCACCAGCCAGCACCCCCAGGCAGGCGGGGGGACAGGGCCAGGGCTGTCCCCAAGGGGGGACAAACAGCCTGGCTCAGCCCCGTCCCTCGGAGCATCCCGAGCTGCCGCTCCTCCCGCTGAAAACGCGGGGATGTTGTGAAATGGCAAAGAAAGAACTCCCCCACAGGCGCTGCTGCTCCCGGGGACAGCGCGAGAGCACCGGCATGTGACAAACGTTAGTCATGCTGGGCACCCGGAGCTGGGAATGCTTGGGAATATCGGGATGCACGGCTCAGGAGTGGGAATGCTCTCAGGAATGACACAGAATTCACTGCCCAGGTGTGGGAATGCTTGGGAATATGGGGATGCACTGGCCAGGAGTGGGAATGCTCTCAGGAACGATACAGAATTCACTGCCCAGGTGTGGGAATGCTTGGAAATATCAGGATGCACGGCTCAGGAGTGGGAATGCTCTCAGGAATGACACAGAATTCACTGCCCAGGTGTGGGAATGCTCTCAGGAGTAGCAGGGAATGCCCTGCCCAGGCGTGGCCCTGCCCAGGGGGTGCAGATCCCTGTGAGCTCCAGATCCCAGCTGGCATCTGCAGGTGGCATCTCTGCCGCCAGCTGTGCCAGCTGTGCCCCTGGGGGAACGACCAGCGGGCGGCCTCTGCCACAGCTGCTGCCTCTGCGGGGATGCTGAGAGCCGGGATTTGGTGGGAAGCAAGGATGGAAATCCTGCGGGATGGGATCTGGGAGGGCTGGGATCAGAGGCACGGAGCAGCCACACCCCCACGAGCCTGTTCCTGCTGGGATGCACCGAGTAGAGCCTGGGAAGGCCCAGCATCCCTTCCTCGGATCCAGGGAAGGCCCAGCATCCATCCCATCCTCGGATCCAGGGAAGGCCCAGCATCCATCCCATCCTTGGATCCTGGGAAGGCTGAGCATCCCACCCTCAGATCTCGCCCCTCGGCTGTGCCTGGCACAAACTCCAGGGAATATCCAGCCTGGAAGGATGCTCTGTGCCCCTGCGGATCCGGGAGGTGCAGCTGCACAGCTGGAGACCACCTGAGGTCCTTTCCAGCAGCCTGGGAGCTTTGGAAGTGCGATTCCCTATGGGAATGATGGATGTGGCTGCTCCAGAGATCGCTCTGCTCTGCTCAGCTCTGACAACAGCTCGAGCCCGGAGCCACAGGGGAGCCAGCTCACCTTGGCAGCGTCCTTTCCACGCCAAAATGCGCCTGGGAACTCTTCGTGCCAGGGATTAAACAGAAACGCGCCGAGGGTTCGGAATAGGGACCGTGCTGAAGGAAAGTTCTCATCCTCCCTGCACTGCCATGGCTGGGATGGTGAATCTCACCCGGAGGTCTCCACCCCCACATCCATCCCTTCCCAGCAAGGGATCTCCAAAAATATAATCCAGCTGAGTGGGATTGATGTGCTGGGAGGAACTGGGAGGTTAAAGCTCCACCCCGTCCCCTGCAGCCACCCCTGTCCCAACCCCGCTGCTCCTGCGGTGGGACCTCCCCTCGTCCCTCATCTCCCCCCTCCTCAGGAGAGGCTCCCCTGAGCTGCACAAAGCCCTGCAGAAGTTTTTTGCCCACGGATGTGGGGCTTGGATCAGGCCCTGGGAACAGGGCAGAGCTTAGGCCAATGCCTCCGGGCTCCTGCTGCTCCCGGCTTTCGGGTTCAGGAGCTGTGAAGACCAAAATCGTGAACTGGGAGAGGGGACTGAGGTCAGGCTTCAACCTCCAGCCCTGGGCCAGATCAGACTGCTGGGGAAAACAGAGATCCAGGGAAAAGCCTTGGCTCAGGGGAAGTGGGATGGGAGCGAGCCGTGGTGGGACGGCAGCCACGAGGAGCTGGGAGTCTCCTCCTGCAGCGTTTTGGACGGATCCCGTCCCTCCCACAGGAATCCCTGCCACCAACGGATTCCTGAGCAGAGCTGCCACACACCAGCTCTGCTCCTGGCCACAGCTTATTTTATCCCCTCTTTTTCCCTAATGGAGCCCTGGCTGTCGGCAGAGGAGCTGGAGCCAGGGCTGGGGAAGGCAGAGTTGCCACGGATCTGCCAGAGTGCGGGGACGGAGGTGACACGAGGCAGGCTGTTGTTTCCAGGGTGCCACCTCAAATCCATCTTCAGCTGGCACGGAAGAAGAGTTTACTCTGATCCTTCCCCATTCACGGCAACAGGAGTCTGTGGGTTTGGGGACCAAGCACCAGCTTGAACCCACCCCACCAGCAGCTCCAGAGGGAGTTTGGGGCAAGAAAACTCTGATTTATTAAAGATGCCCCTCATTGTGGCAGCAGGGGTGAAGTGGCCGGCTCGTGGTGGCCGTGGCAGAGTGCCCGGTGCGGGCAGCAGCCAGCCCCAGCTCTTCCTGTGTTCTGCCGGCTTGAGGATTTATTCCGTGCAGGTAATTAATTGCTGAGCTCCAAACGCATTAGAGGTGAGCACTGGGAGGGTGGCACAGCCAGCTCGATAAAATCAATGGCGTTTGGCCTTGGATGCTGCTGCTGGATGAGGCTGCGGAGCCGGCGGAGCTCCAGCTCCGGGCGGGATGTGCCAGCCCTGGAGTGTTTGGGGTGGTGGGTGCAGCCGTGGGAAGCTGCAGCTCCTTCGGCCCCACATTCCCAGCCCTTTCCGAGCCTCTGTGCCCCAGGTGGGGCAGAGGAAGGACAGGGGTGGGAAACAACACCTTGGCTAAGCCGGGATGTGCCAAGCCACCGAGCCTGAGCTCCACAACCCCATGGATCACGGAATTACGGCATCAGAGAATCATGGAATGGTTTGGGTGGGGAGGGACCTTAAAGATCTTCTTGTTCCACACCTTTCCCCACCTTCCACCATGCCAGGCTGCTCCAAGCCCCGTCCAACCCGGCCTTGGACACTTCCAGGGATCCACAGGCAGCCACAGCTTCTCTGGGAATTCTGTGCCAGGGCCTCCCAGCCCATGGATGTGCCTGGCCCTGGCTGTCCCCCTCACCAGCAAACCCAAAGCAGCCTCAGGAGCAGGAGCTGCTGCTGGGACATCGAGGACAAGGCCCCACGTGTGACCCCCAGCAGCCATGGGGCTCCTGGCGCTCAAAGCAGGCGAGTTTTCCTCTGGGAACAGGGACTTTATCTCCCGGCTGCCTTTCTGGAAGGGATGCCTTTCTGGCAGTCCTGGCCGAGCTTCTCGGCTTCCACGTGACCTTGACCGCGCCGGTGACACCTTCTAGGCCACGCAGCGAGGGGCTCCATCCTGGATCCCACGGCTGAGCAGGGACATTTCCCACTTTTTCCAGCTCTCTTTGAAACCAAGGAGTGGGAGCATCCCCTCCGTCCCAGCACAGGGAGCCTCTGAGCCGATCCCACTCTGCCCACGGCATTCCCACGCCTGCACACCCTGAAGTTCCACGCTGGGAATTCATCCCTGCGGGATAAAACCGCACCAGCGGGACCCTGTTGAGCAGCCGGGGGTCGGAGCTGCTTCTTTCCCAAAGCCAGGGGAATTCTGTGCCTGATTTCAGGCCGGACCCCCCCCTCCGGGATGGGCTCCGTCCCTCCCGCAGCGCTGCGGTGCCGCGGGATTTGTTCTCCTCATCCACCGGCCCCAGCCCCGAGGCCCGGCAGGAGCAGCCTCGGGGCCATTTCCACACCGTCACTTCCCGGTGCCGCAGCACCGGATCCTCCCGGATCCTCCCGGAGCCTCCCCCCCACCCCGCCCCGCTCCCGGCAGGGATTTCCCGGGATCTGCGCAGCCCCTCTGCAGGGGGGCAGCCCCCAAACCCCTGTTCCCAGCCTGGGATTTCTTCATCCCAGGAGAACCCCTATCCCAGGAGTATCCCCGCTGCACGACCAGCCCCATGCTGGGACCAGCTTCATTCGAGGACCATCCCCATCCCGACCCCACGAGCAGCCGCATCCCAGGAGCATCCTATTCCAACAACGTCCCCGTCCCAGGAGTGTCTCCATCTCTGGAGCATCCTCATCCAGTAGGATCCCCGCAAAAGAACCGTCCCAATCCCAGGAGCATCCTAATCCCAGAAAAATCTCTGTAAAGGGACCACCCCCACGCCGGGAGCACCCCCACGCCAGGAGCACCCTATTCCCGGGAGTACCATCATCCGGGAGCACCCTGTTCCCAGGAGCATCCCAATCCGGGAGCGCGCCTATCCAGGAGCCATCCCGCATTCTCCAAGGTCACACCTGTAGGACCGGGGGGGGGTGGGGATGATGGCACCCCCGGGGTCCCTCGCACCGGTGACCCCGCTGGGATCTCACCACACCGGCCACCACCGGGAACCCCCCCGCGCCGAGCCTCCGGGATCCTCCCGCGTCCCACCGGGATGCTCCCACCGCTCACCTTCAGGTCGGGGGGCTTGGAGCGCGGCGGTGGCGGGACAGCGCCCGCCTCGGGGGCCGCCGCCGCCGCCTCGCCGGCCTTGCCCTCCATCACGCCGTGACCGGGCGACTCCCCCGCGGCGCCGGGATCCTCCTCGGGCTGCTGCAGCTCGTCCGACCGGCACCGCTTCATCCCGGGAGCGCCGTGCCCGCGGCGCGCGGGGGGCGCCTATGGCCGCGGCGGGGGGCGGCGCCCCGGCGGCCGCTGCGGGGCCCAAGGGCTGCGCGGCCCCTGCCCGTCCGCCCCGCCGAGCCCGGGCCGGGCGGCGGCTCCGCGCCGCGGCGGCTCCGCGCCCGCCGCCGGCACCGGCATCGCCGCCGCCGCCGCCGCCGCGCCTGACGGACAGCGCCAACCGCCAATGGCGGCGCGAGGGAGGCGGGGAACCGCGCGCTGATTGGTGGAGAGGGAGCGGGGGGCGGTGCTGTCGGGGTGAATTAACCAATGAAGACGCGCGGAGGGCGGGGCCGCCGCTGGGGATTGGCGGAGGCGGAGCGGGGCTTGAGACGGGCGCGCCGCCTCCTGCCGAGCCGGTCCGCGCAGCGCGGGATGGGGGAGCAGCAGGCGACGTTTCAGCTTCCCCTGTTGCTTCCCCTTTTTAAACGCGTCATTTTATGGTCGTTCTCTTTTTTTTGTCTGTTTTTTCTCGCCCCTCGCGGGGGTGCGTAGAGGCCGCGGAGAGAGGTCGGCGGCCGGGCTTCGAGAGACTACAGTTCCTATGAGGCATTGCGGCGCGCCAGACTTCAACTCCCGGCATCCCCGAGCGCGCCGCGCGTGATAATGAACTACATTTAGATATAAATAAACTACATCTCCCGGCGCGCCTCGCGCGCAGGGTGCGCCCGGCCTCCTCCCCCTTTGCCCTGCGGCGTGCCGATAAAGGTTCCGGGCACACGCAGCGCGGCTGGTGGAGGCGCTTCCCCTCGGGAGAAGGCGGCGGCCGCGGGGGTCGGGGAGGCGGGAGGGGCGGGGGGGTGGGGGGGGTCGGGAGGCGAGGAAAACCTCGGGGAGGTTCCTCCCGGAATCGGCGGCAGCCCTGGCAGGGCCCGAGTGCGGCCCGCGGTGGGGAGGGGATAGCGGGGCGGACTCGGAGGACATGGAGGGCGAGGGGGCCCCGTCATGGCGGGGTGCCGCCGGGGCCGTGCGGGAGCTCTGCCGCTCCTTCGGCCACTACAACCGGCACCTGGCGCGGCTGCAGCACAACCTGCGAGAGACCAAGAGGTTCTTCCGCGACGTCAAACACTCCCAGGGACACCCCTTCGCCTCGGCGCCCGCCGGCGACGGCCCCCGCTCCGATGGGGATGGGGGTCCCGGGGACGGCGGTGAGAAAGGGGCGGGGGCGGGCGGGGAGCGCAGCGGGCGGGGCCGGGGAGGCCTCGCCGGGGTGGGAGGGGTGAGGGTGAGGGGTCTGTGGGGGTGAGCGGAGGTCTCTGGGGGTGCTTGTGGGGGTTGCGGTGCGCAGCGAAGTGTCCAGCGTGGGGGCGGACGCGGCGTCTCCAATGGGGGTTCCAGAGCCGGGGGTGCCTTGAGGGTGTGAGAGGCTTCTTGGGGTGAAGCGTGGAGGGCAGGGGGTGATTTAGGGGAGATTTAGCAAGGATATGAGGAAAATGTTCCCCCAGAGGGTGCTGGGCACTGCCCAGGCTCCCCAGGGAATGGGCACGGCCCCGAGGCTGCCAGAGCTCCAGGAGCGCTTGGACAGCGCTGCCAGGGATGCCCAGGGGGGGATTTTGGGGTGTCTGGGCAGGGCCAGGAGCTGCATCCGTGATCCCTGTGGGTCCCTTCCAGCTCAGGATATCCCTTGGTTTGATGATGGGGACCCTCTCCCTGACCCCCACCTGCAGCCCCGCAGGGAGGGGCGGCTGGGAAGAGGCAGCACCTGGAGCGGGTGGGATGAGGGGCTGGCGTTCCCTGGGGCCTGCTTGTCCCGGAGTTGCGTGCCAAGAGTGGCTTCATTCAGCGGCTCTCTGGTCATCTGCTGCTGTTGACAAACAAGAGCTGCGGGTGGGACCTCTCCTGCCACGTGCAGGACTTGGTCTTCCCATAAGACTGTCTTGTGAGAGGAGTTTGGTGTGACGTGAAGCACCCATAAAGATCATCTCCATTCATTCCCGAGCGCCTCCTGAGTCATCTCTTGGCTACTTGACCAGGATTCTTCTCCCTGCTTGTCTCGTGCTCCCAAGTTGTGGTTCTGTGTTTGAAGTGTTGAGTTTTTCTGTCTGTGTGTTAAAAAAAAACACTGGGTGTTTCTGGCTGACTTGGGGTTAATCTTCCCCTTGTGGTGCTGTGGAGTTGTAGATGGAAAGGTGTTGGGAACACCAGCAGGATTTTGGGAAGTGGCTGCTTCTCCCTCTCACTGGGCTGGGTGGGGAGTGAGATTTTGGGAAGGGGCAGAGCCAGGACAGGTGAACCTGTGATGTTGGAGTTTGGGGTTGTTCTGCCTGGAGAAGAGAAGGATTTGGGGTGACCTGAAGGAGCTGATGAGAAAGAGAGGGAAGGTTTCCAAGGGATGGAGTGCCGGAGGGCAGGGCTAGATGGGATTTTGGGAACAAATCCTTCCCTGTGAGGGTGGTGAGGCCCTGGGATGGAATTCCCAGAGAAGCTGTGGCTGCCCCTGGATCCCTGGAAGTGCCCAAGGCCAGGCTGGACGGGGCTTGGATCAAACTGGGATAGTGGAAGGTGTCCTTCTTCCCCTGGGGAGATCTTTAGGTGTCAGAAGGTTTAAGGAGCACGGTTTTCCTTGACTTTTTCTCAGAATCCACCCTCTAGGCGGTACCAAAGGGAGAGGAATTTTGTCCAAGGACTTCTGCAGGGTGAGTTTTGTGCAACACAAAGGGAAATGCGGAGTGGAGTGGACGGGACACAACACCCGGGGCTTGGAATGGGCAAATAAACCCGGGGAGCAAACGTGGATGTCTTGGAAACCAAACAGACGGGAAGGGTTTGCCTGTGAGGCACCTGCAGAGCTGATCCAAATTCCCTTTGGGTCAGCTTCCCAACGCAGCCTGGGCTGCTCTGGCCACAAACAGGGCTGAGTATTTGCTGAGTATCTGCTGAGTAGCAGCCCTGACCCCTCAGCAGAGCCAGGGCTGGCGCTTCAGGCAGCAAATAAATCCTTTTATTTCTCTCTTTCCCTGCTCGGAGGGTGACAGACTCTCCATCCATCACTCAAAGATGGTTACTCTGAGGTTACTCCTGGTAGCAGAACTCAGCGGAATCCCAGGGCAGTCACTGCCTTGCAGCTACTGTTTGTGAGGGAAGGGAAAGTCTTGTTTGCTCTGTCTGCCCTTCCGAGGGAGTCAGCAGAATCCTGTCTGTGCTCCAGCTCTTCCCAGGCAGGAATTGCCTTTTGGGAATGTTTTCCTCGAGGGTTGTGACAATCCTCGAGGTTTTTGGGTTCTTGGGGAGCTGTAAAAACCAAGCTGGAAAGAAGAGCTCGCAGTATAAAATAGCTCAAGGCACTAAGGAAAAATCCAAAAATCAATTGATTTTCAGCTAATTGGGGTTGTTCCCGGTGCTCTGTAACAGTTTGAACGCTCTGCCCTGGAAGCCTGAGGGGTTTGCAGGTTTCTTTTGCTTTGTTTGAGGAATTTTTGAGAAAATCCCCCAGAGTTTTGGGCAGCAACTGGGGCTTCCCTTAATGTTGTGTCATAGGGGAAAGCCCTGAGCTCAGCTTCCCTAAATAAATGTATTTTTTAGGGAGTTATCCAGAGGGTTTGGAGGCGTTTTCCTGCTGATCTCTGCTGACTGAGGGCTCTGTCCTGTTCAGGTGTGACTGCTCTGCTGGCATCACTGTGATCCCCTAAAGATCAGGGCTCCTTTTGGGGGTCAAAAGTTGGATTTGAGAGTAGTGGAGAGCTTGGTTGGGGTGGGATTTGTAGAATAACTCCTCAGGGAGATGAAAGGCGGCACTTCCCAAGGAGCTTCGGAGGATGGAATTTGGTTCCGCAGCCTTTGGAGCGGCTGAAGTTGGAATTCTTTGGATTTGTTTTCTGCTGGAGTTAACACCTCTGTGCAGATGTGGAACTAAATCGGGTTTGTTTCGAATTCCAGACTGGTTTGGGTTGGAAAGGACCTTAAATCCCATCCAGCCCCACACATTCCGCTGTCCCAGCTTGCTCCAGGCCGGCTTTGGCCACCTCAGGCTGTACAAATGTGCTGAGGTGGTCAAAGCCTGCTGGAAGTCACGGCAGCAGCTCAGAAATGGCAGCAGTGCTTGGAAAACCCTCAATATTTGGGATAACAGGGTCTGGCTGTCCTTGGGCACCGTGGAAAATGGGATAACAACGTGTGGGGCCATCAAAGTGCTGGAACAGGGATCAGGCAGCGCTTAGAACTTCCATAGATTCCATAAATCCAACCTCTCCTGCCAAGCTGGCAGCATCGGGATCCCCTAAAGACCACGGCTCCTTTTGGGAGTCAAAAGTTGGATTTGAGAGCAGCGGAGAGCTTGGCTGGGGTGGGATTTGTGGAATAACTCCTCAGGGAGATGAAAGGAATCCTTGGGGAACCCTCAATATTTGGGATAACAGGGTCTGGCTGTCCTTGGGCACCGTGGAAAATGGGATAACAACGTGTGGGGCCATCAAAGTGCTGGAACAGGGATCAGGCAGCGCTTAGAACTTCCATAGATTCCACAAATAGAACTTCCATAGATTCCACAAATCCAAACTGAGGTTGTTCTCCAAGCGTTTGAGCGGATTTGGAGAGGAGTCCTGGTGAGAGCCGCCCTTGTTCCCTGGACAGGCCTCCTTTCATCCCGGGGAATTCATGGGATGCACGCGGCGCTGGGGTTTGAAGTGTTCGTCACATGGCCGATCCCAGCACACGGATCCGGGATGGAGCACGGGCTCCGAGCCCTGGCACGGCTCCTGTGGGCACGGGAATGTCGCTCCGTCCCTTTGGGAATTCTTGGAGTTACTGTGGGGCGGGATCTGCTCGATCCCTGATTCTCATCCTTGTTTGGGGTGCTGGGATCCTCCAGGAACTGCAGGCTGGATCCCACTGAATTCATGGAATTAATGTGGGTCAGGATCTGCTCAGTTCCTGATTTTCCTTCCTCTTTGGGGTTCTGGGGTGCCGGGATCCTCCAGGAACTGCAGGCTGGATCCCACTGAATTCATGGAGTTACTGTGGGGCAGCAGCTGCTCGATCCCTGATTCTCATCCTTGTTTGGGGTTCTGGGATCTGCTTGATCCCTAATTTTCCTTCCTGTTTGAGGTTCTGAGATGCTGTGATCCTCCAGGAACTGCAGGCTGGAATCCCACTGAATTCATGGAATTAATGTGGGTTAGGATCTGCTCAGTCCCTGATTTTCCTTCCTCTTTGGGGTGCTGGGATCCTCCAGGAACTGCAGGTTGGAATCCACGGATGAGAACACAGAACATCCGTGTGGTTTCCTCTTCAAGCTCCCCGTGACCTCTGAGAGGATCCCAAGGAAACTGAGGGTGGATATCAGGGAAAAGTTCCCCCAGAGGGGGGTCAGGCCCTGGAAAAGGCTCCCCATGGAATGGTCACTGTTCCAAACCTTCCAGAGCTTCAGGAATGGTTGGACAGCAC
Source organism: Corvus cornix cornix (assembly GCF_000738735.6). NCBI lineage: Eukaryota > Metazoa > Chordata > Aves > Passeriformes > Corvidae > Corvus > Corvus cornix. Next base: position 2,000,464 of record NC_046354.1, read on the forward strand.
TCCCTTTGGGAAGTTCTGATCCTGCTTTGTGCCAGGTCCTTCCCTGCCCGGATCTGTGTCCGTGCTGATCGTGGGGTGTGGGAATGCAGGAAAGGGGTTTGAATCTTTAACCTTGGATTAAAAGGAATTTTAACTCCGGGTCCTGGAGAAAAGATGGATTTGGGAGCACCTTGGGAAAGGTGTTTGAACCTTTAATCTTTAACCTTGGATTAAAAGGAATTCTAACCCCAGATCCTGGAGAAAAGATGGATTTGGGAGCACCTTAGGAAAGGTGTTTGAACCTTTAAGCTTGGATTAAAAGGAATTTTAACCCCAGATCCTGGAGAAAAGATGGATTTGGGAGGACCTTGGAGCAGTTTTGCAGTATCCAAAGGAGCTCCAAGAAGGCTGGAAGGGGAATTTTCACGTGGATAAAGGGAATGGACTCGGGCTGAAGGAGGGGAAGGTTTAGATGGGATATAGGAAGGAATTCCTCCCTATGAGGCTGGGGAAGGGCTGGGATGGAATTCCCAGAGAATCCGTGGCTGCCTCATCCCTGGAAGTGTCCAAAGGCAGCCTGGAGCATGCTGGGATAGGGGAATGTGTCCCAAACCATCCCAGGATTCCATTTACACATCCATATAAACAATTCCTCAATCATTTCAATGAAGCTGCTGTAGCTCCGCGATTTTTTTTTTTTTCCCCCCTGGAATTAAGGATCCACAAATTGCCTGGAATGAGGAGAGGAATCTCTGCTGCCTCTTTTCCCTTCAAAAACCTCGACAGAGAAGAGGCTCTGCCTGCACAGCCCTCCCTGAATCGCTTTTTTCATGCTTGGGAGTCTGAATCCCAGGGGAGGATCCGATGGACGTCCCCAGATCAAAGCCATCCCTCTTCCTGCAGACGAGGGCTGGGATGTGCTGCTTGTGGGATTTTTCCAGATCCTTCCAGCCCCTTGGGTCGCTCGATGTGTTCCAAAAATCACACTTCAAGCAGCGATTCCTCCCTTCACCATTCCCAGATTTAGGGGGAATTCGGGGCGCAGATCTGCGCTCGTGTGGGCCAGAGGTGCAGGACAGGGCTTTGCTGAGCCGCAAAGAGGGTTTTTCCTTCGTTTCAGAGTGGAAAAACTCCTCCAAAATCCTGTTTGAGGGGAAGGCAAACCTTAGGCAGGGTGTTAAGCTTTAGGCTGGTCTAAGACTACCCAAAGCGCTGCTCCAAATTTGGCTGCGTTTAATTAAACCGGAGTGATTAAACTGTCAGGCCGAGGAGCAGGAGGTGTGGTAGGATCGCTTTAACTGGGTTTGGAGTGTGAGGAGGATCCCGGTGGAGGGGAGGATCCTGTTTTCCTGGGGCTGAGGCCCTTTGGGCTGCCAGAAAGTGACTCATGGAAGGAATTTTAACAGCCCTGGTGGAGCAGCACCCTCCCCGTAAAACCCCTGCTGTTCCTGCCGGGATCGGGGCCGTCCTGGTGCTTTGTAGTTCTCAAAATGGGAATTTTTGGGGACTGGAGGCTCCATTTCCCGTTTCTCTCTTCATTCCTGGGCTGTGTGCCCGTGGAATTTCGTGTTCCTGAAGCAGATGAGGAATTTGTTGGTGTCCATGCTTTTGGTGCTGTCAGAGTTGTTCTGCTGCTGGGCACGAGGTAACGCTGGGTTTAGGTCTTTGAAAAGCTGAATTTCAAAGCTGGGTTTAGGTCTTTTCAAAGCTGGGTTTAGCTCTTTTCAAAGCTGGATTTAGGACTCTTTAAAAAAGAAATCAGGAGCTAAACTCACTCCTGAGCCTGAATTACCGCAGCCGGCTGAGTGCAGGGAGTTGTTCCATGCCACTGCCCCTGGAATTCCTCGTCGGCGATGCTGCAGAGAGGGAAGGTGAGTAAGGAGGGTGATTACAGGCAGCTCTGCAGAAAGCGGCAGCTGTTGAGTAATTTCCTTTCCTCCTCTCAAAACCAGTCCCTGGCAAACTGCGCCAGCTCAGGGAAGGTGTTTATTTATTGTTGGAGCTGCCAGGGAGGGAAGCTGGTTGGGTTTGAGGCTGCTCCAGAACCTTCTGGCTGTCGGCAGAGTGCCTTCCCCGGGGCTCATCCCTTCCCGGGCTGCTGGAATGCTGCCTCTTCCCAGAGGATCCTGTTCGTCCCAGGGAATTGCTGCTGCTCCTCCTGCAGCTCCTCTCAGCAGCCTCGCTCTTCTCTGCTGCTGTGCAGAAGGAATTTTGCTATTTTCCCTTTTCCCCCCCCCAATCCCTGGAGGGTTTCCTGCTTTTTCATAGCCACGGTCCTGGATTTTGGTGCAGCGGGACCCTTGGGAAGTGCCGGGTGTTTGGGAGTGGGGGTGGAACTGTCGCTGATCCGGGCTTGGCTGAATATTTCTGACGTGGGGCAGGAACGTTCTGTACAGCTGAGCCTGAACCCCGTTGGGGAGCGGCCTTAAATCCTTTGGGAGGCGGCCTTAAATCCTTTGGGAGGCGGCCTTAAATCCTTTGGGAAGGGGCCCTAAACCCCGTTGGGAAGGGGCCTTAAATCCTTTGGGAAGGGGCCCTAAACCCCGTTGGGAAGGGGCCCTAAACCCGTTGGGCCTCCTGGAACACCAGGGAACCGTCCCAGCCCGTTGGCTGGGTTGGGCATGATGATCTCGGAGGTCTTTTCCAACCTGGTTCATTCTGGGATTGATTTTGGGATTCTGGGATGCCGTGATTGATTCTGGGATTCCGTGATTGTGGGATTCCGTGATTCTGGGATTGTGGGATTTTGAGATTCCGTGATTCTGTGATTGTGGGATTCCATGATTCCAGGATTTGGGGATTCTGGGATGCCGTGATTGATTCCGGGATTTTGGGACTCTGGGATTCCATGTTTTCGTGATTCATGGGCTGGACTTGATGATCTCAAAGGTCTTTTCCAACCTGGTTCATTCCAGGATTTTGGGATTTTTGCAATTCTGGGATTTTGTGATTGATTCCATGATTTTGGGATTCTGGGATTCCATGGTTGATTCTGTGATTGTGGGATTCTGGGATTCCGTGATTTTGGGATTCTGGGATTCCATGTTTTCATGATTCATGGGCTGGACTCGATGATCTCAAAGGTCTTTTCCAATCTGGTTCACTCTGGGATTCTGGGTTTCCGTGATTTTGGGATTCTGTGATTCCATGATTTTGGGATTCTGGGATTTCGTGATTCCTAGGTTGGACTTGATGATCTCAAAGCTCTTTTCCATCCTGCTTCATTCCGGGATCCCGTGACAATGCTGAATTCTTTTGAGGGCTCTCCGGCCACGGCCCCGCCGTGCACCCCCGCGCTGGCACAGCGGGCACTTCAGCATCCAGCAGCACATTCCCTCCCTCCCGGGGCTCGTGCCGGGGCTGCGGGGCCCCGGTCCCGCTGTGCCCCCTCTCCCACGCCGCCCTAACGCCCCGTCCCCCCCGCAGGCCCCGTCTCGTTCCCGCGGCACGAGGAGGAGCAGCTGCAGCGCTCGGTGAGCTGGCAGCCGTGCCTGCTGATCCTGGGCCAGAACTGCAACGCCAAGGGCGGCCTGCTGAACGCCCTGCTGGGCCAGCGCCTGCTGCCCGGCGCCCAGGGCGGCAGCGAGGAGCGCTGCGGGCGGCGGCGCGTCCGCTTCACGCACGGGGCGCAGACGCGGCTCAGCCTGGCACTGCCCGGGCAGTACGAGCTGGTGCAGGCGCTGGCGGCGCACAGCGGGCACTGGGACACCATCCCCGAGGAGGACCTGCAGGTGGCTGCGGACGCCGAGGATCCCGCGCAGAGGGCGGCCGAGCTGGAGGTGATGCTGCCCTGCGCGCTGCTCAAGGTAAGGGTGGCACTGCCACTGTCCCTGCCGTGGTCTGTGGGGAGGTTGGGGTGGCACTGCCACTGTCCCTGCCGTGGTCTGTGGGGAGGTTGGGGTGGCACTGCCACTGTCCCTGCCCTGGTCCGTGTGGAATTTGGGGTGGCACTGCCACTGTCCCTGCCCTGGTCCGTGTGGAATTTGGGGTGGCACTGCCACTGTCCCTGCCCTGGTCCGTGTGGAATTTGGGGTGGCACTGCCACTGTCCCTGCCCTGGTCCGTGCAGAGTTTGGGGTGGCACTGCCCTGGTCCCTTTCTGGCCCTGCCAAAGCCGATTCTCAAGCACAGGAATGTTTGAAATCACAGGAAGTGACAGTTTAGGTCTTTTCAAAGCTGGGTTTAGGTCTTTTAAAAGAAAACAGGAGCTAAACTCAGTTTTAACTCATGGGAAGCGATGGTTTAGGTTTTTTCAAAGCTGGATTTAGGACTTTTTAAAAGAAAACAGGAGCTAAACTCAGTCCTGAGCCTGTCCGGAGCAGGAAGGTGGGAGGCAGTTCCCAGTTAATTAATTCCTAAACAGAAATTAAGTGCAGAGAGAGGCTCTGTTCTCGCCCGAGTACGAGCAGGAGCTCCACACCTGAGCAAGGAAACATCCAGGGAGTTCTGTTCTGGATACTGGAATTGAGCAAAAAGTGAAGGCCCAGCTGGAAATACATTTGATAAACCTAAATTTAAGCCTGTCCTAACAAGATCGGGGCAATTTTAGTGCCTTGCTGGCTCCCAGCGCCCTCTGAAAGGACAGAAATTCCCTATTTATGTGTGGGACATCCCCTTTTTCCCCCAAATTTCGGCCAAGAAACGCCTGGCCTGCATCTTCTTCCCAGATCCTGCTTTGCCAGGCAGAAAAGGGGATTTATAGTTGGAGATTTCTTTGTTTTTCTTGCCCCGGGCCAGCTCAGGTTCTCTGCAGCCCTCCCTCGGCTCTCCTGGGAGCCACAGAGATCCCTCTGTGCTGCCTCGGATAGTTTGGGGACGTTTAGATGAAAACAACTCCTCAGGTGGAATTCAAAAGGGCTGCTGGAATCAGAAACTCTTCCAGAGGAGAGGGAGAGCGAATCACGGATTCCCAAGGATTCCCGATGGGAATTCAAGGGCTGAAGGAAGGAGAGATTTGGGATTTTTTTTTATGGCTAACAGGAGAGGATGATGAATTTTACAGGTGGGGACGAATTCCTGTGGAATTCCTGTGGAGCTCCAGGAGCTTGGGCTGTTGTTCCAAGCCCTGGATTATCCCACCCTTCTGCTCAGCCTAAGTTTAAGCAAAGCTCTGCTAGGCCTGGACTGAGCTTCTGGAACCAGAGGAATTTGGCTCCAGAAATGGAGGTTTTTTGGGGTTTTTTTTGGATCCTCTCCAAGATTTTGGGGCTGCAGAACAGCTCCGAGGGAAGTCCTGCTTTTCCCTAATTTCTGGAGCAAAACTGTGATGGATTTTTTCCAGGGGAAGAGTTCACGGTCAGGAAAAGAACGTGGGGAGTGTGGGCACCTCACGGTTTCTTTGGGAAAAATGAAATTCCCTGATCCAGTGGGGTTAGACACAGGATTTTGAGGTTAGACACAGGATTTTGGAGGTTTAAGGCAGGATTTTGGGGACTTTACATGGAATTTTGGCGGTTTGAGGCGGGATTTTGGGGATTTTACATGGAATTTTGGGGGTTTGACGTGGGATTTTGAGGGTTTTACATGGAATTTTGGGGGTTTGAGGCGGGATTTTGGGGATTTTACACGGAATTTTGGGGGTTTGAGGCTGGATTTTGGGGATTTTACATGGAATTTTGGGGGTTTGAGGCTGGATTTTGGGGATTTTACATGGAATTTTGGGGGTTTGAGGTGGGATTTTGGGGATTTTACACGGAATTTTGGGGGTTTGAGGCAGGATTTTGGAGGTTTGATGCAGGGTTTTGGGGATTTTACACAGGATTTTGGGGGTTAGACGCAGGATTTTAGGGGTTTTACACAGAGTTTTGGGGGTTTGAGGCGGGATTTTGGGGATTTTACACAGAGTTTTGGGGGTTTGAGGCAGGATTTTGGGGGTTTGATGTGGGATTTTGGAGAATGCCAGAGGTGCAGCTGTGGGATTCTCTTGGTGACTCAACTTTTCCCCCCCTCAGATCCCCATGGAAACAGAAGAAATGGGTGGGATTTCAGCAAAACTGGGTGGGGGAAGTTGTGTAAAACCAAACAAAAAGAGCTTCAAGTGGAATGTGGGGGCCTAAAAGTGGCTCAGCTGAGTAGGGAGGCACGGAATGAGCTCCCGAATGGAATAAAAACAGGAGCTGTCAGACTGGGGTGAGTCACAGGCTGTTCTTGGAAGGCAAAATACGGAATTGGAGCAAGAAAAGACGGAGCTGGGCCTGCAGGCGTCGTCTGAGGAGGGATTTGGGTGAAAAGGGCCCAGATTTGGGTTTGCAGCACCTCAGCTCGCTGAGCAAACAGTGATTAAAGTGCCCCGAGCCTGGGAAAATGGGACACGGCTCCTTGGGATGGAGCCAAGGAATGCTTTAAACTGCTTTGGAAAGAGGAATTCTCTGGGGGTTCAATAACCAGGCACCCTCCGGCGGGCCCTGAGGGATCCCCATGAGTTCACGGAGTTACTGTGGGGCGGGAGCTGCTCAATCCCTGATTTTCCTTCCTCTTTGGGGTTCTGGGCTGCTGGGATCCTCCAGGAACTGTGGGTTGGAATCCCACTGAATTCATGGAATTAATGTGGGTCAGGATTTGCTCGATCCCTGATTTTCCTTCTTGTTCTGGGGTGCCAGGATCCTCCAGGAATTGCAGGCTGGATCCCACTGAATTCATGGAATTAATGTGGGTCAGGATCTGCTCAATCCCTGATTCTCATCCTTGTTTGGGGTTCTGGGATCTGCTTGATCCCTGATTTTCCTTCCTCTTTGGGGTTCTGGGGTGCTGGGATCCTCCAGGAACTGCAGGCTGGAATCCCACTGAATTCATGGAGTTAATGTGGGTCAGGATCTGCTCAGTCCCTGATTTTCCTTCCTCTTTGGGGTGCTGGGATCCTCCAGGAACTGCGGGTTGGAATCCACGGATGAGAACACAGAACATCCGTGTGGTTTCCTCTTCAAGCTCCCCGTGACCTCTGAGAGGATCCCAAGGAAACTGAGGGTGGATATCAGGGAAAAGTTCCCCCAGAGGGGGGGGGTCAGGCCCTGGAAAAGGCTCCCCATGGAATGGTCACTGTTCCAAACCTTCCAGAGCTTCAGGAATGGTTGGACAACATTCCCAGGGATGTGCAGGGTGGGATTTTGGGATTGTTCTGTGATCCTGGGGGGTTCTTCCACCTCAGGATTTTCCACGATCTCTCTTTCTGTGTGGGAAGTTTGGATATTTTAGTGAAGGAAAACAGGGATGGAGCGCCTGGAGAACAATTCCATGCCCAGAGCTCTGTCAGGAGAGCCCCGGGGTGTTTACAGCAGGGTGACCTTGTGGGAACCAGCTCAAAAATCCCGGGAATCCTGTGACTCACAGGTATTCCCCATATTCTCTTGATCCTTAAGAGCTGCTTCAACTCCTGTAGGACATTTGTGAGCTGGAAAACAACTCCCCCCCCCCCCGCCAAAAAAAAAGGTGGTGGGTGAGAAATATCCTTGGAATTCTCCTCGGGAAGGGTTTTTCGGGAGCAGCAGGAGCAGGGGTTGGGGGTTGTGGGTGTTGGGTTTTTTCCATTTCCTGGAGACAGCTCTGGCTTCCTCCTTTGGTTCTGGTGACTCATGGGCCTTGACACGGGGATTTTGGGGGTTTGAGGCGGGATTTTGGGGGTTAGACACAGAAATTTGAGGGGTTAGACACAGAAATTTTGAGGGGTTAGACACAGAAATTTGGGAGTTAGACACAGAAATTTGAGGGGTTGACACAGAAGTTTGGGGGTTTGACACAAATTTGGAAGTTTGACATAGGATTTTGAGGAGTTGACATGGAATTTTGGGGGCCTGGCATGGGATTTGGAGGTTTCACATGGAATTTTGAGGGGTTTGATGTCGGGTTTTGAGGGGTTTGAAATGGAATGTTGAGGGGTCTGACATGGAATTTTGGAGGTTTGAAATGGAATTTTGGGTCCCGGTGGATTTTGCAGCCCTGCACATCCCCTTCTGTGCATCCCAGGCAAGGTTTGGAATCAGCTCCAGAGAATTCTGGGATGGGAGGAGCTTCCTGGGAGCTCCTGGGATGGAAGACACGGTCAGGAAAAACGATGGAAGAATCCTCAATGATCACCTCTCTCAGGAGCCAGAGACGGCTCTGAAATTCCCAAAAACCTTTCACATCCCTTCTTTCAGGAGGGACACGTGGAATTCTCACTGTTCCTGCACATCCAGAGGCTCCTTCCCTGGGAGGGGAGGAAGCAGATCCCAAAGTGGCCCCGTCCAGCAGCGGAGTGAGGCTGGAGCAGTGAGAAAACAACGGAATAAAATCCACCTTGCAGCTTTTTCCTCGGATTTGGAGGGAATCGCAGCTGTCCCTTCCCGCTGGCTGCAAATTCCTGGGAATTGGTTGCTGTGCTGCCTTTCCCTTGGTGCCTCAGGGGTCGGGTGGTGCTTCCTGCTGTTGGGAAAGACGTGGAAAACTGGGAAAGCTGCAGCTCTGGGAAGCATCGAGGGAGGGCTGCTGAGAAATGGAGCAGGGATAACCTCAGGAATTCCAGCTTTGCCATGCTGGCTCTTTCCTGGGACACTTGTCCTGAGTTTTGTGCTAAACTGGGCTCAAATTCCAAGTTTTTGCATCAAGTTTTGGTACAAAATCAGGGATTTGGAGTCAGGGATCAGCCTTGCAGGTGAGACTCCAGATCTGCTGTGAAGAATTCCAGTTTTTCGCTTTGGGAATGAATCCCAGGGTGTTTTTCCATGGAAAAACCTCTCCAAACCTTCTGGTTTTTATTCTTTCCTGCCTCAGGAAGTGGCAGCTCTTGGAGGTGTCAAGGGAGGCTTGGTGCAAAATGGAGCAGGGATAACCTAAAGAATTCCAGCTTTTCCGTTCTGGCTCTTTCCTGGGACACTTAGCCCAGTTTAGGATAAAACTCAGGACAAAACTCCAAAGAATTTGGCCCAGAATCAGGAATTTGGAGTCAGGGATCAGCCTTGCAGGTGAGACCCCAGATCTGCTGTGAAGAATTCAATTTTTTTTCGCTTTGGGAATGAATCCCAGGGCGTTTTCCCATGGTAAAAAATTCCACCTTTTCCATGTTGGCTCTTTCCTGGGACACTTGTTCTGAGCTTTATCCTAAACTGGCCTAAAATTCCAAAGCAAAACAAGGAATTTGGAGTCAGGGATCAGCCTTGCAGGTGAGACCCCAGATCTGCTTTGTAGAGCTCTGGTTTTTTTCGCTTTGGGAATGAATCCCAGGGCGTTTTTCCACGGGAAAAAAACCACTCCAAACCTTGTCCTTTTGGTTTTCCCTGCCGCAGGAAGTGGACATCGTGGTGGCTCCGTGCCGGGGGTTCCAGTCAGCTGAAGCCACCCTGGCCGAGTTTGTGAACCAGGTGCTGCCCGTGGTCACCTTCGCCATCAGCGAGCCCCAGCTGTCCCCGTCGGATGAGACAGAGCTGCGGGAAATCAAGGAAAAATTCTCCCTCCCCATCTTCTTCTTCCGAGTGCCCGAGCCCGGCAGCGAGCTGATCTCTCCCAAAAAACCCGACAAGGACAAATCCTCCCTTTACTTCCAGCTGCTGCACCTGGAATACCTGAGCCCCTGCAGCTCGTGCGGCGCCGCCGGCTCCGTGCTGGCGGAGCAGCCGGAAAAACTGCGGCTGCTGAGCTCTTTTTGCAGGCAGGTGCTGCAGAAACACCTGGTGGAGGCGGCCACGAGGCTGAACGAGGTTCACTGCCGCTGCCTGAACATCTTCATCAACCAGGCGTTCGACATGCAGCGCGACCTGCAGATCACGCCCAAGCGGCTGCAGTACACGCGGCGCAAGGAGAACGAGCTCTTCGAGTCGCTCATGGGCATCGCCAACCGCAAGCAGGAGGAGATGAAGGACATGATCGTGGAGACCTTGGGCAGCATGAAGGAGGAGCTGCTGGAGGATGCTGCCAGCATGGAATTCCGAGGTGATTCCCGCGTGGAGAGGGGTGGGAGGAGGAGGAGCGGGGTTGGGGTGTGAAGGGTTTGGGGTTGGTGGTGTTCTGTTGAGGGTGGGGTGGGTGAGGGATGAGGGGAGAGGTTGGGGATGGGGAGGCTCGTGGGTGAAATGGTTGGAGTCTGGGATGGAAGAGTGCTGATAAATGTTGGATGGAAGAAGAATAAAAAATATTGGGAAAAGGAATAAATATTGGGAAAAAGAATAAAAAATATTGGGAAAAGGAATAAATATTAAGGAATAGAAAATATTGGGAAAAGGAATAAATATTGGGAAAAGGAATAAATATTGGGAAAAGGAATAAAAAATATTGGGGAAAAGAGGAATAAAAAATATTGGGGAAAAGAGGAATAAAAAATATTGGGAAAAAGTATAAAAAATATTGGCTAAAAGAATAAAAAATATTGGGAAAAGGAATAAAAAATATTGGGAAAAGGAATAAATAATATTGGGAAAAAGAGTAATAAATAATATTGGAGAAAAGAGTAATAAATAATATTGGAGAAAAGAGTAATAAATAATATTGGAGAAAAGAATAAGAATAAATATTGGAGAAAAGAGTAATAAATAATATTGGAGAAAAGAATAAGAATAAATATTGGAGAAAAGAGTAATAAATAATATTGGAGAAAAGAGTAATAAATAATATTGGAGAAAAGAATAAGAATAAATATTGGAGAAAAGAGTAATAAATAATATTGGAGAAAAGAATAAAAAATATTGGAAAAAATAAGAATAAATATTGGCTAAAAGAATAAAAAATATTGGCTAAAAGAGTAATAAATAATATTGGAGAAAAGAAGACTAATAAATATTGGGAAAAAGAGGAAGAATAAATATTGGAGAAAAGAATAAGAATAAATATTGGGAAAAAGAATAAATATTGGAGAAAAGAAGACTAATAAATATTGGATAAAATACTAAAAATACCCAATTTGGGGCAGCTTGGGCTGGGGCTCCTCCGAGCAGCCCTCAGCTGGGCTTATTCCAACCCAAACAGCTCCAGAGGCCGCTTTTCCTTTCTTTCTGTGCAGATATCATCATCCCCGAGAACGGGGAGCCCGTCAGCTCCAGGGACATCAAATGCTGCATCAAACAGATCCAGGAGCTGATCATTTCCAGGCTCAACCAAGCCGTGGCCAACAAATTGATCAGCTCCGTGGATTATCTGCGGGAGAGCTTCGTGGGCACTCTGGAGAGGTGCCTGAAGAGCCTGGAGGAGTCCTGGGAGGTGTCCGTGCATCCCGCCAGGAGTTTGGAGAAGCCCAAGGATGTTTCCGTGCACATCACGAGCAATTATCTCAAACAGGTGCTGGGGTGGCTCTGGAATGTTCCTCGGGTGGTGGCTTTGTCCTGCTCTGGGAAGGTGGGGGGGAGATGGAGGCAGGGAAATCAGGGAAGCAGCTCGGGAATGTGTGGGAATCCAGGCTGCTGATGCAGCCATGGGGGGGTTAACAGTGCAATTTTCCTTAAATCTGTAAAAAACAATCAAATCACAGCCTAGAAACACCCCAGAGGTGACGCAGGAAATCAGTTCTCCAAGTAATTCGTGGAGTATCCCGCAGAACACGAAGTTTGCCGTTTTCACAGGCTCCAGCAAAGCTCCTGGCTGGCAGAATTCCCATCTTTTCCTCTTTTCCCTGCTTTCCAGATACTCAATGCAGCTTATCACGTGGAAGTCACTTTCCACTCCGGCTCTACGGTGACCAGGATGCTGTGGGAGCAGATCAAACAGGTATGGACACTTGGAAAAGTTAATTGTGGAGCAAAAAATCCTCCCAGCTGCTCCCTAAATTCACTCTGGGCTCAGGCTCCGGGAGCTGTGAGTTTATTCCCGTGGATTTCCATCCCTGGAAGTGCCTCAGGCCGGGCTGGATGGAGCTTGGAGCAAGCTGGGCTGGTGGGATGGGATCAACTTTCAAATCCCTTCCAATCCAAACCCTTCTGGGATTCCAGGATTCAAATGCAGAGGGGATTGAGCACAACAGTGTCCTAAAAATCAGGGAGAGGTGTTCCCAAAATCTCCAGGGAAGCAGCTTTTTCCTGGACCTCATCAGGGTGTGGCAATTCCAGGTGTTGGATGCAGCACTTGCTGTAATTAGTGGGTAATTAAATTGCTCTGCCTCAGCCCTCATTAGAAGCTGCAGGATCCCGTGTGGATCCCTGTCCTGGGAAGGGAGAAGGAGGAATCCGGAGTTTGTTCCCACTCCAGCAATTATTTGAGGGAACGTCGTGTTCTCCTTCCTCATCCCCCCAAAGGAGGGAATGAAGTTCATCCCCAGCTCAGAGCAGGAATTTCAGAGAGATCAAAGCTTTAACAGCCAGAACTGGAAACCAAACCGAGCAAATCTCATCTGCTCCGGGGGGAGGAGAGGGAATGGTCCTAAACCCAACCCCACAACCCCAAATCGCCTAAAACTGGAGTTTCCAAATGCTTCAAATCATTCCCGTGCTCCTCCAGAACAGGAAGAACCCCACTGAAGAAGGGGTTTGCTTTAAAATAAATATTTAATCAATATAATTAAATTAAATATTCCAGAATTCCAGGCTGGGCTGGGTTGGGAAGGACTTGAAGCTCATCCCATTCCGAGGGACACCTCCCTCTATCCCAGGCTGCTCCAAGCTCCCTCTTGGGGAGCTTCATCCCTCCCAGGGATGGGGCGGCCACGGATTCTCTGGTCCAGGGCCTCCCCACCCTGTGAGTGAATCATTAGTGAACTAAATGATTAGTAAATAATGAATCAAAGTGATTCTTCAGCCCAGCTCCGTGCACGGCGACCGTTCCCGCACGGAATCCGAGCAGAGTCAATCCACGGATCCTTGGCTTTCCCTTTTCCCAGATAATCCAGCGGATCACGTGGGTCAGCCCCCCGGCCATCACCAGCGACTGGAAGAGGAAGGTGGCCCAGGACGCCATCGAGAGCCTCAGCGCCTCCAAACTGGCCAAGAGCATCTGCAGCCAGTTCCGCACGCGCCTCAACAGCTCCCACGAGGCCTTCGCGGCCTCCCTGCGCCAGGTCAGGGGGCAGTGCCCGGCAGGAGCTGCCCGGCAGCTCTGCACTCGGGCTGGCAAACAGCGATTTTGGTTGCAGGGACAGCTCAAGCAGCAGTTTGTGCTCTTCGGTGCAGCTGCTCTCCAGGGAGAGCTGATGGGAACGTTAATACGGGGTTTTATTTTTAAACCAGACTTGCCAAGGCCCCCAGAACCTCCCCAAAGTCGAGCTGTGTGTGTTAAATGTATAAAGCATCCGTGAATATTCCCGGTGAGTGTGTGGTGTCCCTTGCAGCTGGAGGACGGCCACTCTGGCCGGCTGGAGAGGACAGAGGACCTGTGGCTGAAGGTGAGGAAGGACCACGCTCCTCGGCTGGCCCGGCTCTCCCTGGAGAGCAGATCCCTGCAGGATGTGCTGCTGCACGGTGAGGATCCCCCTGGGAATGTTTTCCTGCCCTCTCCCTCCTCTCCAGGCAGCAGTGGGAGCCTGCTTGGATTTTTCACTCCAGATTCCAGGCTCCAAGTGGCACCTCTGACTTGGATGCTCCCTGGGAATGTGCAGCAGGGAAAAAACGTGGATTTGGGGGCTGATTCCAGGGATTTGTGCCTTGCAGGGAAGCCCAAGCTGGGCAGGGAGCTGGGCCGAGGCCAGTACGGGGTGGTGTACCTGTGTGACAGCTGGGGGGGACACTTCCCCTGCGCCCTCAAATCCGTCGTCCCTCCGGATGAGAAGCACTGGAACGACCTGGCGCTGGAGTTTCACTACATGAGGTGTGGATCCTGAGTGCTCCCCCCATCCCACAGGCAGCTCCTTGGGGTTTCCCAGGATCATCCAGGCTGGAAAAGCCCTCAGCCTGTGGCTCATGCCCCCCCCTTGTCACCCAGCCCAGGGCTCTGAGTGCCACGTCCAGGCCCTGGTTTGCTGCAGTTCTGCTCTGGAATCCGGGATTTGAGCTCCTGGAATGCTCAGCTGTCCCTAAGCCGGGCAGGACGCCTGGGCTGTGCCAGGCAGAGCTGCTCCTTCCCGCCTCAGTCTGATGCTCTGCTGCCCAAATTCAGAATGAAGCACAATTTACAGCCTCTGATACTCAGCAGTTCTCCTCCCCTGGTTCCTGGTGGGGAATCCTCCCTCTTTTCCCTCTCCTGCTCCCGTCTGAATCCCCAAAAAAGCCCAGGATGGCTCTGCAGTGCCGAGAGCAGCAGTGACCAGCTGCAGGCACAGGCAGCTGAGAGAAGAGTGGGGCTTTTTTTGGGAGCTCTAACCTTTAAAAGGGCTTTTTGTTGTTGTTGGTTTTGAGTTTAATTGGCTCAGACAGCTGAGGTTGTTGTGCCCTGAGCTGCGCTCGGCGTTTTTGTTGTGCTGGGAATTTTTGCTGTTGTGCTGAAGCTGCAGCTCTGGGGCTTCTTCCTTGGCCTGGGGTGGGGGACAGGGATGAAAAATGAGCCCAAATTTTCTGTGCTGAACCTTCTGCAGGTCCCTGCAGTCCCACGAGAGGCTCGTGCACCTGCACGGGTCCGTGATCGATTACGGCTACGGAGGAGGCTCCAGCATTGCTGTGCTGCTGATCATGGAAAGGCTGCACAGGGACCTCTACACAGGGCTGAAGGTGCCAAATTCTGTTATTAAATTCATATTTTGTGTTTGTTTTATCCCTGGACAGAGCTTGGAGCGACCTGGTTCGGTGGGAAGTGTCCCTGCCCATGGGACAAGATGAGCTTTAAATCTCCCTTCCAACCCAAACTTGTGCTGCTCTAATTTAAAACAAAAAAAATCCCTCAAATTCTCTAATATAAAAAACCTTAAAATTAATCAGTAAAACGAAGCTGGAATTGCTCAATTTTCAGTGTTTTGATAAAGAAGAGGAGGCCAAAGTTAACTTGAAGGTGTGAAATCTGTGGTTTTTTCCCCCTCAGGCTGGGCTGGAATTGGAGCCACGGTTGCAGATTGCCTTGGATGTGGTGGAAGGGATCCGCTACCTGCACAGCCAGGGGCTGGTGCACAGGGATATCAAACTCAAAAACGTCCTGGTAAGGAAAATCCCTGCCTCTTCCTCATCCCAGAGCCTTTTCAGTGCAGAAAAACCCCAAGCTCCAAGTGAAGGAATAGCTTCCCCCACACGGGATGTTTTAAGGAGGTTTCCCTGCCTCCTTTCCTGGCTGGAAGCCTGGGGCAAGGGGAGCAGGGAATGACTCCTGTGGAGTGCAGCCAGCCTCAGCCAGGAGGAGGATTTCCAGTTCCTGCTGCCCTTAAATCCCAGCCACACCCCAGGTGCCTCCAGGGAAATGCCCCAGAGCAGCCAGGAAACCCGAGAAAATGAGTTCAAAGCAGGTGCTCAGCCCTCATGGTGTAAACTGATCCCAAAAATCGATGTTTTCTGGGAGAAACGTGCTGCTCACCTGCCTGCCTCTGCCTTTTTCCTCAGCTGGACAAAAAGAATCGGGCCAAAATCACGGATTTGGGGTTCTGCAAACCCGAGGCGATGATGTCCGGCAGCATTGTGGGCACCCCCATCCACATGGCTCCCGAGCTCTTCACAGGTAGGACCCCCCTGAATCCTGGAATTCTGTGGGCAATTCCTTGGAATTCAGCTCTCAGTTGCTCGTGAGGCCCTTTTAACCCTGGGGAATTCCCTGCTTTCGGTGCCTGCTGGGGGCTTTTCCTGTGTTTTAAGCCTGGCTCTTGGCAGAGAGCGATGGGGTTGGTCAGCTCTGCTGAGGTAATTAACACCCTTGCAATTAGTAATGTAAATGATCAGTTAGGGGGAAGCTGGAGATCCTTGGTTTTCATAGGGAAATATTCCAGGAAGGATTCCCTGTGAGGAATTCCCAGGCTGTCCGTGCCTTGTGGAGCGAGTTTGGGTTCACTGGGAATTCTGGCAGCTGCTCCGAGGCTTTTTCCTGAGTTTTAGAACCACTGGGAAGTTCCAATCCCATTTTTCCAGAATCCTTCTGGTCTGTCAGAGCTGTCCCTGCTTGGATAAGGTTGGGATCCAATGGAGCAGCTGGATTGGTGTGAATTTAGGAAAAATCCCACATTTCTGGGATGGGAGGCTGATGTTTGTCTCTGACAGAGCTGAACCTCCCAGGGGTTGGTGTTTAACTCTGGAATACACCCGAGCTCCGGTTTGGGAATTCCTGGGACATCTTAAATTTATAAATCCTGGGAATTGGAAAAGCCTGACCTTGATCCCAACTCCTGCCCTGTTATTGCACACAAGTTTTGCCTCCCTGCTATGGAATTCAGGGTTAAATTTGGGACAGCAGGACACTGGAATCACTTCTCAGCCTGCCCAGCTCCCAGGGATTTTCCCTGCTGATCCCATGTGGGTTTTTTTTTTTTTCTCCCAGGGAAATACGACAATTCCGTGGATGTTTATGCCTTTGGGATCCTGTTCTGGTACCTGTGCTCGGGCCACGTGAAGTTACCCGAGGCCTTCGAGAGGTGTGCGAGCAAAGATCACCTGTGGAACAACGTCAGGAGAGGTACCTGGGCTGGGCTGGGCTCTGGGAACGCCTCAGGTGCTGGGAAAATCCCCTTTTATTCTGCTGCTGGAGAGGTGAAAGGGAAAAATCCCAGAATCCCTGAGGTTGGAAAATGTTTCTGGGATCATCGAGTCCAAGCTGGGCCTGATCCCAGCCCTGAGTGCTGAGTGTCACGTCCAGGAACTCCTTGGACACCTCCAAACCTCCCTGGGCAGCCCCTGCCAAGGCCTGAGCGCCCTTTCCATGAGGAAATTCCTGCCGAAATTCCAACCTGAGCCTCCCCTGGCCCAGCCTGAGGCTGTTCCCTCTCCTCCTGTCCCTGTTCCCTGGGAGCAAATCCCAAATCCCCCCCAGCTGCCCCCTCCTGCCAGGGAGCTGTGGAATGACAAGGCCCCTCCTGAGCCTCCTTTGCTCCAGGCTGAGCCCCCCCAAATCCCTCAGGACTCTCCAGCCCTTTCCCATCTCCCTCAGGATTTCTCCAGCCCTTTCCCATCTCCCTCAGGACTCTCCAGGCCCTTTCCCAGCTCCCTCAGGACTCTCCAGGCCTTTCCCAGCTCTGTTCCCTTCCCTGGACACGCTCCAGGCCCAGAATGTCGTCCCTGATCTGAGGAGCCAGAACTGGACCCAGGAATCCAATCCCAGTTCCTCCCCAGTGCAAGGGGACGATCCCTGTCCTGCTCCTGCTGCTTCAGGAGTTTTTGATCCATTTATTCCCAAAATCCCATCCAAATCTTCCCTTTTTCACTCGATCAGCTCTTGTCCAGTGTAGATTTGTGCACATCCAGCCTCTCCTGGCATTCCTGGGGTGGTTTTTTATGGATCCAACCTCTGTTCTGCCATTCCAGGGTGGTTTTTATGGATCCAGCCTCTCCTGGCATTCCCGGGGTGGTTTTTTATGGATCCAGCTTCTCCTGGCATTCCTGGGGTGGATTTTATGGATCCAGCCTCTCCTGGCATTCCCAGGGTGGTTTTTTATGGATCCAACCTCTGTTCTGCCATTCCAGGGTGGTTTTTTATGGATCCAGCTTCTCCTGGCATTCCCGGGGTGGTTTTTTATGGATCCCTGGGTGTTTTCCAGGGGTTCGTCCGGAGCGTCTCCCGGTGTTTGACGAGGAGTGCTGGCAGCTGATGGAAGCCTGCTGGGACGGGGACTCTTCCCAACGGCCTCTCCTGGGAATCGTGCAGCCCATGCTCCAGGGAATCATGGACAGGCTCTGCAGGGCCGGCTCCGAGCATCCCAACAAAGGCTTGGATGACTCCACCTGAGCGGGAAGCGCGGCCGGATTTGGGAATTGCAGAGGGGGGGGGGGAGGAATTCCAGCCCTGCCTCTGCCGGGGGCTCCGTGCCGGCCCCGAGCGGGACAGGGAGGAGCAGCCAGAGGTGGCTCGGGGAGGGGGCTGAGGGCTCCATCCCAATCCCAGCCCGTTATCCCAATGGAATTGTGCAGCCCAGGCGGGGAAAACCCAAACCCTTGGGACTGAGAGGGGACTCTGCCAATTCCCCCCCGAGCCTGGCGTGGGATCCGTGCGATGGGAAAAGCCTTCCCGTGCTCTCCGGGATAAGGATCCCGCTCCTCAGGCAGCGGCACGAATTCCAGAGCGCTCGGAGAGGAAGGAAAAAAGGCACCAAACTTTAGGATAAGGAAGTGTTGGGAAGCTCCAAGGAGCTGCTGCACCACTGGAAATGTTTACATGGACAGGAGCGAAGCTTCCGTGTTTTACTCCGGGGACTTGCAAAACCCCGCCTGGATAAGCTATTGATCCCTAATCCCAGCTTTTCCTCCTCTTTTTTTTCCCCGCTCCTTCGGCTTCCTAAGATTTCTTGGAATGGCTGGAGAAACCTGCTCTCGCTTCCACGCTCGGCTCCTCTGAGGTTCCACTTTGTAGCAGCACAAAAAGTCCTTCCAATGGTTGATTTTTCCCGTGGGAAAAGTGCCAAAATTCCTTTTCGGTCGGGATTTGGGGCTTGGAATGAACGGGAAAGGTCGTGGCAGTTTTAAATTGGGTGAAGTCTGGACAGGAATATTTTTAAAAATTAGGATTTTGTTTTTCCCCAGCTTTTCTTGAGAGTTGGAGGGAAGAAAGATCCTTCCTCCTTCTCCTGAGATTCACTCCAGGGCTGGAATTCGGTTGGAAAGAAAAACCAAATGGGGATAGGGAAGGAGGGGGATCCTGGGCAAGGTTGTCTTTCCCAAATTCCTGGAGATCCCAGTTTGCCTCCTGCATTGTTTGGGGTGGAGTTGGGAGCAGGAAACGCCCCTTGGGGACTCCGGGAGGGAGTTGGGAATTCTCCCTGGAATTCCCAGGGGATGGGCGGGGCCTGGCATTCCCGGGAAAGCAGCGCAGGAAGGTGGAATTCCTTGGTTGGAAATTCCAGCTGCCGTGGCCGAGGGCCGGGGACGCAGGGCTGCTTTAGTGGGAATCTTCTCCTTTCGTTGTGCAATAAAAATGGATTCGGGAGCTTTGGATGGAGAGAAAATCCCGGCTTTATTTTGTGTTCCTCCCCTGTGTTCCTCCCGTGTGCGATGTGCCGGCATTCCCGGCGGGCTTGGGATGGATCCGGCCTCTGCTGCCATTCCCAGAGTGGTTTTCCTGGATCCAATCCCTGTGTTGGCATTCCCAGCATGGCTTTTTTATGGATTCAGCCTCTCCTGGCATTCCCAGGGTGGATTTTATGGATCCAACCCCTGTTCTGCCATTCCAGGGTGGATTTTCATGGATCCATCCCCCTCTGGCATTCCCAGGGTGGTTTTTATGGATCCATTATCCCCCTCTGGCATTCCTGGGGTGGATTTTCATGGATCCATCCCCCTCTGGCATTCCCAGAGTGGTTTTTATGGATCCATCCCCCTCTGGCATTCCTGGGGTGGATTTTCATGGATCCATCCCCCTCTGGCATTCCCAGAGTGGTTTTTATGGATCCATCCCCCTCTGGCATTCCTGGGGTGTATTTCATGGATCCATTATCCCCCTCTGGCATTCCTGGGGTGGATTTTCATGGATCCATCCCCCTCTGGCATTCCCAGAGTGGTTTTTATGGATCCATCCCCCTCTGGCATTCCTGGGGTGTATTTCATGGATCCATTATCCCCCTCTGGCATTCCCAGGGTGGTTTTTATGGATCCATCCCCCTCTGGCATTCCTGGGGTGTATTTCATGGATCCATCCCCCTCTGGCATTCCCAGGGTGGTTTTTATGGATCCATCCCCCTCTGGCATTCCTGGGGTGTATTTCATGGATCCATTATCCCCCTCTGGCATTCCCAGGGTGGATTTTATGGATCCATCCCCCTCTGGCATTCCCAGCTCTCCCATCCCCACCCAGCTGCTGGGCCAAGCCCTCCCCCACTTTTCCAAAGCCCAATCCCACTTTCCCTGCCCCGGGCACCCCTCGGGCACATGAACAGCGTTAACCCCGTGTGCCACCGGGCCTGGGAGGGGAAAAACCTCTGGAAAACCGGGAGAGCCCAGCTTGGAGGCCTTGGAAGGGCGGGAGGGCGTTTGTGTAAATAAAAAATGTCTGAATAAACCTGAAACCTCGGAGTCTGCGATTCCAGAGCTTTTCCTGCCTCACCATCCCAGACAATTCCCTGAAGCCTTTTTTGGAGCTTCCCTGAGTCCTGTGTGGGGTTTGGGGTTTTGGTTTTTTGGGGGGGTTGGGAATTTTGGCAGGTGGAATGTGGGAAGCTCCTCTGCCTGCCTGGATTGGAGCTGGGAGCTTCCCCGGCCCCTTTTCATCCCTGAACCCCCGGCAAGGGAAAGAGGGAATCAGCATTCGATGGGAAAAGATTCCAGGTTTTTCAATCCAAAGTGGGGCCGAGCTCTCGTCCCACCCCTGGCTGCAGAATTTGGGAATGGGAAGAGCAGCCCCTGCCTTGCCTGGAGCCACAACCCTTCCCTTAAATGAGCACCACTAAGAATTGGTTTGGTTTATTTTGTTTTATTTTGTTTTATTTTGTTTATTTTATTTTTTATTTTTATTTTATTTTTCCTTTAAATTTAATTTCATTTTATTCTTTCCCCCCCTTTTTTCCCCCCTTCTTTCCCCCTGTCTTTTCCATTATTTTATTTTATTCCTCTTTATTTTATTCTTTTTTTCCAAAAGCAGCCGCTGCTGGAAGTGCCCACGGCCAGGTTGGAGCACCCTGGGATAGCGCAAGTGTCCCTGTCCCTGTCCCTGGAGGATTTTAAGCTCCCTCCCATCCCAAACCATTCCAGAATTCCCGAATTTTTCCACTCCCAGCTCTGACTCCAAACCTGCTCCAGGTGTTTTCCGTGTTCTCCGCCGGAGGGAGCAGGGCTGGGATGGGGAAAACATAAGGAGTTAAAGCGCGTGAACGAGACGCTGCAATACCCGCCAGGGCCCAGCTTCCCCTTTGGATTTTAGTTAATTATTGGAATAATTATTATTTTAACTATTCTCGCCCTTTTATTGTCGCCCCCTGCCGGCTGCTTGCCCCCTTCCCGGAACCTTTCTACGCGGCCGCGGGGCCCGCCCGGCCCCTTCTGCGCGCCGCGCTGGGGCTGCCCGCGGCGCTGCCTGATCCCCGCTGCCCATTCCCGGCCCCGCCGCCGCGCCGGCAGCGAGCGGCGCCGCGCCCCGTGGCCGCCGGGAGGGGCGGGCGGAGCCGGGCCGGGAGGCGCCGGGAGCCGCGGCCGGGGAGGAGGAAAAGAGCGGCGGTTTGTCAGGCGAACGGCGAGGCGCGGGCTCGGGCAGGTCCCCCGCGGGGTCCTTCGGCGACGGGAGCGGAGGGAGCGGGATCGGCGGCGCGATGAACCTGGAGCTGCTCGGTGCGGACGGGAGCGGGAACGGGAACGGGAATGGGAATGGGAGCGGGGGGCTGCGGGAGCAGCAGGAGGCGGGAATGGAATGGGGAGGGAGCCGGGAGCGGGGGGCGGCGGGGGCGGGCCGGCGGCGCGATGAACCTGGAGCTGCTCGGTGCGGACGGGAATGGGATGGGAATGGGAATGGGAACGGGGGCGGGCACGGAATCAGGGGGTGGCGCGGCTGGGAATGGGAGTGGAGCTGGGAGCGGGGCAGGACCGGGGACGGCGGGGCCGGGAATGGGGGTGGCTGAGCCGGGCGGCTCCGGGGCTGGTCCCGGTACCGGGCGGGGGCTCGGCGGGGCCGCCCCGCTCGCTCAGCCGCTGCCTTCGCGTTCCTTTGCAGAGTCCTTCGGCCAGAACTACCCCGAGGTAACCGCGCTCCCCGCCCCCGGAGCCGTCCCCGGGCTCTCCCCCGGCTCTCCCCCGGCGGCGGGGGCGGCCTGACCGGGCGCGGGCGCTGCGCTCTCCCCGCAGGAGGCCGACGGGACCCTGGACTGCATCAGCATGGCCCTGACGTGCACCTTCAACCGCTGGGGCACCCTGCTCGCCGTGGGCTGCAACGACGGCAGGATCGTCATCTGGGACTTCCTGACCCGCGGCATCGCCAAGATCATCAGCGCCCACATCCACCCCGTGTGCTCGCTGTGGTGAGCGCCGGAACCGCGCTGCTGCTGCCGCCGGCACCGGGCACGGCCGGCTTGTCCCCGGTGCTGCGGGGCTGCAGCGGCCCTGCCGGGACAGCTGGGGCTGCGAGGGGAGAGGAGAGGGAGAGGGAGAGGGAGAGGGAGAGGGAGAGGGAGAGGAGGCTCCCGGGGAGCTTTGGGTTCTTTTGGTCCTTAAAGGGCTCCGGGAGAGCTGGAGGGGGAGTTGGGATAAGCGGGAATGGCTGAAGGAGATCTTGGGAAGGAGTTCTTCCCTGAGAGGGTGGGGAGGGGCTGGGATGGAATTCCCAGAGAATCCCTGGAAGTGCCCAAGGCCAGCTCGGAGCAGCCTGGGATGGGGGGAGGTGTCCGTGCCCGTGGCAGGGGTGGGAGCAGGATGACCCTTAAGGTCTTCCCACCCCAAACCCTTCCGTGATTCCATGCTTTTTGTCAGGAATTGCACTTTCCCTAAGGACTTTCTGCCTGCCAGGCTCTTTCCAAAGCTGTCCAAATTCCCTCTGAGCCTGCTCCTTTCCCCCCTCCCGGCTGTGTTTGACACTTTTAAGGAATAACTTTACCGGGAATTGCCTCCCTGTGCTGCAGCTGGAGCCGGGATGGGCACAAACTGGTCAGTGCCTCCACCGACAACATCGTGTCGCAGTGGGATGTTCTGTCCGGGGACTGTGACCAGAGATTCCGCTTCCCCTCGCCCATCCTCAAAGTCCAGTACCACCCCCGGGACCAGTAAGTGCAGTGGGAAAAGCGGGGGATGCTCCCAGTGGGGTGGAACCAGCGGCTCTTTGGATTTTCTTCTGTTTCCCAAAGGAATCGTTGGGGTTGTGGGGTTGTGTTGGGATCGGGTTTGGGAGGAAGCGCCTGGAGATGAGTGTGGAAATGTCTCCTCTGCTTTAAAACCGCTGCACAGACTTGGAGAGGGAAAGGAAATTAAAGTAAACCCCAACTTGACATCATTTTGCTGTCCAAGTACCAAAAACAAGACAACAAAAATCGAAGTATCCTGCATTCCTTGATCCACACCGGTGCTTTTTGCTTTTCCTCTAAATGTGGGAATCATTTCCCAGAGAGGGAATTCCCAAGCTTTCCCTTGCAGGAACAGGGTGCTGGTGTGTCCCATGAAGTCGGCGCCGGTGATGCTGACCCTGTCAGACTCCAAGCACGTGGTGCTGCCTGTGGACGACGACTCCGACCTCAACGTGGTGGCCTCGTTCGACAGGAGAGGGGAATACATCTACACGGGCAATGCCAAGGGAAAGGTGAGTGCCCCCGCCTCCCAGCTGGGGCACCAGGGCACGGCCAGGCTGGGCAGCAGCTGGAATTTGCCCATGGAAAAGCGGGGTCAGGCTTTGGAACTGCCCAGGGAGGTTTGGGGTGCCCGTCTCTGGAGGTGTCCGAGGAATTCCTGGAGGTGGCACTCGGTGCTCCAGGTGGGGATGGGGCACCCCAAGAGGTGAGGGGCACAGGGGTGGGTTTGGGGTTTGGGGACCCGTGAGGGGCACAGGAATGGGTTTGGGAAGCAGGAACAGGCACAGGGATGGATTTGGGGAACAGGAATGGGTTTGGGGAACAGGAACAGGCACAGAAGTGGGTTTGGGGAACAGGAATGGGTTTGGGGAACAGTGAGGGGCTCAGGGGTGGTTTTGGGGACAGGAACGAGTTTGGGGAACAGGAACAGGCACAGGGATGGGTTTGGGGACCCATGAGGGGCACAGGGATGGGTTTGGGGAACAGGAACAGGCACAGGGAAGGGTTTGGGGAACAGGTGAGGGGCACAGGGATGGATCTGGGGAATGGGTGAGGGATTGGTTGATGATCCTGGAGGGATTTTCCAACCTCAGGGATTCTGGGATCTTTGACTTTGCTTTTGACACATTTTTGGGATCTTTTCCCAGCGTTCCTGTCCCAGCAGCTCCTGCAGTGTCCCCGGGTGGGCTCAGAGGGTTCTGTTTTGGGGACTGAGTGATGACAAAGCCACTGATTGTTCTCTGTCTGCTTAATCTTCAGATCTTGGTCTTAAAAACAGACACTCAGGATCTTGTTGCTTCCTTCAGAGTGACCACAGGGACCAGCAACACCACGGCCATTAAATCCATCGAGTTCGCCCGCAAAGGGAGGTGAGCGCCTCCGGGGACAGCCCCAAACAGCAGAGAAACTCTTCAAAACCCCACAATTCTTTCATGGGATGGGGTTTTTAATGGTTTGGGTGGGTTTTTTTTTAATGTTCTGTCCCTTTTCTGCTGCAGCTGCTTCCTGATCAACACGGCCGACCGGATCATCCGCGTGTACGACGGGCGGGAGATCCTCACCTGCGGCCGTGACGGGGAGCCCGAGCCCATGCAGAAACTGCAGGACCTGGTCAACAGGTCAGGGGCACGGGGCTGTGGGGTTTGGGGTGTGGGGAGCAGGTCAGGGGCACGGGGCTGTGGGGTTTGGGCTGTGGGGAGCAGGTCAGGGGCACGGGGGCTGTGGGGTTTGGGCTGTGGGGAGCAGGTCAGGGGCACAGGGATGGCTTCAGGGTTTAGGGAACAGGAACAGCTTTGGGGAACAGGGGAGGGCTACAGGGATGGGTTTGGGGAACAGTGACAGGCACAGGGATGGGTTTGGGGAACAGGAATGGGTTTGGGGAACAGGTGAGGGGCTCAGGGGTGGGTTTGGGGTTTGGGGAACAGGGACAGGCACAGGGTGCTCAGCCATTGGAAAAGGCTCCCCAGGGAATTGTCCCGACCCCAGAGGCTGTGGGAAGTTTGGACAACGCCCTCAGGGATGCACTGGGGGGGATGCTGGGGGTTGGATCCCTGATCCTTGCAGGTCCTTTTCCCCTCGGGATATTCCCTGTTGGGTGATGCCAGGGCTGGGATCAGTTCCCATCCCACATTCCGTGCTGAGGACACAACTTCCCATTTGGGATTTGCCTGGAGCAACCTGAACTCTAAACGAGGATGGGAGGGTGCAAAATAACCCCTTTTCCCTGCTCCGTGGTTCTCCGTGGCTGCAGGACCCCCTGGAAGAAGTGCTGCTTCTCGGGGGACGGCGAGTACATCGTGGCGGGCTCGGCGCGGCAGCACGCGCTCTACATCTGGGAGAAGAGCATCGGCAACCTGGTGAAAATCCTGCACGGAACCCGGGGGGAGCTGCTCCTGGACGTGGCAGTAAGGAGAATCCCTGCTGTTGGCATTCCTTGGGATTTGGGAATGAAACTCGGCTGATTCCGTTCGCTAATGAAGGTTTCTCCTCCCTCCCCGCCCTCGCTTCCTCTCCCGGTTCGTTGCAGTGGCATCCGGTGCGGCCCATCATCGCCTCCATCTCCAGCGGGGTGGTTTCCATCTGGGCTCAGAACCAAGTGGTGAGTGAGGCCTTGGGGTCATTCCCGAGTGCTCAGTGAGGCCTTGGGATCATTCCCGAGTGCTCAGTGAGGCCTTGGGGTCATTCCCGAGTGCTCAGTGAGGCCTTGGGGTCATTCCCGAGTGCTCAGTGAGGCCTTGGGATCATTCCCGAGTGCTCAGTGAGGCCTTGGGATCATTCCCGAGTGCTCAGTGAGGCTTTGGGATCATTCCCGAGTGCTCAGTGAGGCCTTGGGGTCATTCCCGAGTGCTCAGTGAGGCCTTGGGATCATTCCCGAGTGCTCAGTGAGGCTTTGGGGTCATTCCCGAGTGCTCAGTGAGGCCTTGGGATCATTCCCGAGTGCTCAGTGAGGCTTTGGGATCATTCCCGAGTGCTCAGTGAGGCCTTGGGATCATTCCCGAGTGCTCAGTGAGGCTTTGGGATCATTCCCGAGTGCTCAGTGAGGCCTTGGGATCATTCCCGAGTGCTGAGTGAGGCCTTGGGATCATTCCCGTGGGATCAAGGCCTGGCACGAGGTGTCCAGGGAAATTTTGGCTGCTCCTGGATCTCTGGAAGTGTCCAGGAGCAACCTGGGAGGGTGAGAGGTGTCCCTGCCCATGAGGATTGGGGATCCCTTCCAACCCAAACCATTCCAGGTGCTGCTTTAGATGGGATATTGGGAATAAATTCTTCCCTGTGAGGGTGGAGAGGGGCTGGGGTGGAATTCCCAGAGAAACCGTGGCTGCCTCATCCCTGGAAGTGTCCATGGCCGGCTTGGAGCAGCCTGGGATCATGGGAAGTGTCCCTGCCCATGGAATAGGATGAGCTTTAAGGTCCCTTCCCACCCAAACCAGTCTGGAATTCCATAATTCCTCACAACTCCATTTTTCTGTGTTGAAATCCTTGATTAAATCCCATTCCCACACTTTTTTTGACCTTTCCTGCTTAATTTTCCCTTGTGATTTGGAGTGTGAGGAGACTCTTCCAACTCCAGCTCAGCTTTGGGTTAATCCTTACAGCTCCATCCCAGGGACATTTTCCATGGGAATTGTTCCCTCCTGGGTGTGCTCCTGAATTCCAGGAGCTCGGAGTGAATCCAGCTGGATGAAATCTGAGCTCCAAGCTGGGCTTTGTGATGTCCACTGCAATATTTAAGGAATATTAACGATGCTGGATTTCCACTGGAATTCATTCATGCAGCTTCTGGTTTGTTACGGGATCATGGACCTAAAGGAGGCTGGATTTTTGGTGCTTTTATGGGATTTTCCTGGATTTTTGGTGCTTTTATGGGATTTTCCTGGATTTTTGGTGCTTTTTACGGGATTTTCCTGGATTTTTGGTGCTTTTATGGGATTTTCCTGGATTTTTGGTGCTTTTTACGGGATTTTCCTTGATTTTTGGTGCTTTTATCGGATTTTCCTGGATTTTTGGTGCTTTTATGGGATTTTCTTTGGGTTTTGGTGCTTTTATGGGATTTTCCTGGATTTTTGGTGCTTTTTACGGGATTTTCCTGGATTTTTGGTGCTTTTATGGGATTTTCCTGGATTTTTGGTGCTTTTATGGGATTTTCTTTGGGTTTTGGTGCTTTTATGGGATTTTCTTTGATTTTTGGTGCTTTAATGTGATTTTCCTTGATTTTTGATGCTTTTATGGGATTTTCCTGGATTTTTGGTGCTTTTATAGGATTTTCCTGAGATTGCAGAGCCACAGAATGATTGAGGTTGGAAAAACCCTTGCAGATGATCAATTCCAGCCATTCCCAGCTCTGTCCCTTATCCCCAGGTGCCACATCCACGTTTTAAACGCCTCCAGGATATTTCATTGTGTTGGATTGAAGGAATCCAAGGAATTCTCCTCAGAGCTGCTCTTTGTATCAATTAAAACCCCTTTTTTACCACTTTTATTTTTAGGAAAACTGGAGTGCCTTTGCCCCTGATTTCAAGGAGCTGGATGAAAATGTGGAATACGAGGAGAGGGAATCGGAATTCGACATCGAGGACGAGGACAAGAGCGAGCCAGAGCAGACAGGTACAGCCCAAACCCTTCCCAGGGAATTCCCAGCCTGCCTGGGATCCTTGGAATCCTTGGAATCCGTGGCCTGGCCGCTTGGTGGTGCCCAGAAACCACGGGAAAAAAAAAATCCTGGAATGTCAAAAACCCATGGAAATGAGGATTATTCCCAGCTCTCCTCATTAGCAGCCTTGAATGCTTCCTATTCAAGCACTTCCCATCATTTCATTCATTGGAATTTAGGAATTTGGGCAGTTTTTATCTTCACTGTAACGTTGGTTTTGTGGGAATTAAGCATCCAAATCAATTTAAGCAGGTGGAGAACTGGATGAGTGGAAAAAACCAAAATATTTTGGAGGGTTGAAGTCCTCTCCCTGCCTTTATTCCTGGTGGTTTTTAGGGATAGCTCTGGATTAGACCACGGGAAAATGAGGTAAAAACCAAATGGGTGAAAAAGGAATAGTTGGAGGTTTGTTTTGTGGTAGAATAGGAAATATTTTAGGGGGTTTTGTGCTTTGATAGGAAATATTTTAGGGGTTTTTTTGTGTTTTAACAGGAATTATTTGAGGTTTGTTTTGTGCTTTAATAAGAATTACTTTAGATTGGTTTTGTGGTTTAACAGGAAATGTTTTAGGTTTGTTTTTTGCTTTAATGGGAAATATTTTAGGGGGTTTTTTGTGCTTTAATATGAATTATTTTAAGTTTGTATTTTGCTTTAATAGGAAATATTTTAGGGGGTTTTTGTGCTTTGATAGGAAATATTTTAGGGGTTTTTTTGTGTTTTAACAGGAATTATTTTAGGTTTGTTTTGTGCTTCAGTAAGAAATATTTTAGATTTCTTCTTTAATAGGAAATATTTTAGCTTAGTATTTTGCTTTAATAGGAAATATTTTAAGTTTGTTTTATATTTTATTATGAATTACTTTAGGTTTGTTTTGTGCTTTAATAGGAAATATTTTAGGGGGTTTTTTCTGCTTTAATAAGAATTATTTCAGGTTTGTATTTTGCTTTAATAGGAAATACTTTAAATTTGTTTTGTGCTTTAGTAGGAAATACTTTAGGGATTCTTTTGTGCTTTAAAAGGAAATATTTTAGACTTGTTTTGTGTTTTAATAGGAAATATTTTAGACTTGTTTTCTGCTTTAATAGGAAATATTTGAAATTTGTTTTGTCCTTTAATATAAATTATTTTAGATTTTTCTTGTGCTTTAATAGGAAATATTTTAGGGTATTTTTGGGCTTGAATGTGAATTATTTTAGATTTGTTTTGTGCTCTACCAGGAAATATTTTAGGGTTGTTTTTTTTTTTTTTTTGCTTTAACGTGATAAGGAATACTTGGGGTTTGTTTTCTCTTTTAATTTAATAACAAACATTTTAGTGGGGTTTTTCCTGCTTTAATAGGAAACATTTCAGGTTATTTTTTTGCTTTAATTGAATAGGAAACACTTCAGGTCTCTTTCCTGCTCCACTCCTGCCCGATCAGGCGTTCAAGCACAGCCAGCCCCGCTCTTCCCAAGCCTTTTCCCTTCTCTTTCCCGCCTTTAATTCCCATTTTTCCTGGATTTCCAGGTGCTGACGCCGCGGAGGATGAGGAGGTGGACGTGACCAGCGTGGATCCCATCGCCGCCTTCTGCAGCAGGTGCCAGAACCTTTTAATTAAAACATTCATCCCCAAATCCTCACTAATACAAATTAATTAACCTTTATAAAACACGACATTCGCTTTATGAAACACAAAGTTCCCTTCATAAAACCCAAAATTCCGTTTATAAAACACAACATTTCCTTCATAAAACACAAAATTCCCTTCATAAAACCCAACATTCCCTTCATAAAACCCAACTTTCCCTTCATAAAACCCAACATTCCCTTCATAAAACCCAAAATTCCATTTATAAAACACAAAATTCCCTTCATAAAACCGAAATTTCCCTTCCTATAAACCCAAAATGCCCTTCATAAAACCCAACATTTTCTTCATAAAACAGAAAATTCCCTCATAAAACCCAACATTCCCTTCATAAAACCCAAAACTCCCTTCATAAAACCCAAAATTTTCTTTAAAAACCACAAAATTCCCTTTAAAAACCCAACATTCCCTTCATAAACCCCAGCATTCCCTTCATAAACCCCAACATCCCTTCATAAAACCCAACATTCCCTTCATAAAACCCAACATTCCCTTCATAAACCCAACATTCCCTTCATAAAACCCAACATTCCCTTCACAAACCCCAACATCCTTTCATAAAACCCAACATTCCCTTCACAAACCCCAACATCCGTTCACAAAACCCAACATTCCCTTCATAAAACCCAAAATTTTCTTTAAAAACCACAAAATTCCCTTTAAAAACCCAACATTCCCTTCATAAAACCCAACTTTCCCTTCATAAAACCCAACATTTTCTTTATAAAACCCAACATTCCCTTCATAAAACCCAACTTACCCTTCATAAAACCCAACATTTTCTTTATAAAACCCAAAATTCCCTTCATAAAACCCAACTTTCCCTTCATAAAACCCAACATTTTCTTTATAAAACCCAACATTCCCTTCATAAAACCCAGCATTCCCTTCATAAACCCAACATTCCCTTCACAAACCCCAACATTCCCTTCACAAACCCCAACATTCCCTTCACAAACCCCAACATTCCCTTCACAAACCCCAACATCCTTTCATAAAACCCAACATTCCCTTCACAAACCCCAACATCCGTTCACAAAACCCAACATTCCCTTCATAAAACCCAAAATTTTCTTTAAAAACCACAAAATTCCCTTTAAAAACCCAACATTCCCTTCATAAAACCCAACTTTCCCTTCATAAAACCCAACATTTTCTTTATAAAACCCAACATTCCCTTCATAAAACCCAACTTTCCCTTCATAAAACCCAACATTTTCTTTATAAAACCCAACATTCCCTTCATAAAACCCAACTTTCCCTTCATAAAACCCAACATTTTCTTTATAAAACCCAACATTCCCTTCATAAAACCCAGCATTCCCTTCATAAACCCAACATTCCCTTCACAAACCCCAACATTCCCTTCACAAACCCCAACATCCTTTCATAAAACCCAACATTCCCTTCACAAACCCCAACATCCTTTCACAAAACCCAACATTCCCTTCATAAACCCCAAAATTTTCTTTAAAAACCACAAAATTCCCTTTAAAAACCCAACATTCCCTTCACAAACCCCCTCTATGGAACCCCATAAACACAGAATGCTGGTTTCAAACCCCCCCCGACGTTTCTTGCCCTCAGCGACGAGGAGCTGGAGGACTCCAAGGCCCTGCTGTACCTTCCCATCGCTCCGGAGGTGGAGGATCCCGAGGAGAATCCCTACGGGCCCCCTCCGGACGCGGTGCAGAGCTCCCTGACGGACGAGGGGCTGGGCTCCGAGAAGAAGCGCCAGAGCTCCTCGGACGGGCCCCAGGCCCCCAAGAAAAAACCCAAAACCACCAACATCGAGCTCCAGGGAGTCCCTAATGACGGTGGGTGGGAGCTGGGCCGGGATTCGGCTCCATCCTGCGCCTCAGGGAGGGATCCAATCCCAGGATTTCAAGGGTTTTCTTCCTTGCTTGGGAGTTGTTCTTACAGCAGCTTGAGAGCTGCGGGTTTGGGGGTGGTTTAAAAGCTGGGAATGAGGGAGGAATCCTGAAATTGGGGGGTTTTTTTTATAGGGTTGTGGAATGGTTTGGGGTGGGAAAGCCTTAAGGATCTTCCAGTCCCGCATCTTCCACGATTCTGGGGTGCTCCCGCCTGGCCTGGGACACACCCAGGGATGATGAGGCAGCCACAGCTTCTGTGGGAATTTCAGGAAGGAATCCTGAAAAATGGGGATTTTTTATAGAATCGTGGAATGGTTTGGGCTTGGAAGAGCTTAAGGATCATCCCATTCCCACTCCTGCCATGGGCAGGGCACCTTCCCCGATCCCAGTTGGTTCCAAACCCTGTCCAGCCTTGGGGACTTCCAGGGATGGGGCAACCACAGCTTCTCTGGGAATCTCAGGCTCTCCCAGGGAAGAATTCCTTCCCAAAATCCCATCTGGCGGTGGGAACCCATTCCCTTTATCCCACCATCCATCCCTTATCCCAAACCCCTCTCTGGGATCCCTTTAGGAACCAGAATTTCATGATTATTCCCATATTTTGCAGGATAACTCACCCAGAATTCCCATTTTTTCCTGCTAACTCACCCAGAATTTCATCACTATTCCCACATTTTAGGGAATAACCCACCCAGAATTCCCATTTTTCCTGCTAACTCACCCAGAATTTCATCACTATTCCCACATTTTAGGGAATAACCCACCCAGAATTCCCAGTTTTTCCTGCTAACTCACCCAGAATTTCATCATTATTCCCACATTTTAGGGAATAACCCACCCAGAATTCCCATTTTCCCCTGCTAACTCACCCAGAATTTTATTATTCACACATTTTGCAGGATAACTCACCCAGAATTCCATTATTGACACACTTTAAGGAAAGAACCACCCAGGATTTCACTATTCCCACATTTTAGGGATAACTCACCCAGAATTCCCATTTTCCCCTGCTAACTCACCCAGAATTTCATGATTATTCCCACATTTTAGGGATAACTCACCCAAAATTCCCATTTTCCCCTGCTAACTCACCCAGAATTTCATCACTATTCCCACATTTTAGGGAATAACCCACCCAGAATTCCCATTTTTCCTGCTAACTCACCCAGAATTTCATCACTATTCCCACATTTTGCGGATAACTCACCCAGAATTTCATCACTATTCCCACATTTTAGGGAATAACCCACCCAGAATTCCCAGTTTTTCCTGCTAACTCACCCAGAATTTCATCACTATTCCCACATTTTAGGGAATAACCCACCCAGAATTTCACCGCCCACCCATTTTAGGGATAAACTCACCTTTGAATTCCCGTTTTTCCCCCTGCTCACAGAAGTCCATCCGCTGCTGGGGGTGAAGGGAGATGGTAAATCCAAGAAGAAGCAAGCAGGCAGGCCTAAAGGATCAAAAGGTAAAGACAAAGATTCTCCATTTAAGCCGAAACTCTACAAAGGGGACAGAGGTTCTTTACCTCTGGAAGGAGCAGCCAAGGGCAAAGTGCAGGCGGAGCTGGGCCAGCCCTTGCCAGGTAAGGAACCACTGTCACTGTCCCTGCTTGGTGGCCTTTGCTTCGTGCTCACCTGACTCCTTAGAGGCCTCTGTAGCTTCCCAAAAATTCTCCCTCCCTGCTCAGCTGCTGGCAAGGAGAGGCAAAATGGGGTTTTTGAGGAAAATGGCAGCGTTTTTAAACGTTGGAAATCGGAGTGAAATCCCTTCACGGGGAGGGGTTTTGTGGGTGCTGAGAGCTGCTCCTAAACAAAACCCGTGGAATTCTGTCAATTGCTTCCCTCAGCTCCTGCAGAAATCCTAAAATAGCTGGATTGGGGTTGATTTTGGGGGGGGGAATGGGAATATCGGAGGATTCTGCAGTTATTTTGGGCCATCCTTAGCAGGCAGAGGGACACAGAAGGCAGGAGAAAAGGAGCAGCAATCGTGATTTGTTGGGAAACAAACGCTGGGATAAAAGCCAGCAGCTGGATTTCCCATTCCCAGCTGTGCTGCAGCCTCCTTGAAATTCCAGTGGCCACAAACCAGGATAAATCTGGGATTTTCCTCCTTCACAACTGCTGCAAACCAGGAGAAATTTGGGTTTTCCCCCTTTTTTTGCTGGATTTTGCTGTGTGCCAGAGCAGGACAGTTGCAGTCACCTCCGTTGGCTCCCAACCTGAGCCTCAAACATTTCCCATTGTCCAATTTCCTTCTTTTTTTGGGGAAAAGCTCCTCCCAGCCCAGCACAGAGAGCACAGTTTGGCTGCAGTGCTGATTTTTTTGTTGGTTTTTATTTAAGATTCTAATCCAGAACTCGGGGTTGGGACGCAACCAAAAGGTCCAAAGATCCCAAAGATGGATTTGATGGATCCAATTTTGCATTTCCTTGAGCTCAGCAGCTGCTGCCGTGGATTTTAGGCTTTCCAGGAGTGATTTATTCCCTCTTTCCCTCCCCTCACTGCTGCCCACCCTGCTCCTCGTCCCTCCTGCTCAGCTCCTCGGTGTCGCTTGTCCTGATCGTTGTTATTTTGCAGGGATTTGGGATTCTTTTCTGGAAGAACCTGGGGGATGTTCTCTGGGCACTTTTCCACCTGGAAAAATCCAGGAATGGAAGAGCCAAGGAGCATCCTTGGGTGGGATTTGGGAGGTGCTGGGGTGGGATTTGCCTCGTGGGGGATTTTTTGGGGGCGATTTTCCAAGACTTTTGGGTGTTTTCAAGGATGGCAGGGATCACCTGGATGGACAGGGCTGGTTTGGAGATCATTCATTGCATCAGCAGCCCTGTTAATTGTGGCTTTTATCACTGCTAATTAACACAACAATGTAATTAACAACAGAAATGAGGCAGGATCACGGCTGGGAACCTGAATGTGTCCATTTCCAAGGAGAATTTCAATCCTTGGCTTCCAAGCAATGCTGGATGCTCGGTTTTTCCGTGTTTGAGGGGCTGGATGAGCCGGGTGTGCTTTTAGAGAAGTGCTTTAATATTTAATTAACATTTAATTAACATTTAATTAACATTAAGTCTTGCTCAGCCCTGTCAGGGGGTGCTGACTGTAACTTTGTCATCAGCTGCTGTCCCTAATTCCTTGTTTTCTGTGGAGCTTGGCGTCACTTCCTCGCTGGAAAATCCCATTCCCAATCCCTCTGGAATGTTCCAAAAGCAGCAGCAGAGCAGCCAAGCTCCTTTCCTGGATTTTCTGGTTTTGCCCCTCCTTGCCCAGCCCTGTTTGGGAGGATTTTGGGGTGGATTTGCTGTTGGTGCTGTTCCAACCCAGCAACAGGAAACATCGGGATTATTAGGGCTGGGATAGGATTCCTGAGCCAGCACAGCAAGCTGGGAATTTGTTTTCCTCAAAAACCCAAATTCCACTCAATTTTCCCATCAGCTGGAGGTGGCAGAGCTCCCTAAAATCTGCTTTGAGTCTTTGCTGCCTGTGCTGGCTTTGAGGTGTTTTCCATGCAGGTTTGGGATGAAGGGAAATAGGGAAAAATCCCTGCCTGCGATGGTGAGGAGTTCCCAGAGGAGCTGTGGCTGCCCCTGGATCCCTGGAAGTGTCCGAGGGTTGAGTTTGGAGCACCCTGGGATCGTGGGAGGGGTCCCTGCCCATGGAGTGGGATGAGCTTTAAGGTCCCTTCCCACCCAAACCGTGGCATTCCATGAGAATCCATATTGGGATGGATTCCTGACCTCCTGCAGCCCTGACCTGAGAGGATCCAGCAGATTCCCAGTGGATCCCAGTGCTGGAATCTCTGTAGGAGCCACCATGTGCAGGGAAAGAACCCATCCCTTGGCTCTTCCCAATCCCACAGAAATCCATGGAATTCTCTCTGTCCTTTGCTCTCTTCACCCCTTGGACCTAAAATTCCCATTTTGGGC
The DNA here is from genome assembly GCF_000738735.6 of Corvus cornix cornix. NCBI lineage: Eukaryota > Metazoa > Chordata > Aves > Passeriformes > Corvidae > Corvus > Corvus cornix. Next base: position 2,035,158 of record NC_046354.1, read on the forward strand.
CGCCAGCTTTTCCTTGGGCTTCCAGCACATTCCAAATTCCCATGCTTGGATCCAGGCTCCCTTTCCCATCCCTGTTGCACGGAGTGGGAATTCTGCCACAAGTTTTGGGGCTGAAACAGCTGCACAGGGAGGGATTTTCCCTGGAAAACCTTGGGGATGTCCGTGCAGGAGCTGCATGGCTGGGCCTGGGAGCAGTGCTGTGAGCTGGCAGCAAACGTTAAGCTCAGATTTTGGTGTTAAACTCAGCTTTGAGCCTAAACAACCCGAGCAGTTCCATCATTTTATAGTCTCCAATAAAATCCTCTGCTCTGCTTTCACCCAAATTTAGGTGAAACTTGATTTCCCTTTTTTTTTTTTTTTTGCTCTGAGATTTTGGGAATTAAGAATCATTTGGCACCGGGTAAGTTTGGGAATAAAGAATTTCTGAGCCGTGCCGTGTTCCCAGAATCCCAAATAAATCCCAGAGCTGTCTACGAGCAGTCTCTTGGTGCTGAAATTCCGTTCTTTAGCCACAAAATCTTGCTTTTCCCTGGATTTTTTTTCCTGCCCCATTTGGGGCTCTCTGGTTTCTGGGAGCCTCTGGATGGGGCTGCTCACTCATTTTTCCCGTCTCTGGTCTCTTTAGCAGGTGGTGCAATCTCAGAGTTGCTATGAAGACTCCTCTCCTCTATTCCCTGTCCTCTTTCCTCTCTTGGCACCCCAGTGTGGCAACGCTGGAGCGCTCGGTCCGGGAGGACTGGCCCAGCACAGACTGATCCCATGGATTCAGGGAGTGACTTGGGGCAGGAATGACTCTGCAAGAGGGAGCAGCCTCCGGCCCTCCGGCTGCCTCTCCATGGATCAGTGGCCCTTGGCAAGGAGAAGGCTTGGACTGAGCTCCTGTGGGATTTGTGGGGACAAATCCCTGTCCCAAAGTGACCTGGGCCCCTTCCCTGCCACTCCAGAGCCTCTCCACCTTTATCTCCTCAAACCTCTCATCATTCCCGGATGGAAGAACATCCCAAAGTGTGTATTTTTTATTCCTGACTGTATCCTGCAAACTCCCCTTTTCCACCTGGGAATTCCCATCTCGCTGAGCTGGGGCTGCTCCCGTTCCTGCCCAGTTTTTCCCGGGAAGCTCCGAGCTCCCTGCTGGCTGACAGGATGGGGGCAGAGCTGCTGATCCCAGGCCAGATTTTGAGGAATTTCCAGTGGGATGTGAGGAGCTGAGGCCCCCTCTGGAATCCACCTTGGTTTGGTGTTTATTTTTCCCGCTCTGCTGGTGGGAGAAGGAGCAAGTTTCCATCAAAAATTCATTTTCCAATGGTTTTTTTTTTTCCCAGCCTGTGATTCCCAAAGCTCTGCTGGAGCTCCCTCCCGTCCTCCCAGTGGTTTTGTTCCGGCTCTTCCCTGGGAGATGCTCCTTCAGGAATATCTGGGCTCCTCCTTCACTGGGAGATAAATTAAAACCAATTTTCTCTGAACTGAAACAGAACTTTTCCAAAGGGTTTCTGTTTTTCCCACTTCTGGGTTAAAAATGGAAGCTGGCAGCTCATTCCCAACCTTTTATTCCTTTAGGATTTCCCTGTAGGAATGGGAATGGCACTTCCCCTGCCCAGTACCCGCAGCCTGGCACCTGTTACCCCACACCAGCATCCCGATAAAAGGAAATTTCATTCCTAAATCCCGCTTTTTCCCCCAGACTTTGGAGTTTTCGTTGCTCTCGGTATTCCCCCAGGTGGAATTTTTGGGATCATCACGAGGTGTTTCAATTTCCTGCACATCCTGCAGGCATTAAAAGCAGGAAGGGAATCATCAAGTGCTGAATTTGCAGCCACAACTCTGCACGAGCTGCCCGAGAGAGAAAAATGAGAGAAACCGTTTGGAAATCAGAGCTTTTGAAATTGTTCCAAACTCAACATTTTCCTTTCCAGCTTTGGGGCCATTGGGTTCGTTCCATGACATTTATGACCACGAGTGTAAAATTGGATTTTTGGGGGTTTTTTTTCTGCTTCTGGGGTGACTCTGTCCCGTCAGAGCCACCCTGGCTGCTGTGCCTGACCCCCTGGGTTTAAAAATGCACACTGCAGGTTGGGGTGAAGCACTGAACTCACCCCAAACTCCAGTTCCCCTCTCTTCCAACCCCTCTGTACAGTGGAAATTCCCTGCATTTGTTCTCTTCCAGCTCTTCTTTCATTTCCTGCTTTGTTCCCATCCTTATTTTCTTTCCTGGTTATTCCCATCTTTATTTTATTTCCTGATTTCTTTCCCATTTTAATTTTATTTCCTGGTTATTTCCATCCTTATTTCATTTCCTGCTTTATTCCCGTCTTTATTTTATTTCCTGATTTATTCCCATTTTTATTTTCTTTCCTGGTTATTCCCATCTTTATTTTATTTCCTGATTTTTTTTCCCCATCTTTATTTAATTTCCTGCTTTATTCCCATCTTTATTTTATTTCCTGGTTATTCCCACTCTTATTTTCTTTCCTGCTTTATTCCTGTCCTTATTTTCTTTCCTGGTTATTCCCATCTTTATTTAATTTCCTGATTTATTCCCATTTTTATTTCATTCCCTGGTTTATTCCCATCCTTATTTTCTTTCCTGCTTTATTCCTATCCTTATTTTCTTTCCTGGTTAATCCCATTTTTATTTTCTTTCCTGGTTATTCCCATCTTTATTTCCTGATTTTTCCCCATTTTTATTTTATTTCCTGCTTTATTCCCATCTTTATTTAATTTCCTGATTTATTCCCATTTTTATTTCATTCCCTGGTTTATTCCCATCCTTATTTTCTTTCCTGCTTTATTCCTATCCTTATTTTCTTTCCTGGTTATTCCCATCTTTATTTTATTTCCTGATTTTTCCCCATTTTTATTTTATTTCTTGTTTTGATTCCCATCTTTATTTTATTCCCCAGTTTATTCCCATCCTTGTTTTCCTTCCTGATTTATTCCCACTTCTATTTTATTTTATTTTATTTTATTTTATTTTATTTTATTTTTATTTCCTGATTTATTCCTTATTTTATTTTATTTTATTTTATTTCATGATTTACTCCCACTTTTATTTTATTTTTTTTATTTCCTGATTTATTCCCACTTTTATTTTATTTTATTTTATTTTATTTCCTGCTTTATTCCCACTTTTATTCTATTTTATTTTCTTTCCTGCTTTATTCCCACTTTTATTTTATTTTATTTTATTTTATTTCCTGCTTTATTCCCACTTTTATTCTATTTTCTTTCCTGCTTTATTCCCACTTTTATTTTATTTTATTTGATTTTATTTTATTTCCTGCTTTATTCCCACTTCTATTTTCTTTCCCAGTTTTCCCATCCTTGTTTCCCATAGTTTTGTACAGTCCCGGCTCAGCTCCCGCGGTGCCCAGCAGTGGTGGTGGTTTTGTGTTTGTAAATAAAGAGGTACCTCCCATTTCCTAAAATCCGGGGGTAAATCTTGGCTTTTCCATGGAAATGTTGGGGTTTACATCCTGCTGGAATTTGGGAATCGTCCAAGCACCTCATGTTTGGTCTTTCCAGCAGGAATTGGGTTGGTTTTATTGAAGAGAAGGAGTAAATCTGGAGTAAAACCAAACCCTGAGTGCTCAGAGCTTTACTCAGGGGATGGAATTCCCAGAGAATCCATGGCTGCTCCATCCCTGGAAGTGTCCAAGGCCAGGCTGGACGGGGCTTGGAGCAGCCTGGGATAGGGAGAGGTGTCCCTGCCCACGGCAGGGCTGGGATGGGATGGGATTGAAGGTCCCTTCCCACCCAGGCCAGTCTGGAATTCCCAGATCCCTGAGTGCGCTCGGAGCCAGGCTGGGAAAGGGCAGCTGAACACGGAGCTCCAAGGAGGATTGGGGCTGGAAAATCCCCCTCCTGGAGCTTTGGGAATAGATCGGATGTTCCTTATGTGCGGAAAAACTTGGAAAACCAAATCCCTGTGGGAATCCAGAGCTGCTGATCAGGAGACTCTGATTATGGGATGCCTTTTCCATGAAACTCTGGCCAAAAACTCTGAGGAACGTGGTTCCATAGCTCCGTAGAACTGGGGGGGATTCCTCCGTGAGAAAACCTGGATTTTCCAGGGAAGAACACTTGAGCATTGTTCTTGGGGATGCTTGAGCACCACACGGATCCCTCTGCAGTCTCCTCTCTGAGCGTTTTCCTGGGATGGCAGCGTGGGAATGGTTCCTGCGGATCCAGCAGTGGAGGTTTGGGGTCGGATCCGTCGGGAATGGGGGCTGTGCGAGCTCTCCCAGCTCCCGTGGCTCCTTCCAAGGCTGGGAATGGCATCCAGAGCCTCACCCAGAGCTTTGGGAGCCCTCAGCTCCCAGGATTTGCTCGGCCTTCCCTGAGGGTTCTTCCTTGGAATGTTGGGGGCTGTTGTTGGCTGTGACATCAGAGCTGCTCCCATGGGAACGGCTCCAGGGCCTGGTGTGGACACAGAGTGACTGGAGCCAAACCAGCTCGGCCCGGATTCCTATGGATCAGCCCGAGTAGAGGTTGGAATGTTGGGGTTGGATCTGGGGAGTGCTTCAGACTCTGGGATGTGTTTGTATCAGTCAGGACTGGGCAGGGCCTCCATAAGGAACTGGGATTTGGGGATTTCCTTACGCTCCACAGCGTTATTTGGGAGATTCCAGCAGCGATTCCTGCTGTCAGTTTGGAGTTTGGTGGGAAAATTCAGCTGGAGCTGCTGCTTTTCCAGCAGAAATCCACCCAAACTAACGTGGGAGTTCTTACAGAGAGGGGAGAACTTCATCTCTTAAATTGCCAAATACACCCAAAACTGGTGGGATTTGGGCGGAGTTGGATCGGATCCGATGGATCGGAACATCCCGCTGTCCCGTTCAGAGAACATTCCTGATGGAATTCCTGCGATTCCCGCCCTGCTGGATCCAGTAATGCGCTGCCGTGCCTTTTTTCAGTTGTGCCTCCAGCTCCACATCCGGGAGGCCTTTCCCTGCTGGAAGGATTAGATCAGGTGGGATGTCAGAGATACTCCGAAGAACCCGGCAGGTTCATGGAACAATTCTGGGCCCATTTGAGTGCTGAACTCTGGAAGAACCCCCGCAGATGGAGCACGGCCCCATCGTGGCCATCCTGCTGTGCGCCCTGCTCCGCGTTCCAGCGGCGCTTCCCTCGGGATCGGAGCCCGTCCTGCTGGGGCTGAAGGCCCGGCTCGTGGTCAACTCCACGCCCTGCAGCGTCACCTGCGGGCTGGGCGTCAAGGAGGAGCGGCTGTGCGAGCTCAGCCCGGCCGGGGAGCGCCGCAATTGCTCCGTGCTGCGTTCCCGCTGCCTCAGCGATTGGATCTGTGGCCTCCGGCACCTCAGCGTTCCCGAGGGAAAACCCCTCCAGCTCAGCTGCCTCTCGCCGGACGCCGCCAGCCTCGAGGGACAGGATTTTGGCTACACCTGGAGGTTCGCCCGCGGGCTCATCACCACCAACGACCTCCTGTTCCATCCCTTCCGCAATCCCAGCCCTTCCCTGAGCTTTTCCCCGGCTCTGGAGTCGCATTCCGGGACCTATCGCTGCGACGTGCAGGTGCTGAGCTCCTTCCAGCTCGTCAAGAGGATCTACTTTGGCCTCAGGGTGATCCCTCAGGATCTGGTGGATCTCGACTTCCAGAAATCCCTGACCTGGGAGCAGCAGCTGGCGGCCAACGGGGAGGAACTGGGAAACGCCACCGGCCCCAGAGAGCGGGAGCAGCAGCACTGGGAAGTGTGGGAGAAGCAGGAGGTTTATGAAGTGGTGCTGGGAATCGGGAGCGGAGCGATCGTGGGGATCCTGCTCAGCCTCGGGCTCTGCTGCTTGGGCCACGTTTGCAGGAAAAGAGCAGCGGAGAAATGAACAGAGTTTGATGCAATTCCCTGGCTTTGGCTCTTTATTAGGATTAGGAATTCAGGAATTCGGGCTGGGATTCTTGGGGTCATCCACAGCTGGATTTTGATGATTCTTCCCTTCCAGCTCGGGACACTCCATGGATCCTGTAACTATTTTAGGTGATATTCATCATTTATTTTCAACAGACACAATTTATAACTGAGTATTTTTGGCCACTTTGGGGCCTGGAAAATCAGGACAGGGCTGGAGAACCTGAGCTGGATTTCCAGCAGGTGCTTCCAGTGGAATTCTGGAATAATCCAGCTGGGATTTGGAGCCCCCTGAGCCACAGCAAACAGCTCCCAGCTCCTCTTTGTTTTCCCTCGAGCTATTTGGGTTTTTTTTAATTTAACTTCCCATCCTTATTCCTGTCGAATTCCCTCCAATTTCCTTAAATGTCTCCTTAAATTTCCTTAAATTTCCTTAAAATTCTCCAAGAATTCTGTGGGATGGAGCTGCCCCAGTCAGGGGGTGAGAGGAATGAGGTTGGTTTTGAGCCGGTGTCGTTTCCCTCCAGTCCAACGCCTGCTCCCAGCGCTGGGGACAAGGGATGCCCCACTTCCCTCTGGAAGTTTATTCCCTTCCATGACATCCTGGAAAAAGCATTTTCTGGGATATTCCTGTGTGGTGCAGAGCAGGGAGCACTGGGAAGCAGCAGATGAGAGCTGGGGGTGTTTGATCCTGACTCAGAGCTGAGCTCATCCCTAAAATCTTTACGGGAACAGCTCAGTGGGATTGGGATCTTTCATTTTTCCTGGTGGTTGATGAGGATAAACCAGGAGCTCTGGAATCCGTGGAAGGACCTATTAAATACTTTTTTTTCCCCCAATTTTCTTCCACATTTGCTGTTTGATCCCTTTTTCCCTGTCAGCTACAGGGACACCCAAATCCCGGGAAAACAACAGTGCAGCTCTAACGTTAAAAACCTCAGCATTCCCGAGTTTATCCTTTTACCAGAACGACACAAAAACACTTTAACATTGAAAAAAGCTGGGAATGGAGGGAAATCATTTTATTTGTTTGGTTGAAAACCGATGGAAAAATTGGGTTTTATTTCTTTGGATGAAAACCAAACCAGGCACTTTCCAGAGCTGTTTTCCAGAGGGTTTTGTGGGTTTTTTTTTCGCTTCCTGAACATGGAAAAAATTGGGAATGACCCATCACAGCAGGCTGGGAGTTAATGGTCCAGAGCTGCCCCATCTGCAGGACCCTCTCTGCTCTTTGTCATGGAAATTTCAGCGTCTTGGGCCCAGCTGGGATTCCCAAATCCAGCGGGATGAAAGCTCCGGCACAATCCCGCTCTCCCTGCTCTGCTGGGGAGGTCAGAGCGGGAGCCAAAAATCCCCTTCATCTTTGGATTGTGGGGTATTTAATTTCTGAGGGGAGCCAGGTGTCCAGAGCAGGGAAAATGAATCCGTAATTGGAATTTTTATTTGAAGATCGAGGACTGGGATGGCCGCTGGGGTCCAGCTGTCAGAGGGGCCTTTAATGGGATTTTTTTGGGGGATGTTCTTTGATTTTTGAAGGGATGTTAAGGATTGGGGGATGTTTATCTTGACAGGCTGAGGGCAAGGAAGGGAGAGGCAGGAAAAGGAATAGCAGAGGTTGGAGCTCAGTGCTGAAGCAAAAACCTTTGGAAGAACATTCCCATCACTCCTTTTTTCCATCTCTCCCTTCAAATCATCTTTTCTTAACCACTGCCCCTGAATTCCCACCATAAACGGCAGGAATTTGGGAAAGAAGTGTCTCTTTCTGCTCTGAATTGGTGCCTGAACTTCTTTTTCCTGATTTTTCACTGTCACCTGGAGGCGAGGATGGCACAGATTCCATGGAAACCCCAGACTCTCTGGGAACTCTGTGTGCTCCCTGTTCCCAGTGGGAGGAATTTCTGTGGTCCCAAGCTTTAGGAAGCAATCGGGAGCTTCCAGGGCTGCTCCAGGCAGATCCAGGAGGAGCTGGGAGCACTGGGATTGTGGATAAATCCCTGGGAGCTCCTCAGGCTTCTCTCAGCTGAGTAACATCGGTGTAACTCATGGGATGGCAGCAAAAAAACCCCCATAAATTGATTCTGGGGCTTTCTCACTCCATCCTCTGCTCATGGAGCTGTTATCCCATTCCCTGATCCTCTGGGATAGAATTCCTGTTCCCACCTTTCTCTCTCGCTGCTGGTTTTCCTCTCCAGGAGAGAAATCCATTAAAGCAGGGGTGTCCTTGCAGGGTGACCAGGGGTGTCCTTGTGGAGTGACCAGGGGTGTCCTTGCAGGGTGACCAGGGGTGTCCCTGTGGAGTGACCAGGGGTGTCCTTATGGAGTGACCAGGGGTGTCCCTGCAGAGTGGCCAGGGGTGTCCCTGCAGAGTGACCAGGGCTGTCCCTGCAGGGTGACCAGGGGTGTCCCTGTGGAGTGACCAGGGCTATCCCTGCAGAGTGACCAGGGGTGTCCCTGCAGAGTGACCAGGGGTGTCCTTATGCAGTGACCAGGGGTGTCCTTGTGGAGTGACCAGGGCTGTCCCTGCAGGGTGACCAGGGCTGTCCCTGTGGAGTGACCAGGGGTGTCCTTATGCAGTGACCAGGGGTGACCAGGGGTGTCCTTGTGGAGTGACCAGGGGGGTCCCTGGGGAGTGACCAGGGGTGTCCCTGCAGCTCCCGGGGACAGGGCAGGAGCTGCCCCAGCACAGCTGAGCCCGGAGCTCCGGGACCTTTGGGATCACCAGGGGCTGGGGCTGTGTGGGGCTCCTTCCCTCTGTCCATCCTTCCTCCCTTCCCTCTCTTCATCCTCCCTTCCAATCCCATCAATTCCCGTTCTCTCCCTGCCTCTGCACACCTTTCACCCCTGGGCTGTATTTTAGGAAGCTCCAAGTGGTTTTAAGGAGGATTCCAAGCTTTTTCCTCCTCTGAGCTTTAAATACGGATTTTTGTTGTTTCCCGAGGTCCAAATACCAGATTTGCCGGGGCAGATCCTTCCCCAGGGCTCTCCCAAGCCCGGATTGATGGAATGGCAGAAGGGACTGCCCAAAACCGGGCTTAACAAAACCTGAGCTGCCCTGTATGGAGAGGGACTTCCCTGCCACAACCTGGGCTAAAAAGGGCAGGGAATTGGCATTTAGTGGGAAAACTGCATGTCAGGGCCCAGCCAGGAAATTCTGGGATTGGGACTGCCCAGGCTGGCACTGCCTTCTGTGGGATTGAGGAATTACAGGCAGGGAAAATTCCCTAAAAGCACCCTCAGGATGCAGCAACAGCAATCAATTCTCGTTAACTTTGGTCAACTGCTTTACTGGGAGACAGAGATTTCAATCCCAACATCGATTCCCAACCAGTCCTGTGAGTGTCAGCTCAGCATTCCTGCTTTTCCCAGCCTCTGGAGTGCAGGGGGGCTCCTCAGCATCCCACTGCTTCCTTGGGATGTCCGGCAGCCATTGAGCCTCAGAGCTGGAATCCAGAGCTGCTTCCTGGCTGGATCTCAACCTCTGCAGCCCCAATCCAAGCCTGGAAGTTTGGCTGGATGAATTCTCAGTGCAGGGAGGTGAATCCGAGTCCGAATTTTCCTCGTCGTCGTAGCGGTGGCTTCCTCGAGTCTCCAGTTTTTGTTTTAATTTTGTCGTTTTTTAAAAATTCCTTCTTGAAGCCCCTCTGAAATTGGATTTATGGACACCTCTGTTTTTAGGCAGAGCTGCCCGAATTCGGGATTCTGGAAAAGTATCCCCTTTTCCATTTCCCCTTCTCCCCAAATGGAAAAGGAAGAAGCAAACAGGGTGACAAATCCACCCCAAAAGCACGTGGGACATGGGAAAAGACGGAATGTGCACCTCACCGCTCAGACAAGTGAACACCAGAGGTGTAAAAAAAGCTTCTCAGGCTGGGGCAGAGCTCGATCCTCCTGTGGCTTTGTCTCCTTGGGCTGGTTCCTGCAGGGTTTGGCTCTTTTTTGTGGGAAAAGGGATCGATCCTGTCCCAGAAATGCTCCGAGCTGGCTGTGCTGGGGTGGGTGTGGAACACGCTGCTGCTCCCTGAACTCCTCAGTCCCCGTCCCCCCTGGAATTCACTGTACAGAGTTAAAAAAAAAGTCAAATTTCGCAGTCTGGTTATCTCATACATGGCTTGATAAGGCAGAAAAACCTATGGATACAGTGGGGGGGAGGGGGCAGTTGGCTGCAGAATTCCCGGAAAATTCTTCCTTTTCCTCGTTTTCCTTAAAAAACTTTTAATCGGTTAAAGACCCATGTCTTGTACGAAAGCTTTTGTTCCTCCAAACCAAAAAAAACCCAAACAAAAAAAGCTGATTTTTATTTCTTCCTTCCAACCACGAGGTCAAATCCTCTCCCCGCGGTGCTGCCCCGATCCGAAGTGGGATTTGCCAAATGTTGCGTTGCTCCCGCGGGATCGGGAGGAAGCGTGTCCGGAGCCGTGTCCGGCGCGCGGTCAGAGCTCCAGGGAGCTGATCAGGGCCACCATCAGCAGGGAGTTGGTGGTGATGACCACGGCGTGTGGCACCGGCCTCGTCCCTGAGTCCTCCACCATCATGCTCGTCCCTGGAAAAACAGGGAACAGGGAAGGAGCGGCTGTGGGGTGGCGCGGACACCGCGGGTAGCTTGAGGGGAGTGGGGTTTTATGGGGTTCTGTTGTGTTTGGCTCTGATAAAACTCCTGGGAATGCTGGGAGCAGGAATTTGGGGCTGGGCCCTGAGAATTCACCCCCTGAATTGAGGGAATTTGCTGGAGCTGCAGCCCCATGGAGTCGGGGTTTCACTCTTAGTGGAAAACTGAAATAGTTTTTAGTTCTTCACTTTCGGGAAGTTGGGTGTTGGGGGATCTGGAGGCTGCAAATCCTAAAGCTGGTTCAGGGCTGGACGGAGTTTGGGAAGAGGAGTGGGGAGAAGGAGAGGAGTCAGGAATTCCTGTGAGTGAGCAGCTCAAGGAAACCAAAAACCCATCCCAGAAAAGATCAATTCTGGAAAAGACCAATTCCAGAGTCTCAACCTAAAACACTGTGGGAGGATGTTCCCCCATGGCCCTGGAAGGGAGAGCGGGATTTGAAAACCCAATCGATTGGGCTCGTGCTGGGGGCGTGGCTGTGGGGACAGCGCTGGGGAGGGACAGGAGGTGTCCTGGGGATGAGCTCCTGTCTTGGAGCTCCAGCGTCTCTGGAGAACCTTGGAAAGGGGAATTTGGCCTTGGAGAGGGTGTGGTCAGTGGAGAGGGTGTGGCCAGAGGAGCACAGGTACCGCTGTTCCGGAGGATGTGAACTTCTGCTGGGGTCCCGTCCCCGCCGGGTCCGGTCACCCGGATCTGGACAAAGGCGTGGGTGAAATCCTCAGGGATGGGGATGTCGATCCGGCTCTTGCTGGCCAGGTACAGGGTGGGGGCCGAGTGGGAATCCTGCCTGTAGAGCATCTGTGGGAAGAGGGAATGCTGCATTCCCGTTCCCTGTGGTTTCCTTGGATCAGCCCCGGGAGAAGCTGAGCCCCGCTGGCCGTACCTTGTACCCCGTCACTGCCGACTCGTCTGCCTCGGCCACCACAGGGTCCCACTTGATGCTGACTGTGGAGCCGGAAAAAGTCCAGGAGATGTTCCCAGGTGGCCTTTTTGGTGCTAAGGGATGCAAAACCAGACAGGGATTTGGTAAATCAGGGAGTGAGGAGAAGGCTGTGCTGGTCCCACCCATCCCCTGAACCTCAGCAGGGCTGTCACCACCGTGGTGAGTTCAAAGCACATCAAACAAGGGCGCCAAGATCAAAATTTGGGTGATTTTGGGGGATCCTGTGCAAGGTGGAGGGGTCAGGGCTCACTCACGAGGTCTCGTGGTGGTGACGTTGGTGGAAGGGCTGGGGGGGCCGGTGCCTGCCCGGTTGTAGGCTCGGACTGACACGTGGTAGTTGGTGTTGGGGTTCAGGCCGGTGACGTGAGCCGATGTCACCAACCCCGCCGTCCTCACTCTGTCGGCCGCCTCCTCCTTGTCCCCATCCTTCCAGTACCGGATCTGGACAGAAAAGGACACGATGGGTTTAGGAAGGAGAGATCTGCAGGTCCCAACTCAGCCCATCCTGAAGAGCCTTGGCTGTTGCTCTCCGTGTGTTTTGCCTGGTGTGTGCCCAGGAATGAGGCCACGGCCTCCCGGGAACAGCAGGCAGGAAAAATGGGATGATTCCCTCTTAATCTCTCCTGAGACAGTAGTGCCAGCCCCATTTGAGCCACGTGGTGTGAATTATCCCCCACCTCTGGAGTCAAAATGCCGTTTCCTTTCACCTCACATGACTCGGGCCAGTTTTCCTTGTTGGGCTCTCAGTGTCTCCCATTCCCATTGGAATCTCCTACCTCGTATCCCAAAAGCACTCCGGTCACTTCTCCCTGCTCCACGGGCTCCCAGGATACATCCATCTCTGAGGACAGGACAGACTTGGCAATGACCCTGTAAGGAGCCACTTTGGGTTCTGAAAGACAGCAATAAAATCCCTTTCCTGACTCTGGGCCCCGTTGGGAACAAAAGATTTTCCCGCAGCATCATCCCGTGGGCAGACAGCTGGTGGTGTGTCACGGAGCGAGGGGCAGGGATTTAGGGATTTAGGAGAACAGGCAGGGCCACAGCTGTGAGCTCTGGGATCCGTGTCTGCCCCGAGGCTCTGTGGGCGTCGGGGCCGGGCTTGGGGAATCGTCTCCCTGCGTGTTTGGAGGAGAAGGTGAATGTGCTGGAATTGATGTTCTGGGAGCCAAAGGAATGTCTGAGCTCCCGGATGGACACAGATCTGCAGGATCTGGCTGAGGAAACGGCGGTTGGACAAAACGGGGAGTTCGGAGTCTGTGCAGTCATGGAATGGTTTGGGTGGGAGGGACCTTAAAGCCCATCCAGTGCCACCCCTGCCATGGCAGGGACACCTTCCACTGTGCCAGGCTGCTCCAAGCCCTAGTGTCCAGCCTGGCCTTGGACACTTCCAGGGATCCAGGGGCAGCCCCAGCTGCTCTGGGCACCCTGTGCCAGGGCCTGCCCACCCTCCCAGGGAACAATTCCTTCCCAATCTCCCATCCAGCCCTGCCCTCTGGCAGTGGGAAGCCATTCCCTGTGTCCTGTCCCTCCATCCCTTGTCCCCAGTCCCTCTGCAGCTCTCCTGGAGCCCCTTTAGGCCCTGGGAGGGGCTCTCAGATCTCCCCAGAGCCTTCTCCTCTCCATGCTGGACATTCCCAGCTCTCCCGCTCCTCTTTACCTTCCTCTGCCGAGTACACGATGGCCGTGAGGCTCTCGGGGCCCTCCCCTTTCCTGTTGTAGGCCTTGATCTTCACCTCGAAGGGGGTGTAGGGCGCGATGCTCTCGTTGCGGTACACGAAGTGCAGCGACTCCGCGTGCGGCACCCGCGCCCTCAGCCAGTCCTGGCTGCCCTTCCTCCGGAAGGACACGATGTACCCAAAGCCATCCCCGTTCTGGTAGTCCCGCAGCATTGGCTGGGAAGAGAGAGGGAGCCTTGGTGCGTCCAAAGCGGCTTTTGGCTCATCCAAACTGGGATGGCGGTGCTGATTTCCCGAAGGAAATGTGGGCTTGGTCCGTCCAAACCAGCCCTTGGCTCAACCTCATGTCCAAATTGGGATGGGAGTGCTGATTTCTCCCCAAAAAATGCCGCATATTCCCACCCTTTTCCCTTTCCCGTTCCCAGCTCACCGTCCAGGTGATGATGAGCTCGTTGGGAGCACCTCCGCCGCCGCCGAGCCCAGACGGTGCCACCGTCGGTGCTGTGAGGTCCCCAAAGAAAAGCAGAGAGCACAGGTTGGGTTCAGGAGGTGGGAGCGATGGAGATGGGCACAGTCATGGCACGACACCGGTGTCACTGGCTGGGACAGCTCCCAGGAAAGGGTTGGGCTCTGTTTTCAGCCATGAAAATCCCGCCTGGAATTCTGGCTTGTGCCTGACCGGGTTATGTGGGGGCACAGGACAAGGATTTGGTGTCTGAGGGGACAAGGATGGTGCTCAAAAGCAGGGATGGGGAGGGGAGTTTTATTAGGAAGGAGCTGGTTTGTGTTTGGTGGATTCAGAGCAGTTTTCCTGCTGTTCTCCCGTCCCTTCTGTCCAAGACGCTGGACATGGAATGAACATTCCCAGCTGGATGCAGTGCTGGAAAATGCAGCTCTAACCCTGCTTGTCTTTGACACAGAAATGGGCAAAAAGGCGGAAAATCCTGTGGTGGCCTCAGCTCCAGGAGCTCTCCAGGAGATGACTGATCCCTTGGGAGCACCCAGCCTTCCCTTCCCAGCAGTCAGGCACAGGGACCTGGGGCTGTCCCCACACCCACCTGCTTCCTTGGTCTGGATTTTGCTGGAGGGCAGACTGGGCTCCCCGATTCCCAGGATGTTGCTGGCCAAGACCCGGAACTCATAATCCATCCACGGGATGAGGTTCACCACCTGCGCCGTCTCCGCGTTGCCCTCGATGTTTACGGGATCTGTAAAATCCAACAGCACCAGAGGGGAAGGAATAGAGCGAGGAGCAGCACAGAGCCAGGACTGGCTGGGGGCCGGTGGCCTCAGTGTGTCACCAGTGCCACCGGTACCACCAGTGCCGCTGTGGGGACACTCACTGGTGCGCATCTGCTTCCACTGGCTGGACAGGAGGGTCCGGGCCTCGATGAGGTACCTGGCGATGGGGCTGTGGTTGTCGAAGCCGCGGCTCCAGCTCAGCTGGACGCTGGTGTCACCGATGTCCCTCACCACCACCCCCCCGGGCGGGCCTGGAGGTCCTGGGGGGATGGGAAATGTGTCACTGAGATGGAAGATCCAGAAGTTTAACACTCTGTGCGTTGTGCAAATCCTAAATTCACATCAGGCCTTTCTTTTCTGGAAGCTGGAAAGCCTCACTTCCAGCTTTAGCCTCTGGAAATGCTCCTAAGCCTGGTTGGGAAGGTTGGAAAAGACCTCCAAGATGATCAAATCCAAATTTGGAGTGAAAATAAAACCCACTAAACTTTATCATGGACATATTGGATGGTGAGGGGGCTGCAAGGCAAAAGCGATTTATCCTTGCACTGTGGCATTCCTTTGGGTTTCTCGGGAGCAGGGAACATTCCCACAGGAATTACCTCTGACAGTGAGCGTGGCTGACTCGGACGCGCTGTCCACCACGGTCTGGGCCGTGCAGGTGTAACGCCCCGAGTGCCGCAGCTGCGCGTTGGAGATGCTGAGGTCCCCGATGGCCTCCTTCTGCAGGGAACGGGAGAACACAGCGGGGACAGCGTCGGAAGGCGCCCGATCACGGTCCGGAATTCAGCAGGGTTTGGGTTTGGGTGTTCGGGTTGTCATGGAGATGAAGAAGCGGGAGATGGGAAAGGATTCCCCCATGGGTGATGGAGCTGGATGGATCCGAGATGGATCCAGCCCTAACCAAGGCCAAGCCTGTGCTGGGTCTGTTTGGCTTGGGATGGTGATCATTGAGTGATCAACGAGTGATCATTGAGGGATCATTGGTCAATCACTGAGCAATCATTGGGCAATCATTGATCAATCATTGAGTGATCATTGATCTATCACTGAGCGATCATTTAGCAATCGTTGAGTGATCATTGAGTGATCACTGATTGATCATTGAGTGATCATGAAGTGACCATTGAGTGACCACTGAGTGATGTCTGCCTGCCTTTATCCACAAGACTTTCCGCTCCAGTTTAGGAGGGGAGTGATCATGGAATCATGGAATGGTTTGGATTGGGAAGGATCTTAAAGCCCATCCCGTCCACCCCAGCCACGGGCAGGAACACCTTCCACTGTCCCAGGTTGCTCCAAGCCCCATCCAGCCTGGCCGTGGACACTTCCAGGAATGTGGAGTTCACTTGCTCCGGGCAAGGTGATGGAGTGGCTTTGGTGGGCACAAACACTCAAATAATGAGGATGGAATTAATCTTCCATCCTTTTGGACGGTCCAGAATTCCCTCTGGACTCACCGTGCTGGCTCGCCGGTAGTGCCCCTCGGACTTGTCAAAGTCGATGGGGAAATCATCCAGGGACCAGGTGAAGGTGAGGTCCATGGTGGGGTCGTGGGACGCGTGGCACTGCAGGGTGAGGTTCTCGCCCACGTTGATGTCAGCACTGGATGGTGCCAGCGTGATCTTGGTGGCATCTGCAGGGAACAAGCGGGGAGGGCCGTTAGCTGCAAATATCCCATCCCAGTATCCAAACCCTCCCTTCCCAACTCCCCATCCCGCTCCAACAGCTGGAGCTTCACAGGAGGAAGAGGAGGGATTAGAAAATGGAAACGCTTTTCTCAGGGGCCATTTGTTGGTGGAGAAGTTTTGCTTCTCCACCTGAAATTACTTTGATTCCCCGATTCTTCTGGTTTTTGGGAGTATGAGGAGAGGAGAAAAATCACATCATTCATTCTTAGCCGTTTCTGACTCGATTGACCCCAAATGAACATCCCTACCTCGGACAGAGAGGATTCCAGTGCTGTTGGCTTTGCCCATGAAGTTCTCGGCAAAGCAGGTGTATTTCCCCTCATCGGATTTGCTGATGTTCTGCAGGATCAAGGTCCCGTCTGCCGTAATCGTCACCCTGCAAAGGAAGGGGAGCCACACAAAGGAAGGTGAAAAGATTGGCTCGCGCTGCACATTTGGGAATTTCCTCTGATTTTAGAGAAACTGGGGACAAAAACAGGCGGGAAAATATTATGTAAGAGTTTGCTAAAGAGGAAATTAGAGGAATAACAAAATTCAGGGATGCAGCAGCACATTTGGATCGTTGAGTCCAGTCTTCTGGTAAAAAAAAATATCATTTTAGCTACATTTTCTAGGTGGAAGCTGACTGTGCCGCTACCTGCTACTGTTGACCAGGAGTTCTGTCCCTTTGGTCCAGAGCACGGTGGCTTTCGGTGCTGCTCGTGGCTGGCACGGGATGATGACCTTCCCGCTCCGGGCTGCCGGGATCAGCCGCTTCACGGGATTTAGTCTAAAATCTGGAGCTAAGACTACAGGGATAAAAAAAGAGGATTAAGGCACGATTAGAAACCCTGCCCTGCGGGAATTTCAGCGCCGTGTGAGTGGGAATCGATTTGTTGTTGGATGGCTCAGTAAGAGAAGCAAGGCAGAGTCTGGAGAGTGGGATGAGGGAGGAATTCCTCAGCTGCTGGGTGGATCCTGACGCCTCCCAGGCGGGAATTACGTGGGACGGAGCGATGGGAATGACCCTAACAAGTGCAAGGTCTTTGAGAGACACAACGACAGCTGCTTTGGAACATGTCGAGGATAATCTCTTCAATATCCTGACCAACGCAGACATCCAGCTTGCCTGAAACTCCTCCTGGAACTGCAGATGGAATTGGGATTTACCTGTTGGCCTCGGTGTGTTAATGATGAGCAGTTGGTGCTCAGGGCCTTTAATTTATCTCTGGCATCTCCACGAGGAGATAAATT
The DNA here is from genome assembly GCF_000738735.6 of Corvus cornix cornix. NCBI lineage: Eukaryota > Metazoa > Chordata > Aves > Passeriformes > Corvidae > Corvus > Corvus cornix. The sequence continues at coordinate 2,052,407 of NC_046354.1, forward strand.
TTTGGACTAACATGGAACAAGTTTGGCAGAGCTCAGGTCCAGTCACCATCCACCAAAGCAGGCGGAATGGAGGCTGAACTTTTTTTTTGGACCGCTTTCCTCCAAAAAAGAGGAATTTGTAATGGAAGAGCAGCTGTAGTGCTGCTGTCCTGTCCACTTCCTGTGGCTAAACAGAATTTTTTGTTCCCTTTCACAGAGAATTCACACAGGATTGAAAATTTAAAGGCTTGCAGAGAGTCCTGTTGAACCAGCAACCACTTCAGTGGTGAGCGAAGCAGTTTTTGCCTGCTCCCATCTCGCTGCGACATCACAATATCAGGATCACATCAGGATATTAGGAAGAGATTTTTTCAGTGTCCCATTGGAACCCAGAGCTCTGGGAAATGAGGAATTACCTTGCACTGTTAATTCAGCGCTTGCATAAACTGTGCCATGCTTGTTCTCAGCCACACACTGATACATGCCAGAGTCCTCCAGGACTAGCTTGGAAAATCTCAGCTCTCCACCGCTCACTTCGATGCGGTTCTGTGCAAACAAGAGGATGAACCCATTAGATGAGAAAAACAAACAAAAAAAATGGAACTCAATCCTCAGCTGGGTCAGGGTTGAGTTTTGTCACAGACTCCTCGAGGCCGGCCTGGTTTTCCAAGGGGGAAAACGCAGGATTTGCTTTTATGTCTGCGTGGTCACTCCCGCACGTCGCCGGGCTCTGTTTGCTGAGGCACCTGAGCAGCGACATGCAGGTGACACCGAGACAGGCACGAGGCGCTGTTTGTCCTCCCTGCTGACCGGCCCTGAGTCCCTGCAGCTGCACGAAGCAATGGCTGGGATGGGGATCTGGGGATCGTGCCATGGCTTCGCAGCCCGATGGGGGCACATGGAGGAGGGATGCGGGGTGAGAACCGGGGCTGGGATGCAGGAGCGAGGCAGGAGGAGGGGCTGGGGCTGGAGGAGCGGGATCAGAGCTGGCTGGGGGTACCTGGGACGTCAGGGGCTGCCCATCCCGCAGCCACCGCACCGTGGGCCGGGGTTTGCCGGAGGCCACGCAGCTCCAGCGCAGGTCGGACCCGATGTCAGCCTCCGTGTCCGAGATCACATCCAGCCAGTCGGGCTGGGCTGCAGGGGACAAGAGAGAGGGGGCAGAGCCGAGGAGCTCAGCTGAGAGGTGGCGGTGCCAGGCTGGCAGAAGGATGTCCCTGTGCCAGCGCTGCCGGCGCAGTTGTTGGCACAGCGGGATCTGCCACGGGAACAGCCCTGGCCTTTTGTGCAGCGAGAGGCACGGCCGGGTCCTGCTGGGCCCTGGCTGCGCAAGATCAGGGCAGAATCCAGGGCTGGGGAATTGGTTTCTCTTCTTAAGAGTAAATGCAGCCATTCCTGAGTCATCAAATCGTGGAATCATGGAATGGTTGGGGTTGGAAGGGAAGTTAAAGATCCCCCAGTGCCACCCCTGCCATGGGCAGGGACACATTTACCATTCCAGGATGTTCCAAGCCCTGCCCAGCCTGGCCTGGAACACTTCCAGGGATGGGGAAGCCACATCCCCTGTGCCACCATCCCCATCCACCCTATGCCAGGGCCTCACCACTCTTACAGCAAAGAACTTCCTCCTGATATCTCCTCTAAACCGTCCCTCTCTCAGCTTCAGGCCATTCCTGAACTTCAGGAAAAACTGGGATCAGGCTGAGGTAACCTGGATGTGTTACCTTGGATGAAAGACACTTCCCTGGGTGAAGGACACGTGTTTGAATGTGTTCCTTGGATAAAGGACACGTTTGGATGCGTTCCTTGGATAAAGGACACGTTTGGATGCGACCCCTTGGATAAGGGACACGTTTGGATGCGTCCTCTTGGATAAGGGACACGTTTGGATGCGTCCTCTTGGATAAGGGACACGTTTGGATGTGTCCCCTTGGATAAGGGACACGTTTGGATGCGTCCTCTTGGATAAGGGACACGTTTGGATGCGTCCCCTTGGATAAGGGACACGTTTGGATGCGTCCTCTTGGATAAGGGACACGTTTGGATGTGACCCCTTGGATAAGGGACACGTTTGGATGTGTCCCCTTGGATAAAGGACACGTTTGGATGCGACCCCTTGGATAAGGGACACGTTTGGATGCGTCCCCTTGGATAAAGGACACGTTTGGATGTGACCCCTTGGATAAGGGACACGTTTGGATGTGTCCCCTTGGATAAGGGACACGTTTGGATGCGTTACCGTGGATGATGACGCGGCCCTGGTGGGTGTCCCTCCCTTTGGCGTTCTCCGCCTCACACTCGTACGTCCCCTCATCCTGAAATCCCGCGTGCTGGATCTGCAGCAGGGGCTCGCTGCCGATCCACTTGGAGGACTGTGGCCCATCCAGCTTCCTCCACTTGATCCGGGGAACGGGGCTGCGGAAAAGCCGATCCGGTGAATCGGGGCTGAACTCAGTCCTCATGTGGCCACCTCAGTCCTGTTCCCGCTGGGCTTTGGCTTTAGCCAGTTCCTCCCTCTTCCCATTCCCCTCCCTGTCCGCGCTTCCACTGGAGAGAGAACGTGTGGAAGTTCTGCCATTCCCTCCCTTTCTGCCGTTCCCTCCCCATCCCAATCCCAATCCTGATCCACGCGGACGCTGCACTCACTTTCCAAAGGCGAAGCACTCCAGGGTCACCGCCTGCCCAGTCAGAGCGTAGGTGTCCGCAGGGAACCTGGCCTTGATGCTGGGTGCGAACTGCCGGGCATCTGCCACAGGGAAAACACCGCTCAGGGGACCTGGGTGACACCAAGATGCCACCCGGGGGTCTCAAAGGGCAGAAGGACTTCCCAACTCCTTTGTGTGTTTGGGTGAGGGGACAGAGGTTTAATTTTCTTTTTCTTGCTGAAGTCTCTAGAAATCTCTTTATAAAACCTCAAGGCTCTGTCATTCCTGAGAATCACAAAATCCTGGGATGGTTTGGGTTGGGAGGGACCTTAAAGCTCATCCAGTCCCCCTGTGCCATGGACAGGGACACCTCCCAGTATCCCAGGTTGCTCCAATCCATGTCCATCCAGGCCTTCCTCCTGTTTAATTCCCTTTTCCCTGCCCCAGAAACATCCTTTAAAAATAGAGAAACTCCACGGATGGGAAACAGGGAATCCTGGAGAGAGATCCCTGCTTCCCTCCCATCCCAGCCCATCCATATTTTTGAAGCTTTTAAGAGAAGCTGGAGGATGATTTGGGCGCCGTGGATCCCAAATGCTTTGCAGTGGCTCATTAATTTGGATTTTTCCCGTAGGAATTGGCATTTTTGGGATAATCCAAGAGCACTGACCCTCCGCAGCCAGGCTGAGGCGGGAGAACTTGCTGAAGACGCTCTTGGTGATGAAGTCCATGTGGCTCGTGGCAAAGCAGGAGTAGTTGCCCAGGTCCGAGGCCTCCGTCTTGGCGATGTAAAGGTTGCCCGTGGTCTGGGAGATGAAACGTCTCCCATCAGCCGGGATGAAATTGGGGAATTCGTTCAGGAGCCACCGGTAGGATAAACCTGGGGGAAAAAGGAGAGGAATAAACTGGATAGGTTTGTCCTCCCAGCTGGGATGGACGCAGTGGGATTCCAGGCTGGAATTGGTCCTTCCATAGGGGAAAAAAGGGAAAGGAATCAACTCTGCAGGTTGTTGGTGTCTTCCTGGGTGGGATGGACCCACTGGGATTCCAGGCTGGAACTGGTCCTTGCGTGGACACACCAAGTCCCACCTCTGCTTTGTTGCTTTACAAACCCTGAATTAACCCTGAATTTCCTTCCCTGAATTTCCCAGAAAACCTGGGGGCCCCATGCCCTGCTGTGGCCCCCTTACCTGGGTAGTGGGGCGGGGGGCTGCAGGTGAACATCACCCCCCAACCCTCGGTGATCTTCACGGGGTCCCGCTCTTCCGCCGAGAATTCCTGCAAAACTGAACAGGCAGAGTGAAACCCGGACAGGGAAAAGCAGCTGGAGGAACCTCTGCGTTTCCTCTGCCCCTCCTCGGGCTCGTTTGGGCACAGGGAGATCCAAAAATATCATCGGCTTTCTCCATAATACTCCAAATGCTCCAAATCTCTATGGAAGCGCCAGGGGATTTCTCCGTGGGATGATGTGTTGGAGAGATTCCCTCCAGCCTATTTCCAGGCGGGCTCAGTTTAAGCCCAGCCTAAATGTGGTCGCGTTTAATTTACCTGGTGGTGCCAAACTTACAGCCAAAGCGGAGCGAGGCTTCCCTGCTCACCACGGTGCCCCTGGAATTGGATGCCACACACTGGTAGGAGCCGGAATCCTTGGCTTTCACGGGGTTGCTGATCACCAAATCCCCGGCCACCAGCCTGTAGCGGGAATCCGGCTCCAGCTTTAGCTCCGTGCCGTTCATCTTCCACCTGCCGGGAGAAGCGGGAGCAGGGACAGGGATAAATCCCCACAGCCGCACCTGTGGGGCTGTGCCTGGTGGTTTTGCAGCTGGGGTGGGGTTGGAGGTGGGTTTGGATCTCGTAGCTTTGGATTTTGTGCCCTAGGAGGGGTGGAACATCTCAGAATTGGGAGATTGTTGAGGTTCGAAAAGCCCTCCAGGATCATCGAGTCTGAGCTGTGTCCGATCCCCACCCTGAGCTCTGAGTGCCACATCCAGGAATTCCTTGGACACCTCCAGGGATGGGCACTCCAAACCTCCCTGGGCAGCCCTTTCCAACCCTTTCCATGAGGAAATTCCTGCTGCTGTCCACCCTGAGCCTCCCCTGGCCCAGCCTGAGGCCGTTCCCTCTCCTCCTGTCCCTGTTCCCTGGGATAAAATCCCAAATCCCCCCCGGCTGCCCCCTCCTGTCAGGGACCTGTGCAGAGCCAGAAATTCCCCCTGATCCCCCTTTTCTCCAGGCTGAGCCCCTTTCCCAGCTCCTCACAGGACGAGGAATCTCACTCCCAAGTCAATAATTTTCCATATATAAAAGTGCAGGAGGCAAAGCAGAATTTGGGATGGATTTATCCCGTTCCTGGTGCAGAAGGAGCCCCGAGCTCACCTGTAGGTGGCGGGAGGTTTGGCCCGTGCCCGGCACGACAGGGTGACCTTTTCTTCTGCCGAGCCCTCAGGGAAGAGCGTGTGGGACGGCTGCTCCTCGAACACCGGCCCGTAGCTCCTCGTGCCGCTCTGGGCTTGGCACCAAACTGCGGGAGAGGGGAAAACCCGCTCAGCTCCACTCGGCTCTTCCTAAAAATCCTCCTTTTCAGTTTTGTAGGGTGTCGCCGGCAGCGAGGAGCAGAGAAGGAGCAATGTGATGATCGCGCCCCATCTGTCAGCACAGCCCCGCCCCGGCTATGGGAACACAACCTGCGATTCCCACCGAGCATCCTGCACCATTCCCGCCCTTCCAGAGGGACCGGCATTCCTGGGGACACGTGGAGGAAGGAGCAGGGACCTCCTGGAACGCCACGTGCGGGCAGAACTGGAGCTGGGAATACCTGGATGTCCCCTTGTCCCTGAGGTTCCTCCTCTGCCTGTGCAGACTTTGCCTGGTTCGTTCTTCCTAAATCCTCTCCAGGATGAGGGAGGAGAGGGGAGAACCAGGACCTTCCCGGCTCTGAATACACCTGGCAGGTCCCCTCTGTCCCTGTGGCACCACCAGCTCCTGACACCTCAAACCAGTTTGTTACTGGTGTGGAAACCAGAGCAAACCACTACAAACCAGTACAAACCATTCTGTTCCATGGCTGGGATGAGCCTGAAGCTGCTTTTGGGGTGTTCAGACATGGGTTTGACTCTGGTTTTGAGAACAGGGAGGAACAAGAATGACAAAGGCCCCACCTGCCTTCTCCACGCCATGCCCGGGCCACCCTTTGGGGACAATGTGCCACTGGGAAGTGCCAGCTGCCCTCCGGCCTCACACAAACAGCAAATCCCACCCAGCAGCTCCCCTTCCACACGGGGGAACCCCAGAATCCCAGACTGGTTTGGGTGGGAAAAACCTTAAATCTCATCCCGTTCCACCCCTGCTGTGGGCTGGGACACCTCCCACAGCCTGGAGTGCTCCAAACCCGGCCGGGAAGGGACGCAGTGAACGAGAGCGAGGCAGGATCTGCCTGGAAATCTCTGTATTGCAGGAACAGCCGGTGGGATAATTGCCAGCACGTCTGTCCTGCCCATCCCTGTCCCCCCGGAGACGCCTGGCCCTTATCAGGGAAGGAGCCACCAGCACTGATAAGCTCCGAGCTGCTTCCCTGGCTCCAGGATCCTTCCCTGCTCTGTAATTGAATTAATGAGCGTCTCCAACCCGCCGTGCCAACGCCAACCTGTCTCCTTCCCCCTGTAAATGAAGTGATTCCCGGGAGCGGGATGTTTTATGGAAGAGGCGCTTCCAGCCGGGAACTGCCTGGGATCAGCGGGAGCAGCCCTTGACCCGCAGCTCCTGGGGTTTGCCTCGCGCTCCGGCTGCTCCGGGAGGAGGCTGCAACGGGATGGGATGGGATGGGTGGGGTGGGGTGGGAGAGGAGCTCTGGTAATTGGCTCTGGGCTGGGAGCAGCTGCTCCCCGTGTCCCTGCTCCAGGCAATTATCCCGGCTCCGGCAGCGGGATGGTCCCCGGTGCCACACAGGGAGAGGCAGCGAGCTTGGATTCTTTGGAATTAAGGAAAAGCAGCATTTCGGGGGTTGTTTCTCCTCCCAGCCAGCGCTGCTTTCCTGCCAGGATGGTTCCATTCCTAAAGGAAAAGCTGGAAATTTCTCCCGTTCGGGTCAGTCCCAGCTGGAATAAACTCTGCTGACCAGGGGGGAAAACCAATCATGAGTTAATGGGGTATTAATGAGAAAGAATTAATTGTGTGCTGATAGATGAGTTAATTGTGCTCTGATAGATGGCGGTGAGAGGGTCGAGGCTGAACAGCTTTAGTTTGGGGATTAATTAGGGAGCATAAGGTAAATAATTTCTATTTATTTAACAAATAAAATATCTATTGGTGCCACTCCCATCCCTGCCCTTTCCCATGGGATTTTTTATTCCAGTCGAGCCAAATCAGGCTCATCCTCCCTCCCGATGCCACCCGGAGCTTGTGTCCCTCTGCTGTCCCTTTGTCCCTGCCAAGGTTATGGCTGCGAGTGCCAGGCATTGATTTTCCCACTTGGAATCGATACCAGGAGTTCAGGTGAGTTTTAATCCACAATTCCAAGGTGCTGGGGGTGAAACGCTTGGATTTCACTCATTAAACAAATAAGGGGTCGATTAAAGCACTAATTAAACAGTTACAAGGTGGGGATAAGGTTAAAATTAAGAACTGATAAATCCCAGAACTTCCGAGTCTGCTCTGGGCCAGTTCTCCAACCCCAGAATTCCCAGTTTTTAACGTTGCCAATGCAGGATCTGTCCTGGATGCTCTGGCCTTTGGAAAACAGGGAGAAGACAGGCACAAAATAAAGGTTTTTAAGCCAAATTTCAAAGGAGCAGAGGGACCTGCTGGGAATTTTCCATGTTCCACCCAGCTGGGAGAGCTGGAATGATGGGAAAAACCCCACCACGCCTCTGGAACAACTTCAGTACTAGGGAAAATGATAACAAGCACCAAAATAACGGGAAACAGGTGAAAGCACAACAGCTGAAAATGAAGATTTGGAGAAGCAGCTGCAGGGAGGTGACTCCAGAGCCTCCCTTCTGGGTTATTTTTAGGATATTTTTAGGAATATGCTGAGAGCCAGGCCTGGAAATCGCAGGTGTACAGGAGGCTGCACTTGGCCTTTGTGCTGAGCCCAGCTCTGGAGCCCGGGAAAGGACGGATTTCCTCGGTGGAATGTTTTCCAAGCTGAATTCCTGGTTGTGCAGACATCCACGGCACGGCCCTGGAGCCTCTGGATCGTGGGAGGGAGTTGGGCAATAAATGGCTTTGGTAGGAAATCCAGCGGGATTTGGGTTTTCTTGAGGAGCAGCTCTCTGAGGAGCCGAGGGTTTATTCTGGGTTATTTTAAACGAGCAGCTTTCTAAGGAACAAAAGGTCAGGGCTTGGATTCCCAGATTTTCCAGAGGTTTTCCCAAATGAACAAAGGCTGGGGAGAGTTTGGGCTTTTAGAGTGGTCTCTGTGCACTTCAGAAGCTTTAAATATTTAAATCTCCCTCCAGACCTGGAGGTTTTGGCTCCTTTCCCACTCCATAACGTTTCCCTGAGCCTCATCCATCCTTTTGTCCCGATCCCTCCTCGTGTTTCCCGGATTTCTCCCTGTCCCAGCTCCCGGAGCTCTGTGGCCTCATCAGCCGAAGCTCAGTGAAAATCACCCTCCCAGCCTTCCCAGGGAGCGATTTTTGGGAGGTTTGCCCGAACTCAGGTGGTTGATGGGAGACCCCAACTCCAGCTCCGGGGCTGCATCGGGGTCAGGCCAATTTCCAAGCGGGATAATTGCCTCGGGATCCAGGGCAGCCCCCCCTGCCTGGGCCTCCTCGGGGATGCAGAGAACATTAAAAGGTAATTGGATATTTATAAGGACAGGCCAGCCGGCTCTGCCCGGGGTGATGGATTGGCTGGAGGACATTATCCGATCTCAGCCAGAGAGGAAATGTCTCCCTGCGGAAAAGGGACCTGCAGGGAGCAGCCTGAGCCTCCCCGAGATCCAGGGATGGGCCCTGAGACCTGGAAATCATCTCCCAAATCCTGAAATGGTCCCTGAGATCCAGAAATGTCCCTCAGATCTGGGATTTCTCCCTGAGATCCAGAAATGTCCCTCAGATCTGGAATTTGTCCCTGAGATCCAGAAATGCTCCCTGAGATCCAGAAATGCTCCCTAAGGAGCAGGGGGATCTTTGCAGGTGGGATATTGCCAGCAAGGCGTACCTGGAAAAATGGGTGTGGAATCCCACAGGCAGGAGGAAATTCCTCCTGCACCTCCCTAAATCTGAATTTTGAGAGGGGGCCGCGTGTGTCAAACATTCCTGGCCCAAAGGGATATTGGGAACAGCACATCCCAAACCTCCCGGAGAATTGGGATTGGGCACCGCCGTGGAGAGGCGGTTCCCGGTGAATCCCGGGTGATGTCCCAGCTCCGCCAGCCCCTCCCGCCTCTCCCACGGGAATCTCTTACCCAGGAAGGTGCCGACGGCCAGGGAAGTGTGGATGAATCCAGCGGCGCCTCCCATCCTGCGCGGGGTCCTGCGGAGCCTCTACGGGCGCGTGGGGACGGCGGCCCTGGGGGGACACAGAGCGGGGTCAGCGGGGCCCTTCCAGCCCCGGGCATTCCATGCGATTCCAGAGGCTCCGGAGTCCAGCTGTGCCTCCCCGCTGGCCACCAGCCCGACGGAGAGTCACTGCAGGGCAGAATTCCAGCGGTGCCCGGAGCAGCGGGAGCGGCTGAAGGAGCTCTTTTTGTCCCCGATGGGACAAATCTGGGTGGGGAATTGTTGTCCCTCCTCCTTTGCTGTTTCCCATTCTTCCCCCCCTCCTCCATAAATGCTCCTTTCCAAGCGTTTCTGATGGAAAACACCAAGCCAGAAGCGCACGGGATATTGGTGGGGAGGGGGGGAGAAATAATTCGATTTTATTGTGAAAATAATGAAGATATTGGGATGAAATTCTCGGCTGGTGAGGGTGGGGATGCCCTGGAACAGGATTCTCCATCCCTGGAAGTGTCCCAAGCCAGGCTGGACGGGGCTTGGAGCACCCTGGGACAGAGGAAGGTGTCCCTGCCCATGGCAGGGGTGGCACTGGATAGGCTTTAGGGTCCCTCCCAACCCAAACCAGTCTGGGATTTTGGGATTCTGTGACAAAGGAATCTTTAATTGAAACTCTTTAAGTGCCAGGGCACTTCCTGATGGCCTTTCCAGCCTCCTCCACAGCTTCCTGCGATCCCTAAAGATCCCAAAAATCAAACCCCCAACCAAATCCTGAGCTCTTTGTGCAGCCCCTGCTCCCCGAACCCTCTGTGGGAGCAGCTCCACTTCCAGCACCCCTTCCCACAGAACTCCAGCGGGGATTTTGGGCTGGTTTATCCCTCTTTGTTAACAAAGCCTTTGGAAATGGTGCACGGAGCGCTCCCCCAGCCCGGCAGAGCCTCATTTCCCGCTGCCCTCCCCAGAACACTCAGTGAGGAGCTGAGGATGCTGCCAAGAGCTCCTGGGCCGCTCCTGCTGCTCATCCCCCTGCTCCAGCTGGTGCTGCTTCCACTCCTCTCCCTGCCCATCTGTCTGCCCCCGAGCCCCTCGGAGCAGGGATTAGCCCATCCCATGGGATGCTCTGCCCCCTCACAACCCCCCCTCATTACCAGCAGCGCTCGAACCGCACCTGAGCAAACAGCGAGAGCCCAGCTCTGCTTCCCGACCCCCTCCGGGCTGCAAAACCCGCCCGGCCTCTTTGTGTCCTCACCCAGAGAGAAGATTTTGCTACCAGCATCCCAAATCCTGGATTTTCATCTTGCCTGGGTCCCAGGGCTGGATCCCAGCACCGGGAGCAGATCCCAGCCCGCCACCCTCAGCCCTGCTCGGGTTTTTGTTCCCTGACAGGCCCCAGAATAAAACTGGAGCTTCATTATCCCGCCCGGCCGGGGAGGAAGGAGCCCGTGCCAGGGGGAAGTGGCAGGTCCTGGTGGGAGAGGCACGAGCCGTGTCGGGGACAGGGAATTTGGGGACGGAGCGCAGCGGGGCGGGAGACGCTCCCACGCTCGTTGCAGCAGCCCTGGAGTGGCTCTGTCACATGGAGTCACTTGATGTCACCGAGAATCCTGCCCCGAACAGCGTCCTGAGCCCACGGCCCTGCAGCCAACACTGTCCCTTTGTTCCCCTGGCCTGGCCCTCCGCCTCGGGGACAAGGGGCAGCTTTGAGCCGGGCGCGCTGTGGGGTTGCAGGAGATGCCAGCCCCGCACTAATTAATGAGTTGACTTTTCCAAATCTCTGCAGTTCCCTTTCCTCGGGGTTTGTGAGAGGCAGGAGCAGCGGAGCTGTTCCTGCACCTGCGGCTGCACATTAAACTCGGGGAGTTTTTCCTCCGGCAGCTCCAGGCCTGGCAAAGACATGAGGGAAGAACAGGAATTTCTCGGAGTGCTGAGTCCGAGTCATTCTGCAGCTGGAGGCTGGATGAGATAATCCCCGGGGATCCCGATTGCCACCCTCAGATTGTGCCTGAGGGGCGGCTGCTCTGAGCTCACACCTGGGGAACCCGGGGGTGTCTCCAGAGCCATGACCCCGAGCTGTGGATCTTGGATCCAACCCCAGCTCCTCATCCTGGATCCAACCCCAGCTCCTCATTCTGGATCCAACCCCAGCTCCTCATCCTGGATCCAACCCCAGCTCCCGATCCTGGATCCAACCCCAACTCCCGATCCTGGATCTGACCCCAGCTCCCGATCCTGGATCCGACCCCGAGCTGTGGATCCTGGATCCGACCCCAGCTCCTCATCCTGGATCCAACCCCAGCTCCCGATCCTGGATCTGACCCCAGCTCCTGCAAAGCTTGGGAACACTCTGCATTGGATATCGAGCCCTGCTCTCATCCCTAATGAGGGAAGGGCCACCGGGAGCTGTTTTTTCCCCTCTTCCCGGGATATTTTGACAGCCACCCGAGAGCCTTCTGTTCTCCTGAAAGGGGATCTGTCACCGCCGCTAATGGAGGCTGTCATCGACCCCTCCGGGAGCGGGGCAGGATGGAAAACACCCCATTATCTCGTCCCTCCGGAGCCCCTGGGATCTGGGAGCGATCCATTAGCGGGAGGCAGAGTTTGGGAGCTCAGGGAGATTTCGAGGAGTGCTGGGAGAGGAGGAACTGCCTGGAACAGCACCCACAGCTCTGCTTGTGGAGCCGCATCCTCTGGAGGATGATCCCAGTGGGATTCTGGGGAGGCCAGAGCTGGACTTTGGCAGGAGATGCCGCGTCCGGCGCTCTCCATTACCGGGATAAATCAGTGTAATTCCATCTCCAGCACTCAGCGACCAGAGGAGCATTTGGGATTAAGTGGGGCAGCTCCTTCTGCCGCAGCATTCCCGAGGGGAGGATCTCTCCGGAGGGGGGCCGGGCTGGAATTCCTCCTGCGCCTCTTTTATTCGGGATCGTGGCTAAAGCTGGAAAGGGCAGGCGTGTGATGTTCCCTGGGTTCTGATCCTCAGAGCCTTTCCGAGGTTGGGGACATCGTGTCTGTCTCGGCACAGCGGGGCTGGGGAGGTACAAACGGGTTCATGGTCACGGGTTTGTCCTCCTGGAAATCCGCCTGTGCTCAGGGATGGGTTCAGAGGAAAACTCTGGGTTCAGCCTTCCCAGAGCTTTTTTGGGCTCGGATCTGCTGGTGGCTCCAGGTCCTGCAGGAATTCTGGGCCACTCCAAACCCACCCCGAGCAGCCAAGTCTCCAAAGGAGGACCAAAAGAGGGGTTTGGGGTCTTGGGGTGTAGCTCAGCTCCCCCCCCCCCCCCCCCACCCCGGCTTATCAGTCACCCCAAACAGACCCCAAAGTGCAGTTTGGGGGTCCCTGCTCCCTGTGGGGGTCAGGACCCCATGTCCAGGGGTGCTGTGGGCACTGCTCCTGTCCCCAGCCACGAGATGTGTCCCCAAAACACTTCCGGAAGGTCCCATGTCCCTCTGTCCTGCCCAGGTGGGTTTGGATCCACCTTGGAGCGATGGGAAAATCCCAAAGGATGAGGAGCAGCGGGAGCCAGCAGCAGCACCCTCCTGTCCCCATCCCTGTCCCACCGTGTCACCCCCTCCCAGGGCAGAGCCCGCAGGGTCACATCGTCCTGTCCTGGGCTCGGTGCTCTCTGTCCACAGCCCGAGAGCCGGGAGGGGACAGCGAGGGGACAGCGAGGGGACAGAGAGGGGACAGAGAGGGGACAGAGGGGACTGGCAGGAGGGGACAGAGGGAGGGGACACCGAGGGGGCTGTCCCCGGCCGGGAGCACAGCGGCGCTGAGGCCGCGGGAGCAGATGGCGCTCCCAGCCCCGGCTCCTTCCCTGCTGCGGCCGGAGCCGGGACCGGCTCCAATCCACACGGATTCGTCATTTCCCGGTGGGCTGGGGGTGGCACAAAGGGGGGACGGGCTCTGTGTTCTGCCTGTGCCCTGAAGGGACAGCCCTGGGCAGGGAGATGGTGCCCAGGTGGGGTGGGTGAACACAGGGGTCCCCTCTCGGGCTGTTCCCGCTGTTCCCGGCGTTCCCGATGTTCCGAGCTCGGATCCGCTGCCGCTTTGGGGTGCCCTGTCCCCCCCGAGCTGTGACCTTTGTGTCCCTGTCCCTCCCCTGACAACCTCTGGCTGGAATTTTTGGACTTTTAGGGAGGGAATGGAGCAGCAAAATTCCCCTTCGGGCGTGGGCAGCGCCCCACCCGCTCTGCCGCTGCTGGGATAAAAATCAGTTGGATTTTTGGGACATTCCTAGGATTTTGGGGTGGGATTGGGGTTTTTTTTTGTGCTCTGGTCCCTTGGAGTGCTGCAGGGCACATCTGGAGCAATTCTGGGTCACCAAATCCATGGAAATTAAAGAGCTCCTCTCTTGGACTCGGAGCACCCAGAGCGATGCCGCCCCATCAGATCCTGCAGGGCCAAGCCCAAGACAGGCCCTAATTAATTTTTTTCCAGGGATCCAGCAAGTTTTAGGATTCGGTGGCTGAAATGGGTGGAGGGACAGAGCTTTGTGCGTGTGATGGTGCCTAAATCCCCTGGGTGGGAAAATCCTGCAGCTCTGACCTGCCCAGCTCCGAGCTGCTGCTTCCCCTCCCAACCCCTTCCCGAAGCTGCTTCTCCAGGAGCATTCCCGAGCTCTCCGCTTGTTTTTCCCGACTCCCGGGAGCGCTTCCAGCGGCAGGGAGGGGCTGCAGCGGGGCTGGAGCAGGTGGGGAGCTATTTATACCTGTGCCACATCAAAGCGCCGCTGACGCCACAGGGAGCGCGAGTGGGAGGGCGGGCGGAGCCCAGGATAGTCCCGGCCTTAGGCTGAGCTCCCCGGAGCTGATCCAGGCCTGGAGAGGGCACTGGGAAGCCGCAGAGGGAAGCTGGAGAGGGGAGGTTTATTCCGGGGACGTGAGCGCAGCTCCCTGCCCGTCCCCGCTGCCTGAAATCCCACCCGGCCCAGCGCCTCTTCCCGGGCGATCCCGCAGGAACAGCCGGGATTTCCCGGGAAAAGGGAACATCTCCCGTGCTCGGCAGCGCCTGGAGAGGGATTGGCAGCACCGGGAATGTGCCTTGAGGAGTATCTGGAATATCAGCATTAACCAGGGTTTGGGGCGGACGTCGCGTCCCAAATTCCCTCTGGAATCACCCCTGGGTGGATTTTCAGACTTCCAGCCTCATTCCAGCTGCTCTGGGCTGAGCTTTCCATTGAATCCCGAGTCTGGAGGGAGAGTTTGGAGCGGCAGCCTGGCTTAACACCCCGTGCCCGAGCCCAGCGAGGGGGAATTCCCTCTCCCAGCCAGAATTCCCTCATCCCTGGGGGCTGGAGATCCATGGAAAAGTCTCCTGGCTCTTTCTGCCGGTCCCCTTTGCTCTGTCACCTGCCCAAGGCATCAGGGCTGGGCCACCCGGGGCTCCCGAGGTCCCGCTGGAGGTGGCCCAAGCTCGAAACCCCCAGGAGCTCCAGCTCCAAACCCTTGGGAATTTTTCGAGGGATGTTTGCAGAGGATCGGGCAGCTCCGGTTGGATTTTGGATTCCCACCACCCCTGGGAGGCACCAAGGGGAGAGATGGGAACGGGTTTGTTCAGGGGGGAAAAAAAGAGAATTAAAATAGAAGAATGAAAATGAAAACCACGATAACGAAGAAATAATAATAATGATAATGATAATAATGATGATGATAATAATAATAATAATTAGAAAGCGAAACCCACTGACTGCAAAGCTCAGATCCAAAATTCACTCTGCCCATCCCAAAATCCCTGAAACCCCATCCTAATATCCCTGAAAACCCCATCCTAATCTCCCTGAAAAATCCCATCCCGAGCTCCCTGAAAACCCCATCCCGAGCTCCCTGAGACCCCCATCCCGAGCTCCCTAAAAACCCCATCCCGAGCTCCCTAAAAACCCCATCCCGAGCTCCATGAAAACCCCATCCCGAGCTCCATGAAAACCCCATCCCGAGCTCCTTTCCGGGGTCTGGAATCCAGTCCCGATCCCGGGAATCCGCGGCTGCGCTCGGCCGGGCCGGGAGCCGCTCCCGGAGCTGTCGGAGCCTCGCCGGGGGTGCGGTGAGTTCCAGGTGACGCCTGCCAACCGCACCCACCGGGGCTGGTGGCACTGCCAGTGACAGGGACAAAGCGCCACGGGCAGAGAAACCCCGGCGGGGCTCGGCCTCTCCTCAAAGATCCCACGGATAATTTGGATTTCGGGCACTTCCAACGCGCCCGGCGTGGCTGAGCAGCTCTAACGCGGGCTCAGCTCCACGCGGGTTCCCATTTCCTGCACATTCCATGTGCTGCGTGCGGGTGGGATGAGCGTGGGGGGGAATCCTAACGGCGCCCTTTGGGTTTTCTGCCGTTTAGGATTTATTTGTGGTGAATCCGCGGAGAAAATTCTAACCCGGGCCACCAAATCTTCAGGAAATATTCCGAAGGGACAAAAGCGGCCACTCTGTTCTGTAGGAATTAATCGGGGGATGGAGAAGAGCTGTGGGAACCCTTTGTCTCGACCTACCTGAGGCCCAGGTGCAGCTGGGCTGGACAGACACCCCCTCCTCCCCCCCCAGTCTCCCGTTTTCTGGAATTTTGGGGAATTCTGATCAGCCCCTGGAAAGCTCCGTTATTTCTGGAAAGTTTGGGATCCGCTGCTGAGCAAAATAAGAAGGTTTTGCGGTTGTGTCGCTGTGCTCAGTCCCAAACACCCGGCCTGCAGAGGTTCACTTTTTGATCCTAAGTCTCCTGCAAGACCCTGAGCTCCAGCTCTGCGCCCTCAGAATTCCTTACGGATCTGCCTGGGAGGAACAGGGCCGAGCTCGGGCTCTGGGAAAGCCTTGGGATTGCTCTGGGATGCAGCAGCTGCTGCCTCCCATCCTCACAGCAACCGGTGTTTCCCGGGAGAGACGCGATCTCCCGGGAATACGCCCCGGTCCAGCCGCGGGAATAACGCTGGGGGCTGGTGGGAGTGAGGCAAGCCCGGGGCAGTTCTGGGGTCAGCGTGGGTGGGGTGAGGAGGGAGCTCGGGGAGTTTTAGGACACGAGAAGGAGCCCCAGGAAGCCCCCCCAGCCCTCCCTGCCCCCGGCTGCTTCCCCATCCCAGCGTCCATCCCTCTGGGAATGGGAGCAGAGGGGTGCCCCGGTTGTGGGGTGGCCCCAGGCCTAGGGCACAGGCCTGGGGTGGGAATGGATCCGTGGCTTTGCGCTGGATCCCCCAGAGCCCCGAGCGTCCCTGACACAGCCCCAGAGACCCCCCCCGGAGCACCCCCAAATCCCACCTCTCCCCTGGGATCTGCCCTCAGGAAGGTGAATTGGGACATCACGGCGTTCCTGGTACTCCCTCCATGGAGAGGAGGCTCTGGGGCTGCTCAGGGCTCTGCCAGCTCCTTCTGCGGGTGCTGAAGTAGTTCTGGGCAGCAGAACCCCCTGTGCACCCCGCAACCCCGCGCTGGAAGTGCCCGACCCTACAAACGCTCTCCCGAAGTGCCTCGGGCCAGAACGCGCCGGGAAAAACCTCGCGACAATCGCTAAGAACCGAAATATTCCCCGATTCTTCCCACGAGAGACATTTCTGCTGACAGCCGCCCCGACCTCGGCCGCGCAGCGTTGCCACAAGTGCCGCCGCCGCGGCCCCCCCGGCTCCCAGCTCCACCCCCGGCTCCTCTCCGGCGCGGGCACCGCCCGGCCCGGATGCCCAAACCACCCCAGCTCCTGTCCCCATCCCTGCCGAGCCCAGCAGAACCCCGCAGTGTCCCCGCGGCCGGAGCGGACCCAGCGCGAGGTGGCTGCGCCGGGAACGATGCCCTGAGCCCCGGAGCTCTCTCCATCCCTCCGGGATGCAGCAGAGCGGCACAAGGCGCTTACCTGGGGCGGGAGGGCTGCGTGGGCATCAGCCGGGGGCCCGCGGGGCCTGGCGGCTGCCGGGGGCTGCGCTGCGAGGCAGCGCTCGGCTGGTGGCTGGCCGAGTGTGGATGTGTGTGCCCAAAGCCACTGCAGCATCTCTGCATTAGGATGTGCTCCTCCCTCTCCTCCCTCCTTGCGTGCGCGCTCCCTCGCTCGCTGCCAACCACCACGCCGCTCCCTGGAGACGGGGAATTATTATTTCTTTTTCTTTTTTTTTTTTTTTTTTTCCCCCCCCTGCTTTTACCTCTCTTGCCACAGCGCGAGGAGCAGGCGGGCGGGCAGAGCGGCTCGGGCATCACCATGCATAATTCATCCCGCAGCCTCCCTCCCGCCTGCTGCGCCCACCGCCAGCCCCCGGCAGAGCCCCTCGTCTGCTCCGAGCGCCGCCGGCTCGCCCCCGTCCCTGGGGCCGGAGCAGGTGTGGGGCCGGGGGGTGGTTGGAGGGGTCTGAGCCCCTCTCTGTGGGGTGGGAGCAGGGGAGGGAGCCCCCCATGCCTGTGTGCGCACCCCACATGCCTAAATATATCCGTGGATTACACAATATCCATAATTATACAATCTATCCACGGATATCCAGGGATATCTGTGTCTGTAGGTACCCAAGGCTGGGATCCGCGCCGAGGAAATCGCTGCACGGCCAAATTTTGGGATGCTCCGGCTGTCGTGGGTGGTCCCCGACCGTCCCGCGAGGGGAGGACGGGGATTCCTCACAGTGACGGAGCGCTGGCTCGGGGCAGGGGGTGACAGCGTGGTCACCTTTGGGTCACCCTTGGGGTTTTTGGGTGTGCCCGAGCCCCCTTTGGCCATGGCTGTGCCCCGAGGGGCTCAGGGTTTGCCCCAGGGAGCTGCACCCGGCGCCTTTCCCGGGAATATCGGCAGCTCCTGGCTGCTCTCCGGCTGCTGGGGGAGGTCCGTGCCGGGCGAGTGACGCGGAGGGAGGTGACAGGGACACTTCGGGACCTCCTCCGTGCCCCCCGGCAGGCCCCGAGGTGCGGGGGGATGCGGTGCTGCCGGGGTGGGAAGGTGCGCATGGTGGGGGGCGTTTGGTCGCTGCCAGGCTGTGGGAACAGAGGATTTGGGAATGTGCCAGGGACCCTCCGTCCGTTCCCAGCTCCAGCCCAGACCTGTTAACGGTGTCGGGAGATCAGCGGGCACCGGGGCTGGCCGCAGGTTAATGGGCTGCAATTACAGAGGAGTAATTAAGGCATTATTGTCTCTATTGATTGGCAAAACTCCCGCGGCCCGGACTCCGCGATGGGTGCGGGCAGGAAGGGGACCTGCGGGTCCCGTGTCGCTTCTCCTCGCCCAGTTTGTCCCAGTTTCGGCTCCCTGCTGCCAGTTTTGGGGTGAGAAAGGAAGAACAGGGTGCGAGCCGGGCCCCCAGGAAAAGGATGGATGGAGGCAAATCCAAGGAAGGAGATGAGTCCTGTCCCAAAGGAGGGAGGGGGACCTGCCATTTGTGCCCTCCCCTCTGTGCCTCCCCAGCAGCAGCTCTGCCAGGGTCTCTGGGCTGGTGACAAGGACAGCGGTGACCTCTCGGGTGCCAACGGCAGCACTGGGGGAGGGGGCAGCTCTGTGAGGAATCCCGTGGATATTCCCAGCGCCAACAGGGAAAGCTCAGCCATGGGAACGGGCTGGAGCTGCCTCCCGGAGGAGGAGGAGGAGGAGGAGGAGGAGGAGGGAAGCCGGCATCGATCCGGTCCTGCCTCCCCGGAGGTCGGGGACGATGCCGGTGTCACTACCGGGCCATCAAAAGCGACAAGGGCCAGCGAGCGCGGGTCTGGCCCGGATCGATCCCGAGGATCAGCACGGTCCCGCCGCCGCTCGCTCCAGGCGGGATAAAAGCCCGACGGGAATGCTGGAAGCAGCCCTGGAGAGGCTCAGACCTTGGGCTTGCTGCTTCCAGCGGCTGCGAGCAGTGGGAATGGGGGATTGGGGGAATTGGAGGAGTCGCCGAGTTCCAGCCAGCTGGAATTCCTGCGCCAGGAGCCAAGCGCGATTCCGCAATTCCATCCTTCCTTGGGGCAGGGACTGAGGCGCCTCCATCGCGCTGGGAATGTCTCTACTGGGCAAAAAGTGCTTTTTCCCCTCTCTGCTGTTCCTGGAAATGCTGGGAAGGGGGCGGGAGGAGCCCCCGCTGCAGCAGGAAGCACTCAGCCCTTCATCCTCTTAGCCGGGCCCGCTGCAATTACACCTCAATTAACCAAATTACTCCTCCGCTCCCCCTCCCTCCACCCCGGGGAGCCTCTGCCGGGAGCAGGAAGGGCTGGGAGAGGGATGGATCCCGGTGGGAGCCGCGCTTGGCTGCCGGGAACGGGGGGCTGGGGTCAATCCCACATTTTCTGAGCCGTGGGAGCTTCTCCCCCAGGGATTGCCGAGGGTTGAGGGGCTGAAAATGGTGCTGGAGAGGATCCAGAGCTGCCTCTGAGCATCTTTCCTGGTCAGGGAGGGAATTTTGGGAATGCTGAGGACCAGGCTGTGCTGCTTTTCCCTCTTGGAATTCGACGGGAATGACTCTTGGGCTCGGCAAGGATTTTGAACCATGTTTTATTATATGTTTAGTGTTTTCTCTATACAAAAAAATCCAGTCTTTTCTTTTTTTTCCAGTGATTCAAAAAAAAAAGAAGAAGAAAAGAAAAGAAAAAGAAAAGAAATCTGAGTACTTTGGCCTTCTCTCATCTCTCATGCAGTCGGTTTAGAAGTCCTTAAATTAAACCCTTTTATTTTTCCCCTCCAGTCCATAAATCTTGCTGGAAACTGAATTTTTACAGCCTCAGCTTCACGTTTCTCACTGGAACAGGTGGGGTTAACGCAAAGGTGGTGGGTTTGTTTTTTCCTTTTCCTTCGCTTTTTTGGGGGGTTTTTTTGCTTTTTTTTTTTTTGCTTTTAAAAAAAAGGCAAATAAATACACGGAATACTTGAGACCAGCCGGGAGGTTGGACAGAGAGGACGGACGGAGCGCGAGATATTTACAAATTAAATTAAAACAAAACAGTCCCGGGACTTTCTGTCGGATGTGAGCGGGAGGAACGGACATCGGGAATGATATTTGGGAGGGGGGACTTCGGTCTGGGGGTCTGACATGGAAATTTGGGGGTTTGACATGGAATTTTGGGTGGTTGCCATGGAATTTTGGGGGTCTGCCATGGAATTTTGCGGGCTGACACGGGACTTGGGGGGTTTGCCGTGGAATTTGGAGGTTTGACTCAGGATTTTGTGGGTTTGACGTGGAATTTGGAGGTTTGACACAGGATTTTGTGGGTTTGACACGGAATTTTGGGGTTCAACACAGACTTTTTAGGGTTTGACGTGGAATTTAGGGCTCTGACACGGAGTTTTGGGGGTCTGACACGGGGTTTAGACAGCGTCGAACAACCAAACCCCAACGCCCGATGCGAGGACACGGAGACACAGGCGAAGGGCGCTACTGATGCCGTGGGTGGCGTCGTGAGGACCAGGAAAGCGTCGTTATTCTCGTTAATAAAACAGCTTTTAGTGCAAGAAGTCGGAGGTGTCTCTATTTTTTTTTTTTGTCCTTTTTTGTTTGTTTTTTCTTTTCCTTAATAAGGTTTTCTCTTTTTTTTTATTGCTTAACTGAAATCTTGGTTGCTGCAGGTACACGGAAAGCCTGGGCCCAGGAGGTGACGTCGCAGGTGGCACTCGCAGCTCTGCTGGGACCTGTGCGACGAGGAGAAGGTTTGGGATGTGCCAGGATGGGTGGTGGCATGGCTGGAATGAGCTCTGTGGTGGCCTTGGGTGACACTGCCCAGCTCCTCCCTTCTCCACCTGCTGTCCCTCAGATCCTGCTGGATCTCCCAGATCCAAGGTGACACCTGGATTTGGGATCTGTCACCTCCAGGAGGGCAATGCTGGCAGCGGGGACAGCATGTCCTGGTGTCCGGTTGGGTTTCTCCGAGCAGGATTTCGGGGTTTGGACCCAAATTCCGGCTTTTCCGACTGGTTTTGTGCCTCCAGCTGCGACGTCACCTCAGGGAGAACGGGAGCAGCCTCCGGATCTGGGAAGAACGGCAGTATCCTCTCGTATCCCGAATTCCTGGCATTTCTGTCGGCTGTCCCAAGGCTGGGTGCCAGGGAGGTCCCTGGATTCATCTCCAGGACATGGATGAGGTGTTGGCTCGGAATGTTGTAGGAACAGGACAAATCTGCACGTTTGGGGTAGAGCTCAGCTCCTGAGGGTGCTGGAATTTGGGGTCTGGTGTTGGAATTTGGGGTCTGGTGTTGGAATTTGGGGTCTGGCTCTTCCCTTCTTATTTACGAATTAGAAGTTGGCTCCTAATTTAAACCCTTGATGAAGGAAGGGTTATTTCTTCTGGAAAACCGGAAGTGTTCCCAGAGAGGCTGTGCAGATCCCAGGGAGGGATCGTTGTCCCTGTGGTGGGAATGGGAGCATCCCTGCTCGTCCTGGGGGTCACTACAGCAAGCAGGACAGGAGGTGGCCGGGATGTCCCCTCTGGAGAGGGGAAGGAGCAGCAGAGCAGCTCCCAGGGAGCGGGAGCGGGATCGGGATCAGGGCGGGGAAAGCCCCTCGGCACCACAAATCCTCGTGTGGATTCTCCGTCCATCTCCTGCTCCAAGGATGCTCCCAGGACACGGTGTGGGTTCATCCCAGCCCTGTCTGGTTTTTTTGGGATCTGTGGGGTCACCCTGCGAGCGCTGTGGAAGGTTTGGGGTCAGGGCTTTGCTCCCCATGCAAACCTTGAACTTTACTCAAAGGAGTAACAGATGAGAAGCTCGGGATGAGTTTTTAACCTGAATTTTCTTTGGGCTCCAAAACTCCAGGGGGGAAGTTCTGAAGAAACGTCAAAATTTCTGCTAAACCTTAAAAATGTTGAGTAATTTTTACACTGAGCTGAGACAGGGCTGTGAGTAACTTCCACCGAGTTGTTCTTCCACCTCTGCATCTCCTCCCTCTTCTCATTACTCGAAGTACCCTGGGGGTAGGACTGGGAATTTTATGAGGGAATTTGGGATAAGGTTGGGCAGAGTCCAGCTCCTTCCCATTCCTCCATTTCCAAAGGGATGCTGCGAGGTTTCCTCAGGGATGAGGCGGCTCGGGAACACGGGTTTTAATGGGAATGGCACATCATGGATACCCGACACAGACCTGCTTCCAGCAATCCCGGCCAAAATTCCCGGAGGTTTGGAGATGGTTTGTGGTCCCTGTCAGCTGGGCCACAAAGCAGAGAGGACTGGGAATGCTGGGAAGATCCCAGATCCAGAGGCTGGATTTGTTCCTCTCCTCATTTCCAGCAGTGCTTGGGCGGGAAGGTGCCCAAACTCAACCGGGAGTTGGGAATGGGGTGGGAATGGGATTGTCCCCGTGCCCAGGGGCGGTGTCACCTTTGGCCTGGGGGGTGTTTGCCTAAAAGCTGGATGGAATTCCGGGAGCTGCTGTCCCAAATGGGACGGGCAAGAGTGGGATCGGGGCGCTGCTGTGTCCACACTGAGGGTCACACTGGGGCTGCCCCTGCCAGGGGACACGGCTGGAGGGGACAAGGGACATCCCTGGGACAGCTCCCCCAGCTCTGGGAGGAGGCTCTGCCTCTTGACCCCAACCTAAACCCTGGAATTCCTTTGCCGTTGGTTTCATGGAACAATTTGGGTGGGAAGGGACCTTTTAAGGTCCCCAAATCCAACCCCATGAACTCCATCTTCACCCCACGTTTGACCTATCAGAGAAGACAACCAAGATAAATGATAATTATTATTTTAAGGAAGGCATTTGCATTGGATTAATTTGCATCCATCTCTCTCGTCGGCCCGGTCCGGGCTCTTCCCGGGATCCATCGGGATGTGGCAAAGTCCCTCTCCACAATCCATAGCAGTGGGAGTATCCCTGTCACCGATGTGTCTCCAGAGCAGGAAGAAGAACTGCACGAATCCCGCTGCATCCCATCCAAAAACCCCTCCATCCTCCTCAGAAAAACAAAAGTAACAAAAGGAAAATCCATCTGAAAATCCATCTTTTCCGAAAGAAACCCAATCTGTCTCTCTCTCTCCGCGAAGGTACCTTTGGTTTCAAAAGTGCAGGAAGTGGGAAGATCCACGGGACGCAGTCTGTTAGGAACCCCTGCCTTCTACCCTGATCCGTGCTGGGAGAGCCAGGAACGCTCCCAGATATCCCATTCCTACTGCTTGGGCGGATCCAAGGCCATCGGGGGCGTGGAAGCGGAGCGGGAAGAGCATCCTTGGAGTGACTCCCCGGGAAGTCTCAAGCTGTGTAAGGCATGTGAGGGAGTGCTCAGGGGGGTCGCTGAAATCCTGGGAGTCTCCAGGTGGGATGGGGGTCCCACGGTGGCTTGGCTGAGGGATGGAGGGGGGAAAGGCCACTGTCAGAAAGGAGGAGGGGGTTTGGTGGGAAAAACAGCGTCCGTCCGGCTCATCCCGGTGCCTCCAGAGGTGTGGATTCCAGTCCGGTGTTTCTTCCTTGTGGTGCGGCCCTGAATCCTTCAGGGAATCCTTCACCCGATCCCGGGGGGTTTTTCCATCCTCACCAACTGGCTTGGATTATTTTTCTGTTAATCATTCTGGTCTCCTCGTCTATCCTGATCCCGCTCCTGCTTCCAGGCCCTCTTTGCTACATAGGATTTATGGAGTTGCCTTGAAAAGAAAGCAGGCGTGGGGTGGGGGGGTGGCTCCCCCCAAAATCCCTACAAAGCAAATTTAAACCCAAAAAGGTTTTTCTGCAGTGCTGTTACCCCGGGCTCGGCGGGGGAGAGGCTCCTCCCTGTCCTTCCACAAACCCCACAGATTCCTCCATAACCTCTTCTCCTCCCAGGACGCTCCAGAGCCCGGTGGGAATGGGGGACGAACTCCCTGTGGGTTTTCCCAGCCTCAGCATGGACAAACCCCGGTGCTGAGGGAGGTGGTGGGGACCTGTTCTTCCCTGCATAGGTTTTTTCAGGAAGGAGGGTTTTTTGGGAGAGGTTATGGGCAAGGTGCTGCCGTGAGGATGGACGGCTCAATAATCCAGTGTTTTCACCCCAAAATCCACCCCTTTCCTCCTTCCGTGCCTTTGCTCTGCCCAGGCCCCTCTCACCGCTCTTCCCTCCCCCACATTCTTTGATTTCTTTTCCCCCTCCCCTCTGATCCAGAACCTTCCTGGAAAAATGAAACCCAAAAATTTGGAGCTCCCTCCTAAAAGAACAAATAAAGCCTCGGGGAGCCGAGCCCAGAACGGGGCCCCTCCGAGCTGGCCCTGAGGCAGCCCCAAACTGGGGAGCAACCCCAAAAACTGGAGAGCAGCTCCAAAACTGGGGAGCAACCTCAAACTGGAGATCAACCCCAAAACCGGGGTGCAGCCCCAAAACTGAAGAGTAGCCCCAAAACTGGGGTGCAGCCCCAAACTGGGGAGCAGCTCAAGCATCTCCTCTCCTCCAGCCGCTCCAGCCCAGCCCCAATTCCCGCTCCAGCTCCCGCTCCCGCCCCGCGCGTCCTTTGCCGTTGGCTCATTTGCTAAGGATAAATGGCATCGGCGGCCGCCTGGGCTGCCTGGTTGCTTGGAATTTTTTCTTTTTTCCCTTTTTTTTTTTTTTTTTTTTGGATTTTTTTTTCCTTATTTTTAATTTTTTTTCTCTATTTTTGTGGTTTTTAGTCCCTGCTTGGTTCCCTTCCCTGTCGGAGGCAGCGGCGGCGGCGGCTGCCAGCGGAACCCCCGGCCGCTCCGAACCCCTCGGGCTGTGGGTGCTTTTCCCGGCGGTTTTTGCTATGCCAAGGAATAAATGGCGTTGACGGGGGACGTGGCTTCGGAGCTCTCGTTGCCCTCGGTCTCCTCCTTGTCCTTCTTGACCGTGTACTGGCCGATGAAGGAGCCGTCCTCGTTGAACTGCCCCTCGCCCCCTTCTCCGTAGTCCACCAAGCTGTCGTCGCTCTCCTGCTGCTTTATCGTCCCGTCCAGCGAGGTCTGGCTGTTGGGAAGAGGTTTGTTGTCTTCATCGCTGGCAGCAGAAGACAGACAGACACGGCAAGGGTTGAGAAACGGGGCCGAAAACCTTCCCCCAAGGCATGGAGATCCTAAATCAATCCACACTCGGGAATACGGCTCGGCAGAGCCCCAAAAACCGGGGGTGTGTCCGGGTGTGGGTGGAGGGTTGGGGGGGTGTGGGAGGTGAAGGTGGTTGGGATCTCTGAACACCCAATTTGGCGATTTTTCAGCTTGGAAATCAAATTTCTTCACCTCGATTTCCTCATCTCAAATTGCTTAACCTCAGTTTCCTCATCTCGATTCCTTTACCTCGATTTCTTTGTCTCAGTTTCTAAATCTCAATTTATTAACCTCGATTTCTAAATCTCAGTTTATTAATCTCAGTTTCTAAACCTCAATTTTCTAACCTCAATTTCTTGACCTCGATTTCTTAACCTCAATACTCCACCCAAAACTTGGATTAATGGGACGGGATGAGCATCAGGGATATTCTTCCCTTGGCATCGCTCGGATTCTTTCTCTCTCTCTCTCTCAGTGTTTTAGCCCCCCTTGGGTAACCTGGTTTAATGGTTTGTTCCCAGATTTCCTTGAGAAAATACAGGTTTTCCTTGAAAAACCACGGTTTTCCTTGAAAAACCATAGGTTTTTCTTGGAAAGCACGGTTTTTCCTTGAAAAACCCCAGTTTTTCCTTGAAAAAACCACATGCAATGGGGAGCACTGCGAGGGGGGTATGTTTAGGATGCCAAGTTCTGCGCAACTTCCGAAACTCCTGGGAATTCACCTTTCCCAGTTTATTTCTGGGCATTTTTCTTTGCTCACTTTGGGTTTTTCTCCTTTTCACTAAAAGCCAGGTCACTATAAAAATAAAGAGTTCAACCCAGAAGGGAACATTTTGGGAAGGATGACAGTGGGTTGCTCCAAATTGATATAAAAAATTAATTTTTATATGCGCTATTCCTTAGTTCATGCAAATTCTGTCATATTCCTGAAGATATCCCTGAACTATTTCTCCTCCCGCCTCCACTCCTGTCTTTTTCCAGTTGTTTTTTTTAGCCCGGGATTTGCCAGGTTCGCTCCATTCTGTCCCTTTATTTTCCTAAAAATTGGTGAAAATATTGGGATTTTTTTGCACTTTGCTTGGGCTCTGGAGCTGGGCAAGGCATTAATTTTCCCTCATTCCATGGGATTAATTCTCCCTCATTCCATGGAATGAATCAGCTCCCTGAAGTGGGAGAGGAATTTGGGATCCCGCGGTTTCCGAGGGGTTTCCTCAGATCGGCACTTTGGGAATTCAATGATAACACAACCCCAATATTTGAGACCTTCTGTTAACTTGGCATCACAACAAAAAAATTAATTCGTTAGCTCTGGAAGCAGCTTTTTTTTTGTGGGAAAAGGAGGAATAATTCCGTGTGGAAGCAGGACTGGTTAGAAAGCCCCAAAAACGCCGACGGGAGAGTGGCAAAACGCAGATCCTTAATACCCAACATCCCCTCCCAAACTTTGGGGGGCAGCTTGAGCCGGACCTGGATCATCCCTAATGGGAGAGTTTGCAGCACCAAATTCCCGCCAGGAATGCGTTCCTGGAGAATTCCCGCTGGTTTTACCTCTCTCCAGGGCTGTTTATCCCGTTAGCGCATTAGCAGGGAGCAGTGGTTTTCCATCAGCTCCTGATGGGATCTAACCATGTTAAAATGGATTTCTGGGAGCTTGGCTGAGCCTGGCATTAGGGAGCCATGTGGGAAATGCTGTCCCGAGTCCCATAAATCATCGGGAAGAGGGGGGGGCTGGAGCCGGAGGAAGGATTTTCAGGACTAACAGTGGCCAGACCAGTCAGGATCCAGCGGTTTTGGCCCATGTCCCTTGTCCCCATCCCCTGGGATGCACTTTTTCTTGGAAAACCACAGTTTTTCCTTGAAAAAATGCAGTTTTCCTTGAAAAACCAGAGTTTTCCTCGAAAAAACACAATTTTTCCTTGAAAATCCATGTTTTCCTTGAAAAACACCCACATGCATTCCCAAGCTCAATCCTGCTCCACCAGGAGGGATCAGCAGCTGGAGCTGGGGGGGCCTGGCTGGATTTGGGGGGGACCCCCAGCTCACGGAGCAATTCCGAGCAGGATCTGGCTCTCCGGAAGCCCCGACAGCAGTGGGAATTAGAGGGATCTTGTTTGATGTGTTAGGCAGGGACGTGGGAACGGGGACGGGGGAGTTTTGGCTGTGAAGAAATTAAAGGAAGGAGGGAGGGAGGGAGGAAGGAAGGAAGGAAGGAAGGAAGGAATTAGGAAGGAAGGAATTCGGAAGGAAGGAAGGAATTCAGAAGGAAGGAAGGTAAAATTCCCAAAAAAAGCGGAATGTGCCGGACTTCTGGCAGCACGAGGTCCTACCTTTCAAGAGACCTTCACGGTCCATGTGGATAGACCAGGTGAAAAGGAGGAGAAGGAATGGGAATAAAACAGAGAGAAGCAGAAAGAGCCTGATCAGAGAGAGAAATGAGGAGGTTCTGCATTCACAGGGGCAGTGCTACATCCGAAAAAACCAAAAAAAACGGGAATTGTCGCCTCGTTATACCAAATGGAGCCGGGAGAACCCTTCCAGGTGGGATTGGCCCCCTTGGGTTCCCCCAGGAAGCCATCCCAGCATGGAAAGGGTCATCCTAGAAGGACTGGGGGTGATGGCCAGGGGACAGTGGTGGCTCTGGGGACCCGCATGCAGCAGGACAAGGGTGGCTGGGTTCACCCCAGTGTCCTGCTGCGATTCCTTGGAATGGCCCTATGGATAAACCTGCACCTTCCCAGAGCCTTTCCAGAGCTTTCCTCCCTCACGAGGCTCCGGGGACGGTTCTGTGTCCTCCCCTCTGGCTGCCTGCTGAGATGTCCCCTCCTGGCGAGTGGCACTGCCTGCACCGTGTCACCTGTGCCGTTATCCTGGCCCTGGCCTGGAATCCGGAGCCTAAATCCACTCGGCTTCCCCTTCCCAGCATCCAGAGTTTCCAGCCGCCTCCGCCACGGGCAGCACGGAACATTTGGTATAATGAGGCACCGGCACTGGCACGGAATATCCATGGATAATGGTCCCTGCTTGGAAAGGAGCTTCCCTGCTCGGGACCACCATTATCCCGGGATTGGGGCAGAGATGTGATGGGATCTCGGAATGAGGAGCTCGGAGAGTGGCATGCACAGGGCGCCGGGGACGTGAGGGTGACGAGGGCACAGCAGCCATGCCATGGGGAGGAGGGGACGGGAGTCGGGATGGGCTCAGTTCCTGCCCTTCCCTGAAATCCTAAATCCTCCCGGAGCCCGGCCCTGCAATCAGCCCCAAGCTCGATCAGCCAACAGCTCCAGCCTCCGGCTTCACCTTCCCTTCTGCCTCCCAGAGGGAAACTTCCTGGAATTCTCCCAGGAATCCTGGTGTTCCTCAGGAGGAGGGGGCAAAGTTTGTGGGTTGTTGGCTTTTTTTTTGGTTGTTCTTATTTGATTGGGGTTTTCCCCCTTTATTTACTTCATAAAACTCCATGGACTCCATCCCAGAGTTTTGTTGTCCTTCCACTGACTCGCACCTTCCCTTTGGAAATTTTGGGAACGGGGCTGTCCGTGAAAGTCAGAGCTCCAGCTGAGCAGAAGGATGAAGGATTGACCCCAATCCTTCTCCTTGCCTGGAAGGAAACACCCCTTGGATGGTGCCAGGGAATTGGTGCCAGCCATTCCAAGAGCTTGGATTCCCCTCAGGGCCAGGCAAGGAGTGCCTGGCTATGGATTTGCCTCGGGAATGGTGGATGGGGCCAGGAGGGGTTGGATGGACCTCTCTTTGTGGGCTCTGGAGAAGCAGAGCCGGGAAATCCGTGAGTGCTGCCAGAAGCTCGGCCAGGGGGAATCCCTGTGGGAATGGGGGGTTCAGGCTTCCCACAAACCATCCCACAAACCATCCCACAAATCTGGGAAGCACGAGGCTCCCGATCCTGACTGGAATTGTTTGGGGCCGGGCTGTGCCCTGGTTATGGCTCGTTCCTCTGCCGGGAGCAGCCCATAAAATCCTGCCTGGGAAGGGATGGCTCTGACCCCAAAACCTGCAGCGGGACCAGGCTGGGCTCGTTCCTCCTCTGCTGTTTTCCCTGTCCCAGCATGGAATCTGAAGGAAACATCCCAAAAGTTTACAGGTGGATTTTTTTGCCAGCCCTGGAAGTGCTGAGCAGCAGGGAGGGGAGGAAGGTGAGGAAGGAACACCGCCCCTGGGTGTTTTTTAGGACATTCAGGAATGTCAGCCTTTCCCTACAAAATCCTGACGGGATGTGTTTGTATTCCGTGTTTTTTGGGAGTCTGGGGA
Source organism: Corvus cornix cornix (assembly GCF_000738735.6). NCBI lineage: Eukaryota > Metazoa > Chordata > Aves > Passeriformes > Corvidae > Corvus > Corvus cornix. Next base: position 2,081,606 of record NC_046354.1, read on the forward strand.
GCTTAATGGAATCCTTTGGAATAAAAAAAAACCCCTCTGAAATGGAGTTTCTGCACCTCTGACAAAATAAATGTGATCCCTGGTTCTGCTCCTTTTCTGTTTCTGATTCATTTTTTCCCCCTAAATCCTTTGGCAGAATCAGTTCTTATTCCCTTCCTGAATCCCAAACAAATCCATCCCATGCTGGGAATGACACAGGATTGAATGAACCCCTGGTTTAAATCAGGAGGAAAATTCCCCTTGGGTTTTGCCTCCAGCTCAGGTGGGAAATGGGAATTTGAATTCTTTAAGGAATTCAAATATCCCAGATCCCCTCAGCTGCCAGGTGAGCCCTGACAGCGGGACCGGCTCCCGGGGAATCACGGAGAGCTGGGAATGCTTGGGAGGCTCCTGTCCCTTTCTGACACATCCTGGGAGTTTTCCTGGAGGGAAAAAGGCTCTGCTGCCCTTTGAGGGTGACATTTGCGTGCGAAGAGTGGGATGGAGCCGGGGAAGTCAGAGGGGTTCTGGCTGAATCCCTGCTGGAGCCCTCACAGGGGTTTTTATGGGATTGTGTGGGGCTGGAATGCAGGCAGACCCCAAATCATTCCCCTTTCCTGCTTCCAGGGCTGATCCCAACAGAGCTTTGGGAGGAATGTGCCATGGATATTCCTTTATGGGAAGGAGAGGGGCTGAGCTCTGGGGTGAGACTCCAGAAATACCCTCAGGCTGCTACAAAGTTTGGGGTTTTGGGGGGTTTTGGGGGGTTTTATGTGTCAGGAGTTCTATTAAGGTTGATCTGCTCCTGGTGGGAGCTGTCCCATGGAGCTGATTCCAGAATCCCAGCTCTGCTCCCAACAGAACTTTGGACATTTCTCCTTTAGGATGCTGCAGAAATACCCTCAGGCTGCTACAGGGTTCGGGTTTTTGGAGTGATTTCTGGCGTTTCATGTGTCAGAAGTTCCATTAAGGTCGGTTTAGTCCTGCTGGGAGCTGTCCGAGGTCGCCGATTCCAGAATCCCAGGAACAGGAGGCGGAACCCCACAACCTGGCGGCTCTGGCAGCGCTTTGGGAGCCGTTTCCTTCGGGAATTACAGCGGGAAGGCGGCAGGAGGAGGGAAGGGGGGACAGGGATGGTTCCGGGGGATTTGTGGCACCACAGGGTGGGGGAGGGGGGCTGTGATGGTGGGGGAGGGGCTGATGGGGGGGGTCCGACATTCCATGGGATCCTACCTGTAGTCGAAGGATCCGTCCTCCACGTTCTTGTCCTCGGGATTGAGGTGCTCGTCCTTGTTGTCCCGCACTGCGAAGGAGCAGAGCCCCCCCAGTTAAACCAGTAAGGACTGAAAGGGTTTGGGAATGGGGAGGAGCTGGGGAAGGGTCCTGGGGTGTCCCTGAGGGGGAAGAGCTCGGGCAGGTGAAAACTGCACCGGGGAGGGCTGGAGAAGGGTTACACAGGGGTTACACAGGGGTTACACAAAGGATTTGCAAAGGGGTTATGAAGGGTTTGTAAAGTGAAAAAGGGATTGAAAAGGGATTGAAAAGGATTTATAAAGGGTTTGTAACCGGTTTGTAAAGGGTTTGTAAAGGGTTTGTAAAGGGTTTACAAAGGGATTGCAAAGGGGTTTACAAAGGGATTACAAAGGGGTTACAAAAGGATTTGAAAAGGGTTTGCGAAGGGTTTAGAAAGGGCTTACAAAGGGTTTACAAAGGGTTTACAAAAGGTTTATAAAGGGTTTGAAAAGGGTTTACAAAGAGTTTGCAAAGGACTGACAAAGAGCTTACAAAGGGTTTACAAAGGGTTTACAAAGGGTTTATAAAGGATTTGCAAAGGACGCTGCAGTGGTGGCACCTCAGGCACACCAGACAAGGAGGGGATGTGTTAATTGCGGGATTTTCTTAATTAAAAAAAAAGATTTCTGATTTATTTTATAAAATCCTAAATAACAAACGCCTTCTAAGCAACAAATATTAATGGAATAAATTAAACATGAATCGCTTTTATTAGTAAACAGCCCCATGTAAATAAGAATGAATTATTATTTATAATTATTCATAATTTATTTTATATTTATTATATGATATTCTATTATCTCATACTATATTATATTGTATATTATTATATTACGTTATTATATTGTCATATTAATATAATATAATATAATATAATATAATATAATATACCATAATATTATTATAGTATTATATGATATAATTTTATTTATAGTTATTTATAATTATTATAATTTATGCTTCTTACAATTTTCTATGTGCTTGATATAAAAGCCTCTATATATACGATACATCCTTTTATACAAATCCATTTATAAATACAAAAATTACATTTCTCTATCAATTTATATCCCTAAATTCCCACTACAGAAGGATCAACCCCTCACAATCCCATCTCTCCAACACCTGCATTATCCTCAAAAATTCCTGAGCCTGCTTAAACCTTGGGAATGCCCATTCCCATCCTCACCTGGATATTCCCCACCGCTGGAATATCCCCAAGAATCCCAAGCCTGTTTATCCCTTGGGAATGCCCATTCCCATTCTCACCTGGATATTCCCCACCGCTGGAATATCCCCAAGAATCCCAAGCCTGTTTATCCCTCGGGAATGCCCATTCCCATCCTCACCTGGATACTTCCCGCCGCGGCTCCTCTTGATGAAGCAGACGATGAGCAGGATGAGCACGAGGAGGGCGATGGCGCACATGAGGCCGATGAACCAGCCCTGCGTGGCGATGTCCACCTGGTTCTTGGTGTAGGCTGCGGGAAAAAGGGGAAAACATTCCTAAGGAACGGAGCGGAGCCCGCAGGGAAATGGAGGAAGGAGGAATTCAGGGCGCTGGCTTGGGAATTTTCTTTCGTTTGGGTGTGTCTGGGTGTGTGGTTGAAGTTGTAGCTCAGGGATTTGTGTTTCTTTGGTGGTTCTTGGTGATTTTTTTGGTGGTTTTGGTGGATTTTTGAGGGGGTTTTGGTGGATTTTTGAGGGGTTTTGGTGGCTTTTTGGTGTTTCTTCAGTGTATGTTGATTTTTTTTTGGGGGGTTCTTTGGGGTTTTTTTGTGGAGTTTTTTGTGGGTTTTAGGTGGTTTTTTGGTAGTATTTTGGTGGGTTTTTTGGTATTTTATTGGGTTTTGTCAGTGTTTTTTGGTGGTTTTTTCTATGGTTTTTTTGGTGGTTTTTTCTATGGTTTTTTTGGTGGTTTTTGGTGGATTTTTGGTGGTTTTTAGAGGTTTTTTGATGGCTTTTTCATGGTTTTCTTTTCCTTTTATGATGGAAAATCAAATCAGTTTTATCAGGAGCTTTGAAAAGTGAAGGAACCCAACAGAAAGGAAAATCCGGGAAAAGGGAATTGCAAATAAAGGTGAAAGAAGCTGGGGAAGGAATCTGATGGAATTTGCTGCATCTGAAAACTGCCCTGGGTGTGGGAAGACCCAAGAGAAACATTCCCAGTTCCAAGGGATTTTGGGCAGCACCGCTGGATCAGGGAATTGCTGAGCCCTGAGGGTTCACTGGCAGCCTTGAACTGGGATGAACTGGGATGAACTGAAGAGGGGTCTGATAGCTCCACATGTTTTCTCCTGGAGCAAATTCCTGTTCCCAGTGCCTTCCCAAGGCTCCTGCCTGTTTATAGGATTTAATTCCAAGTCCTGTTCCCATCCTCCAGCTCCCGTGTCCTCCCTGCCATTCCCAGCTCTCCCACACGGTCAGACAGACAAATCCATGGCCTAAAAATAGCTCCAATGCTGCCTTTTCCAGCCTCTCCTTGGAATTCAGCGAGGCAGAGGAGAAAATAACCTTCAGCGCAGCAGCGGGGGCTGGATTTATCCCGGATGAGGGAAAACGGAGACGTTCCTGGTGGGAATGTGGGAGAACCAGGGTGGCTGGGATGGGATTGGGAACGGAGATGGGCAGGAGAGAGCAGGGAGTATCCTGAAAATCTGGCAAGAAAAAAGATGGATGAAGAAAGCAGGGAACTCAATGGGTTTGGAGGGAAAGGAGCTTGGAAGAGAGGCAGCAAGGGGAAAAATGGGATGGATGGGCAAAAATTCCTAACCCACAACATTTCAGGGATCAAACTGTGCGTATTCCATTGGAACTGAGCCCAAGAGAAGAATTCATCTCCTCAGGATGAAATCCAGGGAATTGCAGGCAAACCACGGCAAGGAAATTCGGATTAAAGAGGACAATGGCACGAAGGAGAATCTTTGGTCAAGAAACGATGCTGAACCCAGAATATTTTGTGGGGTTTGAGCAGCACCGAGGGTGGAAGGAGCTGCCTGATGCTTCCTTTGGCTGCTTTCCCCTCCAACACTGCTAAATCCCGCACTTCCTTTACCCCAGCCTGAGCTCCGGAGTCCTCGTGGATGCGCTTTTAGATGGAGAGAACGAGACGATGACAAAGGAATGGCTTCGATTATCCGAGTGCTCGGGGCGGGAAGGGGAAGGAAGCAATGCCAGAAAGGTCAGAGATGGAAAAAATCCCATGACCAGTGATGGGATGGGGTTTTTCCAGGGAGAAACAAAGAGGGTCTTCAAAAGATGAAATTCCAGAGAGGCCTGAGAGGTGGGATGAGGGTTGGAGCTGAGTTTGGAAAGGAGGGAGGATTTAAAACCCCAAGCGCCCAGGAGATCTCACAGGAGGATGAGGGCACTGCCTGTAGGGAAGGGGATAATTTCCATCCTTCCCAAAAAAAGGGGGCTAACTTCCATCCTTCCCAAAAAAAGGGGGCTAACTTCCATCCTTCCCAAAAAAGCAACACCTGAGGACCAAATCAAATCCCAGCAAAGGTGGATTTGGGGTAAATGAGTGACTGTCATTGCAGCAGTGGGGACTGGAAGGTTTGAAGCCCGTGGCTGCCCCAGGAGATTTTGTGATTTGCTTTAAGGTGAGGCCAACCTCAAGGGAAAACATGAAAGCAGCTGCGGGATCTGACAGGTCCTGATTGGAATTGCAGCTGCAGAGCCTTTTTTAAAATAATTAATGATAATTTTGCGTCAGAAAATTCGTTAGCTCAGAGTCATCATTGATGTGCCAGGAGCAGAGCTCAGCTCCACCGAGATTTTTGTCTTGGATTGCAAAGGAGATCTTTGGGAGTGAAAAGTCCCCTCTGGCTCCAGCCTTGTGTGATCCTATTCCCAGAATCCCAGGATCACTGAGGCTGGAAAATCCCTCCGGGATCATCGAGTCCGAGCTGTGCCCGATCCCCACCCTGAGCACTCAGTGCCACGTCCAGGTGACACCTCCAGGGATGGGCACTCCAAACCTCCCTGGGCAGCCCTTTCCAACCCTTTCCGTGAGGAAATTCCTGCTGATTCCAACCTGAGCCTCCCCTGGCCCAGCCTGAGGCTGTTCCCTCTCCTCCTGTCCCTGTTCCCTGGGATAAAATCCCACCAGGGAGTTGTGCAGAGCCAGAAATCCCCCCGGAGCCTCCTTTTCTGCAGGCTGAGCCCCCTCAGGAAGTCTCCAGCCCCTTCTCCATCTCCATTCCCTTCTCTGGACACTCTTCCCAGTGTTTGGACAAGCCAAGGAACCCATTTATTTATTTAAAATTTAGCAGACCACCTTCTACTCCGCTATTTTTGTCATTTCCAAGTGCCCTTTGCTCCTGCGAGGAATTTTGTCGGCTTAATGAGCTGCCAGTTAATCAGGAGCAAAATCAGAGCTCGGCCTCCTGCAGGGGAATATTTCTTATTTATCTGCCCCCAGCCTGAAGAAACCTTTAGAACAATGATTTACAAGATTTAAATAAAACCCCCCAAACCCCCAAAACTGCACGGTTCCTTTTCATCCAAAGCATTCCCGATGCCATAGGATTGTCAGCGGGGGCCCGGCATTTGTGTCAGCAGCATCCAGCCAGGAGAGAAATGGATGTGGAGCGTTTATTCCTGCAGGGAAGGCGACAGCTCCGTGCATCCCACAGGGCTCAGGTCAGCACCAGCCTCAATCCCGGGGATAAAGGTGGCCCCATCCCTTATTCTCCATGAAAATATCAGTAGGAACCTCTCAATTATGGAAAATATATGCAGAGTCTTCCCAGCAGGAATCAGCCAAGGATATTGTGCTTTTTTTCCCCGTTTTTTTTAATGATTCCCGGCCCCTTGCTGTCCCTTCGGTCCCCCCACGGATCCCAAAGTGGGGGAAAAGCAGGGGAGGAAGGAAGAGGCGGGTCCAGGTTGGGAATGGTTATCCAGAGGGATAAAATGGTTATCCAGAGGGACAAAATGGTTATCCAGAGGGATAACTCGTGGGTAGGGTGGGAGCTGACGGAAATTTCGGACTCGGGGAAAGATCCGGAAGCAGAAACAAAACTGGGGATTTAACACAACAACTGGAGCTGTGCTGGGAGGGGTCTGTGACCAAAATCAGCTCTGATGTGTGGGATCAGAATATTCCAGGGGCTGCTGTGCCGTGGATTCGCTCAACCCTGGAGCGGTTTGGGGACAGAGCCGAGGGCAGCACTCGCTGGGGGTTTGTTGGCGTTGAGAAGGGTTGGACACCCCAAAACCACCTGGATGTGGCACCCGGGGACGTGGTGGCCTTGGCAGTGCCAGGGGAATGGTGGGACTCGATGATCGCAGAGGTTTTTCCAACCTTGATTCCACGGAACACCGGCGGCTGCCATCTGCCCCCGCCTGGGAATTACCCGGCGGCATTCCAGATTTTCTGCTGATTTCAGATGAGCACGGGGGTGTGTGGGGAGCTCTGCTCCCCAGTTCCTGCAGCTCTCCCTCACTGGGATTCCCATTTTCCTTTTGCCCTTCCCGGAGGAGCCTGGAAATTGCCAGAGCTTCCCATCCCACGGCTGGAGCCGAGCAAAACTATTTGAATTCCTTGGAAATCCCCACCTCTACCCACGGCACTGTCAGGGAGGCTGCTCCGGTGTTTCCTGCTCCGCAGAGTTCCAGCGGAGTGTTTGACAGGAGCTGGGCACAGATCCCTATGGAAAAGCCCCGGGTGGATAGGAAGGGATTTAGGGCTGTTTGGATTTCCTGGGAATCATCGGGAGGGAGCAGCGGAGTTTTACAGATAAAGCTCCTGTGGGACAAAGGTGGGAGCGTCTGGAGCCGGGTGGGAAATAGGGGAATCCATAACGAGGAAGACGTGGAAACCACACGGATACAAAGCCTGGCAAATTCCCCACCAAGTGCCAGAGGAAACATCCCAGGAGGATGGAAATCCCTAAGGATTCACTCGTGCCAACACCACATTCCCACTCCCAGTGCATCATCCCATCAGTGACATCTCTGAGATGTCACTCGTGCACGGGGGGCCGCAAGCAGAGGCTGTGACAACATGAACGCTTTCTCCTCCCTTTCCTCCATCCCAAGGGATCCCTATCCCGAGGAATCCCCATCCAAAGGGATCCCCATCCCTTCCTGGGATCCTCCTCCTCCGCGCAACGCCGAGCAAGCCCTGGGTTGAGAAATGCCGCGAGTCGAGGGCAGTGGGATGAGGGATTTCCATGCAGCCATGGCCGAAGCACCATGGGGATGGCTGGGCCATGCCGGGGCCATGCCGGGGACGCTCTGGGGACGCTCTGGGGACACGCGGCCGACGCCCGTCTCACCTGAGCTGGTGGTAAAGGTAATGTACGAGTGCTCGCTGGGGTGGGACCATATGGGGAACACCCACAGCTTGTACATCATCCCCGGCGTCAGATCCGCCAGCTGCACCGAGGACGGGCCCTGAGCCTTAACGGGGATTGATTTCTCTGTCTTGTTACCTGGGGAACAGAAACCGCACATCAAACCCTGCCCGGACACCCCGCGGGGACACCGGGAACACCGCGGCCCAGGTGTGGGGCTGGCCCTGAGGGCTGGCCGGGAATGACGCGGCTCCCGGGGCAGGGAGCTGCTGGTTTGGGGCCGGTACCAGAACCAAAGAGTTGCTGGTTTGGGGTTGGTACTGGAGCCAAGAGTTGCTGGTTTGGGATCATTTCCTGAACCAAGGAGCTGCTGATTTGGGATTGTGACACCGGGGGCAAGGCGGTGTGATATCCCTGGGGATTGAGTGGGAATTACACGGCTCCAGGGACAAGGAGCTGCTGGTTTGGGATCGTTTCCCAAGCCAAGGAGCTGCTGGTTTGGGGTCACTACTCTGGGGACAAGGAGGTGCTGATGTGGGGTCGTTACCCACTGGGAATTGAGGATAGGTGGGGGTTGTGCTGCATCCCCGCTTGCCACACCGGGAAAAAAATTCCTGGGAGCTGTTTGGGTCTCTCCCTAAGTTAAAGCCTCCATAGGTTCTTTACCTGCCCAGCTTCAGATCTGGATTTTTGGGATTTTACCATAAAAACACTGGAATTTGCCTGGTCAGACCCAGCTGGGTGAAGGAGATACAGGATTGGGTTTTGGTGCTGTTGGGAGTGGTACCTGTGCTCCAGGTGTGCTCCAGGTGTGCTCCAGGTGTGCTCCAGCTGGGCTGGAGACTTTGGATGAGCTGGATAATTATTAACGATCCTTTGGATCTGCTTTTGGGGGAGAGTTTGGCCCCGTGACTCAACAAGGGATGGTCACGGGCTGGTTTCTCCCAGGTTCTTTCCAAGAACGACCTGTTGAGCCGGGAATAATTTGCTCACGAGCTTAATCCTGAGCATTATCCACGGAATCCCAGAAAACCTGCACTGGGGCCTGGATTCATGGCTCAGCAGGGAAGGAGAAATGTGGCTTTGAGGGTTTTGCTCCTTCGAATGCCACCAAAAAGTGGTGGAAAACCACAACTCTCCAGGAAGGGCTGAAATCTCCAAGATTTCCTCCCTCAGACAGATTTGGAGAGGGAATCCCAAGGGATTGCTGCTGTTGCAGCACGGATTCAGCACCTGGACCTGATCCTTATGTTTCCCAGTGACTGCGGAAAAATAGGGGTGGGTTGGGAGCTGGAATATTTGGGATTTAGGGCCTGGCAGGCTCATGCATATCCTAAAATATGGGAATTTTGGACACCAGACAGTGGTTTTGCACAGGGGATCGTCTCAAGGGCAATTCAAGGTCATCTCCTGAGGGAAGCTGGAAAGGCCAGGAGGGGTTTCCTGCCGGGAATTACAAGCGGTTTATTTGAAATGCCGATTTCAGGGATTCCAGGCCAGCACAGCAGCGGATGCGAGGGCTGGGAATAAACTCAGGGATGAGCAGCAGCTGGCATTGCCTCTCCAGAAACCCCAAACCAACCAACGACACAAAAACCTCTCCCTAAACCGGCACCAAACCCGGAGATCCCGGCTCTGCTCCCAGCCCAGGACGGAGCCGTACAACGCTAAGAGACACCGAGGAGGAGGTTTGGGATCTTAGAGGATTCTGCCAACTCCAGGTTCAGGAATCCCATCTTCCAATTCCCAGAAATTTCATTTTTCTCCATCTTTTACACCTCTTTCCGTCAACCACGACTCAACATTCCCACCGATCATAAAAGCCCACGGCCATCGGCGCACGGAGAGGGAACCCCTCGAGAACCACCTCTGATCTACCCCGGCCACCACAACCACGATGTTCTCCCCTCCCGTTTTTCCAGCTGGCCATGGAATTATGGAATTAAATCCAAGGAAAGGGCGGGAGCTGGCAGGATCTCTAAGGGCAGCGCCACCCCATAGAGTCCCCACGCGATCTGATGCTTACTGGTGATATACTTAACCACAAAGTCAGTTCCTGCCGAGAAATTGTGGCTCCAGGTGATGTTTGCCCAGTTACTGTTCGCCATGGCTCTGATGTCCCATATGGACGATCCATTGGCGGCTGGGGGACAGGTTAGAACAGGAGTTAGTGCTTAGTGGGGTTAGACCTGGCTTAGAGCTTGACTAGCGGTGGGGAAGCTCGCAAAAACCTCACAAAAACCTAAAAAAACCGTACGAAATCCTTACAAAAACCTCAGGAAAACTTTAAATGAACCTTAAAAATGCTCATGAAAAGCTTACAAAACCTCACAAAAAACCTTGAGGAAACCTTACAAAAGCCTCACAAAATCCTTATGAAAACCTCACAAAATCCTTATGAAACCTCACAAAATCCTTAAAAAATCCCTACAAAAACCTCACAAAAACCTTAAAAAACCTTAAAAAACCTCACAAAAGCCTTACAAAAACCTCACAAAAACCTCACAAAAACCTTAAAAATCCTTACAAAAACCTTACGGAAACCTCACAAAATCCTTACAAATTCCTGGAGTGAACACTTTGGTCTCAGCCTAAGTGTGAATTAACCTCAGCCTAAGGCTGGATAGATCTTCCCCAAGATTCCCAACATTTTTAGGGAATTTTGGGCAGTGTTTAAATCCAACTGTGCTCAGCTCATCCTGGAATTCTTCCGGGGCACATCCCTGAGGATCTGGGCCAGCAGGAAAACCTTGTCCTGGAATTCCTGCATGGATGAGCACGGATCCAGGGAATTGTCACGTCGCTGTGGCCCCGGTGGGACAATGAGGTCACTCGTGTGTGAAGTTGAAGTTAAGGGATTTCGACGTCGCTTGGGATGAGTCCCGTTCCTACTGAGGTGGGAACCAATCCTGCACTTCAGGGGGATTTTAAGGGACAGCGGAGAATCGACATCTTGGGGTTTAATGTCATTTTTCCTTAGGGTGTTGCGATGTTCTGATGTCACAAAATCCGGGATTTAGTGCCACAATGCCTTGGAAAAAGCCAGCTGTGGGGTTTTTAGGGTGCTGCAAGGACCTGGCGCTGTGGGGTGACCTGGAATCCCTTAAATCCCAACCTGGGCTGGGTGGGGACACCAGAGGTTCCTCTTTCCCTCACATCCTCTTTCCCTGCTCTGTGCCTCACACGTAATTCCCCATTTCCAACCTCACACTTAATTCCCTATTTCCAGCCAGCAGCGTTTCCACATGGATTGATGCCTGGTGTGGGGCTGATCTCTCTTCATCACCAAACCTGGGGTGTCCGATGGGGGCAGATGCCCCTGCAGAAAGTTGTGGTGGTTTTGAAGCATTTTAAGCTGATTTCATGCAAAAATATAAAGAAATGGCTTTGAAGTGAGTCACGGAATCGTCCCAGGATGGTTTGAGTGGGAAGGGACCTTAAAACTCATCTCACTCCCCATTCCACATTTTCCACTATCCCAGGTTGCCCCAAACGCCATCCAAGTTTTTAATCGTGATTTCATTCCCTTTTTGCTTGGCTTAGTTTTGAACAAACCTAATTTTTTATTAACCGTAATTTTCATTATCCCAGTGTTTCGAACCCGGATAAATCCTTCCAGATTTATCCCTAAACCACATCCAGGAGGGAAGATTTCCCCACCAGAGCCGAGTTGGATCCTCCTGATGACACGAGAAGTTTCTCCTGACCTGGGAAACACCTGGCGCAGGGATCGTGCTGGAACTCCCACCCTTCCCCAGGGCTCCGGGGGGCTCCGGCAGCGCAGGGAGCAGCAGGATAAACCCAAGGAGACTCAGATAAATCCTGACAGCTCTCGGTGCTAACAGCTGATGTGCTAAATCCGAGGTGACATCTCCTGCAGGAGCACCAGAACCCGTTTGTAACAGCTCTAAACACCCGATAACACTTTGGGGAATATTTGTAGGATTTTCCACCTCTTCCCGAACCTCATCCAGCATCGCCACACCCTCAGCAGGGCTGGGTTATTCCCTGGTGGCACAGAACTCTCCAAATGCCTGCTTGTACACCCAGATTCCCATCCCAGAGCATGGAAGGGCTCCGATTTTCCCGGTATCCCAAAGAATCAAGGTGGGGAAGGGTCGCAGTCAGGTTAGAGAGGAGTTAGAGGAAAAGGAAAGCTCAGTACCCAACTCGTGCTTGGTCGTGGCTGCCGGAGCCCTCTCGGCAGCGGCGCTGGTGCTGGCGGCGGTGCTGGCGGCGCTGGTGGTGGTGGTGGTGGTTGTGGTGGTGGTTGTTGTGGTGGTTGTGGTGGTTGTGGTGTCGGTGGTGGTTGGGGTGGTTGTAGGGCTGATTGTAGGGCTGATTGTAGGACTGGTTTCAGGGCTGGTTTCAGGGCTGGTTTCAGGGCTGGTTTCAGGGCTGGTTTCAGGACTGGTTTCCTCCACTGCGGTTGGAGGTGGCCCAGTTGCCTCTGGGAGAGGGAAACACCGGCTTTGTACCCGAGGTGGCGTCCCCGGGGCTCTGCCCTCCACGGAGCGGCATGGCATGGAGCAAATCCCGCTGGAAACGCATGGCTGGACCCATTTTCCTGCCCCTGTCCCCATGCAGGGATGGCCTGAGCCCATCCCAGGGACTGGATCCCACTGGGAATGCCAGACTGAACCCCTTTTCCTCCCCCTGTCCCCCTGAGCCCATCCCAGGGGCTGGGAGAGGTGCTGGGGCTGCTCCCATTCCTCCGCTTTGATCCCGATCCCAATCCCAATGCCAGGCCTGAACGAGCTGCTTCTCCTCTGCCTTTTCCCTGCCCATCACCCCTCTGGGATAAACCAGCATGGACAGCCTGGAAAAATGCAGCTGAGGGGATGCAGGGGTTTGTCCTCATCCCATTGTCCCACTGCATCCCAGGAAAACCAAATGGGATTTAGCTCTTGAGGGAAAGGCACTAATCCCATTTGTCGGGCCAGCCGCAATCCCGTTAATCCAGCTGTCCCTGGACTACACCTCCAGCATTTTTCAAGCTGCCAGCTCAGCCTGCAGCTTCCCAGCTTTTTTCCAGCCTGGAGAAGGAGCAGCTTGGGCATGGAGGGGGATTTAGCCCGCAGGGGAGGCAGGGATGGAGCTTTGCCCCTCACAGTTTGCATTTAAGTGAGGGCTTGGAACACCTCGAGCTGTCCTGGGGGATAATTGGGAGCCATTTGTTTGCTGGATTGAGCTGTGATTCCAAGGAAAAGCGGGAATGTGCTCCAAGGAAAGGGGGAAATGTGTCCTTTAACCCCCACCCTGAGTGGGGTGAGGGTTCCACAGGGAGGGAGGGGGGCACTGGCTTTGGCTGGAATATTCCAGCAGAAAATGCAGCCGGAATTCTGCTCCAAATACCAAAGGTGACTCTGAGGGGACCTCACCCTGGGACTCTCAGGTTAAATTATATTTACAACAAATATTCCTGCAGGTCCAGGGATTCCAAATCCCTCTGATGGGCGAAGGAAAGCAGATTTTATAAATATCGCCCCCAAACCACAACAGCTCTAGGAAAGCACTTTAAAACCAGTCCCAGGACCAAGCCAGGCTTTTCTCCCCCATCCCCAGTCTGTCCCCAAGGAGAGCCAAGCCCTGAAAGCTCCGCATCCAAAGGCACAGAGGGGCAGGAGCTCGCTCAGTCCGTCTGAGAGGCGATAAAACCCCGGCTACAGCACCAGCCCAGGTCAGGGGTGACCCCAGAGCACCCCCAGGTACTCAAAACCACCAGGCCAGGTCCAAGGGTGCCCCAAGAGCACCCCCAGCTCCTCCAAAAGCCCAACCCAGCTCCAGCGGTGCCCCTAGAGCACCCCAAGGTACTCAAAAGCATCAGCCCAGCCCCAGGGGTGCCCCAGGAGCAGCCAAAGTCACCCCAAAACACTTCCCAGCTCCTGGGCTGCCCCCAGAGCACCCCCAGGTACCCCCAAGTGCCCCAGGAGCAGCCACAGTCCCACAAAAACCCCATCCAGACTCAGAGGTGTCCCCAGAGCACCCCCAGCTCCTCAAAAGCATCAGCCAAACCACCAAGAGCAGCCGCAGTCACGCCAAAAACCCCTCCCAGCCCCAGATGTGCCCCAAGAGCAGCCGCAGTCACCCCAAAACCCCTCTCAGCCCCAGAATGTGCCCCAAGAGCAGCCGCAGTCACCCCAAAAACCCCTCTCAGCCCCAGATGTGCCCCAAGAGCAGCCGCAGTCACCCCAAAACCCCTCCCAGCCCCAGATGTGCCCCAAGAGCAGCCGCAGTCACCCCAAAAACCCCTCCCAGCCCCAGATGTGCCCCAGGAGCAGCCGCAGTCACCCCAAAACCCCTCCCAGCCCCGGAGCGCGTCCTCTCCGCGGTGACCCCACAGCGTCCCCATCTCATGCACCCCGAACCGAAGCCCCCCGTGCACAGCCCGGCCCTGTCCCAGCCCGGGGGTCCAGCCCGGCCAGGGGGTGGTGACAGGGAGGGGACGCATCCAAAGGCTCGCTTTGCCCTCGGGGTTCGTGGTGCGGCAAAAAAAAAAGGGGATTTTTGAATTTTGCCCTTCAGGGTTTGTCCCCCCGCTTGTGGGGGAAGGACTTTGCGCGGTCCTGAGGCCGCTAAAAGCTTTTTCTGCACTGGGATTTGTCCTCATCCATCTCCGCTGATTCCTGGCGGGTTTTTGGGGTTAAGAGATTGGTGTCGCCGGGTTAATGTCCCCGTTAACGGGATGGAGCAGCGCCAGAGGCTGGGAACAATCAAACAGCGCCGGAGCCATCAGCTAATGCAGGCTCGGCATTCCCATGGGAATCCCGGCTCCCCGCGGAGGAAAACGAGACCCCAAAAGGCACAAAGTGAGTTTGGGAAAGGCGGGAGCCGGCGGAAAACGCGGCACGGCTTTCCAGCTTCCACCAGGGCTCTCCCAGAGCCTCTCAGGAGCAGGAGAAACTCAGCTTTAATGCTGCTCCGGAGTTGAGATGGGAAGAGATTATCTGGGATAAATCCCAGCCTCGCTGTCCCCGGTGCGGGAGCGCAGGGGAAGCTGCAGCCCCCAAACCCTCCGGGATGAGCTGACAGCGATTCCAGGCGGGATTTGCCCTCCCTGCCCCACTTCCCTGGCTCTGGGGGAGGCGATTCCCGGGAGCGGAGCCGTCACTTCCCATCAGGATAACGCGGGCTGGCTCCCGAGGAGATCCAGGAGGGGATGGCGGGGATAAAAATCGTCCTGGCAGGAGCAGGGCCAGGTGAAGAGTGGGATGGGGTGAGCTGGAAAACTCGGGGAGGGGAGGATGGGAATGCGGCCCCCACGGAGAGGGAGGGGTGGGATTTAATCCTAAGGGATGAAAAGCTCCGGCCTCGCTGGGGTTTAAATACGGAATGGATGCGGGAGGAGAGCTCAGCTGGGAGATTTGGGGCGGGGGAGAGATCAGGGACGTTCGCTGGGCTTTGAAATCCATCCCTTAATGAGGGCTGGGAGGGGATCCCAGGGATCCCCGGGATCCGATGTTCCCAAAGAAAAGGCACCCGAGCACTGAGAGTCCCTTCTCGGGGTTCCCGGGGTCCCCTCTCGGTGCCACCAGCAGTGACGAAGATCCCAAAGGGAGACGGGAGAGCCAGGCTGGCATTCCCAGCACTTCGGAAAGGGCAGAAATCCCATCCATCCTCCCAAAAACGGCCGCGATGCTCCAGCCACGACATTCCCGAGCTTTGCGGAGCAGCTGAAGTTGTTTTCCTGCATTCCCAGAGCTTGGACAGAAGTTTGGGGACAGCGCGGGGCACCCGGAATTTGTGGGATGGGGGGAAAATCCCCCTTTTCCGAAAGACAGATGCCGCTTTCCCCATGCCAGGGAGGAACAGCACCTGGAAATTGCTCCAAGCAGGAAGAAACCACCCGGGAAATTCGGACTAAAAACCAATTCCCAGCTCTTTATCGCATTTGAGCCGAGCCCTTCTTCCCGGAAAGAGCCGAAGGAGCACTCAGCTCCTTAATTGCCTCCCTTTCAAGGCTTTTTCTGTCTCCAAGTTCCATTATTCCCTCTCAGGGAAGGATGGGGCTCTGATGATGGATTGAGGAAGCAGCAATTAATAATTTCACTAATGAGAGATGCTGAGCTCTTCGCTGTCTCGCCAGCCAGGAGTGGAGCAGTAAAAAAAAAAGAGTCCGAACCTCTCACAAAAACCTGCTTGAAGCTCAGATTAGGGGGAAAAAAAACCCCAAAGCGGGAGAATCCTAAAAGAAAAATGGGTTTTTTTAAGGGGAAGATCGAAAGAAAAGACTAATCCTGCTCGGAGTGGGATAATTCAGTGAAAAGTGGCATTTTTGGGGAAAAATTCAGGAAACAATCCCAATCTCTGCTCCTTTTTAATTATTTAGAGGTGCTTTTAATGTGTTGTTGGGCTGTGGCAGCAGTTTTCCCTGGGGTGTGCCTACAAAATCACGAGGCTTGGAGAAATTGGGATGAATTTTTCATGATTTTTGATGATCGGGTCGAGGACACTTGTGGAGATTTATTTTTAATTCTCCCGGTTTTTACCAACAGGATGGAACTGGGAAGTCTGGGCCATGAAATTCTCCAAATCTGATGTGGAAAGAGAAGAAATTGGAGAAGAGGAGGGGGTGATGGAGCAGAAAGAGAGGGCTCAGCAATTCCCTCCATTTCTAAAGCAAAAAATGGGATTTTTCTCCTCAAATTCCCATTCATGGACAGAGAAAAGTCAGGTTTTTCCCTCCGAGCCTAAACCCAATTTCTTTATGGTTCCTAATGAAGTTTTTCCGTACAGATGGAAAATGAAAACTCCAGTTTGGGGATATTTTTCCTCACTCAGAGCATAAACAAAATCCCTTTTTAATCTGCTCCTTTCCCAAATCCCCTCTCCCCTTTTCCAAAGCCTTGCTTAGGAAAGGTGAAGCCTTTCCTAAGGGAAAATCCCTGCACTTCACTTCGATTCCATCACCTGCTCCGGTTCCTCTCGGCCCTGACCCCGCCTGTGTCAGGTCATCCCTGGAAAAGGAACCTTTTCATTCCCTGTCAGTGCCAGCCACGGCAAGGATCAAGAAATTTATGGAATCGCTGTTGATTCCATAAAAATGCACCCAGTCTGGGTCAGCCAGCGGAGATGGGAAAGGTCAGGGAGCATTTCCTGGGATTTGTTGGGAAGAGAAACATCCTCTGGAGCCAGACTCCACTCAAACCGTGGCCTGAGGAGAAATGAGATCCAGCTCCGGAGCAGGACTGGCATGGGAGAGGGATTTTTTCCATGCCCTGAGTCCTCTCCTGGAGCCTGGAATGGGGAGGAAGATGAGGCAGCAATTCCCGACCTCCAGCTCCACTCTCCGACTCTCAGCTCTCTTCCAGCCCTTCCCAAAGTGTTATTTCTCCTTTTGGAAAGGGGAAAATGAAGGGATGAGCTCTGGATAATTGGAAGATTACCCCTGAAATCCCAAATAATTCCAGTGGGCAAGAAATGAAGGCAGGAATGATTCGGGGCTGGGAGGATGAAGAGATCAGGCTGTGATTCCAGAGTTCAGCAAGACCCTCTGGAAGCAGAAAAGGGCTTGAAGTGATCCCGATCCACAAAGAAAATCCGGATTCTGGTGGATGAGCCAAACCCTGGATGGAGAAGGAGCTGGAGGAGAGGGCGCTCCCAATCCCAAGGGTTTTATGTGCATTTTCAGGGATTTATATGTTCATTTTCAGGATTTTTATGCTCGTTCCCAGGATTTTTCAGTGGATTTTCAGGTCCCCACCACCTAGACCTGACCAATCTGTAATCCCGCATTTTTTGGGGGGGAATAGGGAGGAAGAGAAAAAGACAGGAAGGAGAAAGATCAGGAAGAGGGGAAAAATAAAAGCAAAATAATATCAGGAAGAGACATCCCTGCAACAAAATCCAAGGAAAAGGAACATCCCCGGGGCAGGAAAGCGAATCCTACAGGTGCAGAGAGCGGATCCTGCACTTGTATCCCTCGGGAAAAGCCTTCCCTGGGAAGCTGCTCCTGCTCGGAATGTGCAGAGGCAAAGCAGGACCTGTTGGGAGCCCTCGGTGCAGGGCATCGGGAGCTGCTGCTGCTCCCAAAAAGCTTTTTTTGGGATGAGTTTGGGGCTGGCTGCACCCCCTGGCTCGGCCATTGCCGAGTTCCTGAGCTGGGAAAAAGCTCTCGTGGCGCTGGAATGTGGGAAATGCGTGTTGGGTGTGGAAAATCAGGATTTTCCAAGTCTGTGAGAGGTGGGAATCCTTCGCTGGGTGACCCGGAATGGCGTTGGGGCGTTGCAGGATCGGGTTTTCCATGGAAGCGGCAGGAGGAGGAGCTGTCCCTGGTGCTGGAAAAGGTCTCTCCCTGCTCCCAGGTTTTTTGGGAATAGCGAGGAGGGCAAAGCCAGCAGAAGGCTCCATGCAGAACATGCACAGCTGAGGCCCCGAATTCCCGCTCAACCCTTCCAATGGACACCGGGAATGGGAGGAATCTCCTGCAACAAAGCCCTGGGAGAGCCACAGGGAATTCTGGGCACATCCTACAAATCTCCCAAATCTCCAGCTAGGATCCCACAGGTCCTGGAAGGGCACCACGGAGCCAGAAATGTTCTGTGTTTTGTAGGGTGGGGGTGGTGAGGGTTAAAAAGGGAGAGCGGCTCGTGCAGAGCTGGGGTTAAAATCCTCTGGGAGAGGGGGAAAAAGCTCCTTAATAGGGGAAAAAAAATCTTTAATGGGGAAAAACTCTCTTTAATAAGGAAAAATATCTCTATAGTAGGGAAAAACCCCCTCATTTATAGGGGAAAAAACCCCTCATTAGTAGGGAAAAAAAACCCCATTAATATGAAAAAAACCCACTTTAATAGAGAAAAAACCCCCACTTTAATAGGGAAAAAAACCCCTCTTTAATAGGGGAAAAAACCCCCATTAATAGGGAAAAAAAATCCCCTCTTTAATAGGGAAAAAACTCCCACTTTAATAGGGAAGCACTCCTCATTAATAGGGAAAAACCCTCATTAATAGGGAAAAAACCCTCTTTAATGGGGAAAACCCTTTTTAATAGGGAAAAAACCCCTGTGTCATAGGGGAAAAAAATTCTTAAATAGGGAAAAACTTCTCGAATAGGGTAAAAACCCCTCTATAATGGGAAAAATTCCTGCTTTAACACGGGAAAAAACCGCTTTAATAGGGAGGAAAAACCCTCTTAAATAGGGAAAAAGACCCCCTCTTTAACAGGGAAAAACCTCATCTTTAATAGGGCAAAAAGAGTCTTTAAAAATGAAAAGAAGTCTTTAGTAGGGGAAAAAAGTCTTTAATAGGGGAAAAAACCTGTCTTTAATAGGGAAAAACTCTTTAATAGGGGGAAAAACCCATCTTTAACAGGGAAATAAACACTTTTTACTAGGGAAAAACCCCTCTATAATAGGGAAAAATCCCCCTCCTTAGTAGGGGAATAAAACCTCTTCAAATAGGAAAAAAACCCCTCTTTAATAGGAAAAAAACCCCATTTTAATGGGATCTCGACTCTCCTTTGGGCTCGCCCGGTGCGTGGCCACCGCGGTTTGGTTTTCACGCGATTTTTTTTGCCCAGCTTTTAAGCCCGGCTTAGAGACCTTTTAATCTTCGCCTGCCCCGCTGCGGAGCCGCCCTGGTCCCCTCGTGCCTGGAATGATTGAAATGCCCAATTGGCGTGGCCATTGGAAGGGTTTTAACGAACTTTTCTGCTTAATTGGCAGCTTAATTGGAAAGCTCCGTTGCCCCCATGCCGGTTACCTCCGGGTACGGTACCTGGGCTTGGCGTGGCTTCGGAGGCAGCGCCGGGGACAGAGAGAGGGGAGGGAAAAAAACCGGGAAAACGGGAGAGAAAGAGGGAAGAGAAAAACACAGGAATTTATCAAACCACCCCAAGGCGCCGCTGGCACAATCGGAGTCACCGGAGAGCAGAGAGAGAGGGGGGAAATGGGATTAAATCCAACCTGGAATTTGGGAATCCGCGATAAACCACGCCAGGATCCAGGTTAAACACCCGGGAGGTGCCGGAGGTGCCATCGAGGTGCCAGTGGTGTCGTTAAGCCGAGTATTTAAGCGGGTGTTTAGGTCTAATCCCAACAAAAACCGGTTTTGACACTGAATTTCGCCTCGATTTCTCCTTTCTCATGTGGGGATTTGATTTAAACTCCGCATCTGAAGGAGTCTGGCGAGCAGAAAACCTCCTCCTGAGGCGTTAATGGGTTTAATTTCCTTAATCTGCTTCTCTTCCTTAAATTCTTACCTTAAATTCCAGTCTTTCCCGCAGCTTGGCAGGAGGTGCCATCAAAGTGAGCACAACTCACCTATTTCGTGTTGGACCTCATGTTTGGAGGGCAGATTTCTGGGATTTAGCTGGAAATTATTTTAATTTTCTTTTATTTTTTTGCTGTTTCAAGGCCAAACTTTGTCTTGCTTTGCCACATCCTCACCCCAAACCCCACAGAGGGGGTTCCTTTATCTTGTCCAGCAGCTTTGGGCACCCCCTGCTAATTGCTGATATAAATCAATTAGCATTGACACACCACGAGGTGGTCCTGGCTCTTATCTCTCCGTTATCAGTGTCCAAAAACGGAGAAAATTGGGTGTGAACCAGCCAAAAATATTCAGTTTTCAACTTCAATCCAACCCCTGAGCTCTCACAATTCCTTTTTACAGCAATTCCGGGCCCCTCTTGTGTTTTCCTTGGCTGTTCTCTTCTCCCCATCCAATAAATTTTGCTGGATCCCACCCCAGGGGTGTCGGGAATGGTTTTATTCCCACTGGACCCGAGCAGGAATCACTTTCCCCACTCAAAGCCATTAGCTGGGATGGGGGGATGGAGCGAAAGAGACAAAAACCCCATTAAATCCCAGCTCTAACTCAATCCCAGCTCTGTCAGACGAGCCTAAAGAGGAGGAAGAGCCGCCCTTGGTTCCCTTAGGGCTCCAGAACTTCCACTTAAATTTGATGGATGCTCCACAGCGGGAATTTTATCTGATTACAGGGCTGAGATTGGGGCTCTGGAGGTTTGTAGGGTCGGGTGATGGCCATGGGGTGACAGGGAGGTGGCACCGAGGTCCCTGCACACAAAAATCCCCCGAATCTGCCCCGGCTGAGCTCTCACAGAGGAGCAAATCAGAGCTTCACCCTCAGCACGAGGAGAGCGAGATCCCAGAATCATGGAATGGCTGGCGTTGGAAAGGACCTTAAACCTCATCCAGTCCCACCCAGGGACACTTCCACAATCCCAGATGGCTCCAAGCTCACTCCCAGGGATGGAGGAGCATCCGCAACCTCTCTGTGCCAGCGCTTCCAACCCCTCTGAGTGAGGAATTCCTTCCTGAATCCCATCTAATCCTGCCCTCTTTTAGTAAAAAACACAAATTTGTTCAATTTCCTCCTGCTCCAGGGCATACGAGGAATGTCCCTCCCTTGGGGACAGCCACGACGTTCCCTGGAGCACAGGAAGGTCCCCAGGTCACCTCAGCTGGGTTTTTTCTGCAGCATTTGGCCACCTCTGCAGGGAAATCCGTGCAGCCATCGCTGCCCTGCACTCCGGGTTCTTGGGATTCCCTGATTCCATTTTTGGCTGTTCCATGGCCTGCCATGATGCCATTTTTGGGTTTGCCATGGCTTGCCATGATGCCATTTTTGGGTTTGCCATGGCCTGCCACGGTGCCATTTTTGGGCTGTTTTATGGCCTGCCACGATGCCATTTTTGGGCTGTTTTATGACCTGCCACGGTGCCATTTTTGGGTTTGGCACATCCTGTCACCCCCTGTCCCCTCGGCAGAGCTGGCTGCTGCCCTTACCTTCATCCAGCAGCGCTGGCGACTCCTCCGTCAGGGCCTCTCCCTCTCCCACCTGGGTGCGGGCGCGGAGCACGAAGCGGTAGCGGGAGATGGGGTCTGACCTCTGCAGGGTGAACCTTGTCTGGTTGGGGGACAGGTTCTCCACCACCGTCCGGCCCATCCGTGACCCGTTAACTGCGGAGGGAAGGCAGGAAATGCTGGGCTCAGCCTGGGGTCGGGAATTCCTGGGGTCTCCAGCTCATCCTTCAGCCCCTGGAGGATCTGTGGGGTCACTGTGGGGGTCACTGTGGGGCTCAGAGTGGTTGCTGCTCTTGAACATGCCCGTTTTGGGGCACTTGGGGACAGCCTGGCCAGGGACCTGCTGGGGGGACATTCAGGTGGGCAGAGAAGGCTCCGGGACGTTCAGGTTCTGGGTATCACCTCACCCAAATTGTGTTGGGGGGAGCACAAAAACACCTCAGGCTGCACCTAAAATCTTCCAAAATCCAAGATCCAGCTGATTTTCCCTCCAAAATTGATTCTGGGGAGCTGCTGAGCCCCCACCACCCCCCCTGCAGATGTCCAGGACCCCTCCTAACACCAGTTTTTCCCACCATGGAAGTCTCCAGTTCCTCATGGATCTCCCTGCCCTGGGAAAAAGCGGGAAGGGAAGAATTCCCTGACTGATCACCGCGAGGAGAACGTGGGACGTACAGGGCTTGTATTGGAGGGTGTATCCCGTGATGACCCCGTTGGGATGCTCAGGGTGATCCCACTCCAGGTTGATGATTTCCAGGTTGGGCTGCCGGATCCGCAGGTACCTGGGGGAGCTGGGCACTTGGAGGGGAGCGGGAACGAGAGGGGAGAGAGGAGAGAACATGCACAGGGTAACGAACCTCGCGCTGCTGCACCCGCCACGGGCTGGACTCCAAAACAGGCACACCCCAAGTGGATCGCACAAGGATTTATCCCAAAAACCAGGAGCCTGATGGGAATTTTCAGCGGGGAGGAAAAGCAGAGCAGCTCTGGTACGATCCCAATCCCGCGGGATCCTCCAGCAAGGCCATGGAAGCAGAGCTGGGATGCAACTCCAGCCACGCTTCTCCTGTTGGACCCAAATGTCCTGGTCTTCCTTACACCCCCCTCCCATCCCAAGGTTTTCACCTCAAAAATTTCTCGCTTAGAACCATCAAAAGTATCCCAAAAACTTCTTTTCACTCCAGCCCCATTTCAGCGTGTTGGACCCAAATTTCACAGCTTTCCTTACCCCCTCCCCCCCCTCCCCGCCATCCATCCCAATGTTTTGATCCCAACAATTTCTCTCTTAGAAGAACAAAAAGTATCCCAGAGTCTTCTCTTAACTCCAGCCCCACTTCTCCTCTTGGAGCCAAATTTCCTGACCTTCTCTAGACCCCCCACCCATCCCAATGTTTTCATCCCAAAGATTCCTCTCTTAGAACCCCCAAAAGTGGCTTCTCTTATCCCAAAGAATCGCTGGGAAATGGAATTCCAGAGATCTCCCACAGGGAGCTGCTGCCCACTGCTCCTCACCCTAAGGAATATTTGGGATTATCACTACTGAAGGAAGGAAGGGAAGAATTATCCGGCCTGGAGTTAAATTATTCTCCTGATTTCCTCCTAATTGCGGTGTCTTAACCGGGGGAAGAGAGATCGGAGAGCTCGGGGTTTATTTTTAGTTGTTCAGGATATCCTTCAGCCTCCTCAATGTCAGTTTGGGTCGATAAAAGGGCTTGGTGGTGTAGGAAAAATAAAAATCCACATTTTCTGTGTGATCAGAGTAAAATCCACTGTAATTATTAATTAATGCCACCCACATGTCTTTATTGTCACCCCAAATGTCCAAAGCCACCCCAAATCCCCCAGAAACGGGGTCACAGTGCCCCTGCCTGCAAAACCTACAGGAATTGAAGCCTTTCTTCGGAAACAACCTCAATTATCCACAGAATAATAATTAATCCTTAAAAAAAGGGGATTTTTTTTCCAAGGAATTGTGAAGGAAGAGGCAGCACTGAGAGATGCCAAGATGGGATGGAGAGGAAGAGAAAAGGGGGGACCCCAAAACATTTTGAGAAAGAATTGCAAATCTTTTCTTGCGTTTTTGCGACCTTGTGTGCCTGAATCCCCTCCTGCGCTGTAGGAAAAGTCACTTCCAGCCGCTGGAATTGCAGCTCCAACACGGAATTATTGGCGTGTCTATAAATAGCTCCTGTGCCAGTGACAAAATTAAACCCTCGAGTTCATCCTTGACACAAGAACGAGGTGCTCTTGCCTCAAAAGCCTGGCAGAGGAATCAGGGATGTCCTTCCTGAAGGTCCTGGGAAGGTTTTCCTGCCTCTTCCAGGATGGATCCATCCACGTCCCCAAACCGCAGCTCGGGGACATTTGCAGCTCGGGCAGCAAATCAAGGGCACGGAGCTGGGCCCAGGAAAGGCTTTTGCAAATTTTTCTCTTGTTCAGCCCAAAATCTTCTTGGCCGAGGCGTCCAGAGCACCTGAATTCTGGGAATTTTGGGAATGCCGATGGGGTCAGGAGCCAACTCCAGGTGTGGCTTCAGTGATGTCACCACCAGCAACGGCGCCTGGGTGATGCTCAGCTAAAATCTCTCCCCGGCTGTGGCTCAGCTCCCTGGAGCTGCTCAACCTAAACCTTTCCCAGCGGGAAAAAATTCCCTGTGGAACGTACCTCCTTCAGGGGTGGGGAATTCCTTCATTTCGCTGCGGGGCCCGTCCCCTCGGCCGTTGGTGACCACCATCTCCAGCTTGTAGTTGCTGTAAGGGAACAGCCGGGACACGGTGCCCCGGTTGCGGTCTCCAGGAAAACTCACAAATTGCCGTTTTTTGGAGACCCACAGGTTCTTCAGCAAGCTGCTGTCTCTCCAGAAATAGGCCTTCAAGAAACACGCAGGCCAGGTGAAGCTTTTTCCCGTTTAACCACGGTTTTTTGGGATTTTTAGACGTTAAAAAGCAGAGTTTTGCCTTTAAGAGCGGCTTAAGGCTGTGGAAGTTTTTAGAGGAATTAGTGAAGCTCCACGAGGAAAATCGGGGGTGTTACCTGAGGAAGAGGCTGAGCAGGGGGTTAAGAGCTTCCCAAAACCACTGAGCTCGGACTAAAACTGTTCCTAATTGCCAAGAATTAAAAACCGAGTGGTTCTCCCTTTTCCACTTGGGGTAGCGGTGGACAAGGAAAGGTGGGACACACTCAGGCATGAAAAAAAGTGCCTAAATTTAGGAAATCTCCTATTGAAACCCTCGACTGCAAATCCTATTTCGCAGAGAAATAAAAATCCTTTCAGAAAATCCCCCAGAATCGGGAAAAGGAGAGCGAGCGAACGATCGGATTTGGAATGCTGGGATTCTTTGCTGGACACGAGGTTTTGGGAATGTTTTAACACCGAGGGAAGGGCCCTGCTCAGGGTTTGGCTTGGTTTGAACGGCTCCATCCTCTGTGCATCAGCAGCAAATATTAAATACTAAATATAAGCCTGGAAAGACCCGGAAAAACCCAGATCCATGCTGGCTTTAGTGCCCAGTTAGTCCCGACCGTGGGTTTAGGCTTTGCAGGGGTTGTTGGTCAGTAAAAACCGCTGTCGGTATTTTGGGGATGACACAAAATCTGACCGGGTTGGGGTCATTCCCTCAGAGCCTCCATGGACAGAGCCATCCCAATCCCTCCCTGTTTTCTTGGAGCATCCCAAATCCTGCAGCCAAGCCCGAAGGAAGCAACAGGAGACGTCCCCAACCCCATCCTGACACCCCGAAGAGCAAATCCTTGGTGCTGCCTCACATCCAAAGGTTCCTGGTGACCACAGGGAAGTTTTCTGTCATCCCCACATGCAGCAGCTCCATCCCTGGGAGCCAGCTGGGAATTTTAGGAGGTTTAGCTGGGTTAATGGTCAGTGCTGGGGCGGGAATTTGGGATTGGGGAATTCGGGATTTGCTCACTCTGTACTCCTTGAGCTGTCCCTGGATGGTGTCCAGGTGCACCCGGGTCCAGGTCAGAGATATGGCGGTGCTGTTTAAGACTCTGATCCTGACATCCGTGGGTGCAGCCTTGGGATCTGGGCGGGCAGGGATAAAGCAGAGTGGTCTTTAGGAACCTGGAATTACCCTGGAGCTCGGATGGACACACGGGCACCCCTGGCCGTGCTTCTCCCATCACAAATCCCGTGAGCAGCAGCCCCACGACGGCTCCGCCCTCTTCCATGGGAAAAAATAAATCTAATTTCACTCCTCCGGCCATCAGGAGAACATTCCTGATCCAGCTAAAAGCAGGAATTCCTGCAGCAGGGAAGGACTCTGGCTCAGCTCCCTCTCCAGGTGAAGGATCCCAGTACATCCAACCCTTTCCTGCCTCACCTGGCCCAAAGCTGGACCCCAAAGTTGCAAAAACCACCTCATTTCCTTATTTTTAGTTGGAATTGTCCATCATCCCAGCTGGCCTTGGGCAGGGACACCTTCCACTATCCAGGTCCTCCAAGCCTTGTCCAACCTGAAACCGGAATTTTGTCCCAAATCCCGCAGTGCCCCGCCCATATTCTGGACACAGGAGCCGCCCAGGTGCCCTGGCATGGGATCATCCCTGAAATCCCACCTGCGGCCGAGGGATACTCACAATCCTCCCCGGAATATCCGATGTAGGTTTCGGGCTCCGGGGCTCTGCCGAAGTCATTCTCGGCCTGCACCTTGATCTCGTAGGGGACGTAGATGGGGGTGTTCCACACCACGTGCCGGGCGCTCCGCACGGTCTCGTTGTACCAACTCCCGCGCGGGTCCCGCCGCCGCCACCTCACGATGTACCTGAGGTTGGGCCCATAAGCCTGAGTTGCATTCAGAGGCTTCGGTGGAGCGAAACAGAGAAGGGAAAGTGAGAAGGAGGAAAAAAAAAAACAATTGGATTTCTCCGCTGTGGAGATCCAAAAGTTCTGCTCAGCACTCGGGGTTTCATTTCAGGCTCCATCAGCGAATCCCAAAGGAGAGCAAGGTTCTGTTCCCAAGGAGAGGCAGAACGAGTTCGTGTCCTCCAGAGCCATGGCAGGACCAGGGCATTTTATTCACAGAATCCAGGATTTTATTCCTGGAATGGTTTGGGTTGAAAGGGATTTAAATTCCAAGCCTCTTCAATGAGCAGGGACATTTCCACTAGCTCAGATTCCTCATCTATATATTACATAAAATAAATCAAATATGTACCTAATGTAGAATTATACAAGAAATATTTCATATCTATTATCCCCATAGTCCCGTCTCTATTCCCACTGCCATTCCAACCCTCCTCTCAGCTCATCCCTGGTTTGTGGCTGACACCTGCTGGTGCAAGAAGCAAAGCAGGAGATGCTCCATAAATCCTCAAGGAATCGACTCTCGGAGCATCCTCTGGAAGCTCAATCTGGAATCCGGTGTCTTTGGGTGTCACATCTTTAACTTATTTTATTTTTAATTTTCTGAATTATTCTTTTTATCCCAGACCTTGCTCTAGGCACTAAACCCAGCCTTTTTTTGGTGTCTTCTAATTTCATCATGGAATGGTTTGGGTTGGAAGGGACCTGAAATCCCATCCCATCCCACTCCTGCCACGGGGCAGGGACACCTTCCACCATCACAGGTTGCTCCAATCTGGCCTTGGACACTTCCAGGGATGGAGCAGCCACGGATTCTCTGGGAATTCCATCCCAGCCCCTCCCCACCCTCTCAGGGAGGAATTCCTTCCCAATATCCCGTCTATCCCTGCCCTGTCTCACTCTGAACCCCCTCCCCCTCATCATCCAACTCCATCCCAAAAGGCATCCAAGAAGAACTCACGGTCCACGTTATCTCCATGTTGTTTTTCTGGGTCCCTGCCCCTTGAACTCCTGTTGGATTTATTTCAGGACCTGAAATTCACATTGAAAACCAAAAAAAAAAAGAATTTTTCAATGTCAAAAAACAACTGCTGAGAGCTTAAAACCCCGCAAGCCAAAAGTCCTTCCAAGGCAGAAGTTAATGGCCTGATTTTTCCAGAAGTTCTCATTCAGGTTAACAGGACACGAGACTCCCAGTCCTCTGGAAAACCAGGCCATTTATTTAGAAGGCTCTTTTTTGTTCCCTAAATGTCCTAAATCTTTGAAAGGGAACCATTGTGGAGGGAGCAGAGCTTGTCGCTTCGAGCCTCAAACACGGCGGGCACTGTTGGGAGCCAACACTAGATGCCAGCAGATCCTGCAGAAATCTCCCTGGAATGGGTAAAGGAAGAAATGCAGCAGAACTGCTGAGATTCCTGTGAATTCCTCGGGTGGAATTTTCCCAAATATTCTCCCACAAAGCACTGGGCAGACAAATTCAAGCCCCGAGTCTTGGTTATGGATTGGAGCTCGTTTCATTCCTTTATCATGGAATTTGGGTGGGAAGGGATCTCACAATCCCCCAATCCCACCTCCTGCCATGGGCAGGGACACCTTACCCTATCCCAGGCTGTTGCAAGTGCCGTCCAACCCGGCTGGGGACAATTCCAGGGATAGGACAGCCATGGTTTTTTTGGATAACCTGTGCCAGGACCTGCCCACCCCCACAGCATCCATCAGCTTTAACAGTGGACAGTAATTAATATTTGCACTTGAGTCTGATTTTCCTACAGATTTCTGAGCTTCCCATAGTCTGAAAGGACTGAAAAAATTCCTTTAGGAAACTTCCCTTTAAGGAAAAGAAGGAAAACCAGGTTTTCCTTTAACGAACAAGTGACTTTTGTATAAATCTCTGAGTTTTGCTGCTCTGAAAGACATCACCCACAGGCGTGAGAATTCCATACAGAAAATTCCACCGCAGCCTGTGCCAACCTATTTCTGGGATCGAGGAAGTGCCTCCATGGAGAGTGGTGGATTCCAAGGACAAAAAGACTGGGAAGAAAGGACTCACGTGCCCCGTTGGTCTGGTAGCGCTCGGAGGGCACGCTGGGCACGCTGCTGCCCACGTCGTTGACGGCGATCACCCGGAACTGGTAATTCACGTACGGAGAGAGCCTCAGCAGGGCCGAGTTGACGCTCCCGGGATACCTGGAGTGGTTGTGCCACACTCCCGGCTGGAAGCGGTCCTCCTCAAACTGGACAATGTAGTCTGGGAAGAGTGGGGAGAGGTGGGTGAAGGGTTTGGTTGGGAAGGGATTTTCCGTCACTGGGGAGGAGGAGGGGGACAGGGATTTTGGGGACAGGGGACAGACCTGTGATGGGGCTGTTGTTGTCATCGCCAGGGATCCACGTCAGCCGCACGCTCCTTTCGGCCAGGTCTGTCAGCTCCAAGTCCCGGGGCTGGTCAGGTCGTTCTGTTGGAATGGGATAAATGAGGCTGGAATTGTCCCAGGAGCGAGTCCCAGTTCCCATCACCTCTCCCAGCCCGGTGGCAGGACGTGTTCCAGGGCACAATCCACGTCCTGCAGCTCTTTGGGGGATCATGGTGACTTTAAAATAGAAATGTGGTCGTTTCTGACTGTGCCCTGCCTGGAAATCCTGCCTTTCCCAGGAAAAATCCTGCCTTTCCCAAAAAAATACCTGGTGGAGGAAGCACCAGGTGCTGGTTTAGGGGGATTTGTGACCTTACAGAGGGAAATGCAAATGAACAGCAGGGAAAGGACACAAAACCTCAATGGAAACATAAATTTGTTAGAAACTGCCTGGGCACAATTCTGGTTTCCTCATCTGGTCACAAGAACCAGCCCATGCAATAAAAGGAACAAATTCCAAGTAAAAATTAAAGGATTCAAGCCAATCCTGGTTCTTTCCTCCCATCAGGAGCTCATCGTTTTCAAGTACAGCTAAAGTGATTCCTGCACTCAGGAACTGCCACCACGGGACACAAAACGTGGTGGCACAGGACCTCTCTACCCATCTGGATGGGCTTTCAAGGACAGCTTGGACAGGATTTGAAAAAATCAGCTCCTTCAAGGACAACTCGGCCAGGACTTGGAGTTTTATCTCCTTCAAGGACATCTTGGAAGCATCAACACCCAATTTTTCCAGCTGCCACCCTCTTCTCATGGAGTTATTGTTGCGGGAAAACCAAAACCAAGGTGGAAAATAAAAGGAAGGCGAGGAACGAGTGACGATTACCTTTGGTAAAATCTCTCAAGCGATTAGCTGCAAGGTAAGACAGTGCTTGTTAACCGGGTTAGTTTAAGCTTGGGTGGCCAAAGGAGCACCTGGCAAACATAAAAGTTCCACATTTCAGCGGGAATTGATCCGGTTTGGGAAGCAGAGCAGGAATATCCATCCCCCAGAGAGCTCCATGCTCTATCCACACTTGTAGTTGACAGCAAAAGGGAAATATCAGCCTGAGGTGGGGTTAATGAGCCATTAGGGGGAGGGAAGGGAAATAAATCAAGCTCAGGGGAATTATTTGGGATTTGGGATTCCTATTCCAGCTGTGGAGGGGCACTGGCAGGTTGTGGCATTCCCAGGAATCTGAGGTGGCCAGAGGATGGTAAATCCCTGTTTGCCAAGCAGAGCTTGCAGTGGCACAAATGGGGAATGGGGTGAAGTTTGTTCCTCCCTGTGCTGCAAAGGGGACACACGAAGGGGCCAGGACCAACCCCAATCCCATTGCTCAGCACCCCAACACCCCACTAAATTCACTCCCAAATTTCCGACTGTTCTCATGGAGCTTCAGCATCCACCTGGGGATATTTTGGGTTGTGTGCAAGAACAATTCTTTTCTATTTTTTGCTCTCTAATATGACTTTCTTCGACACCACCTCAGTGCCGACCCCTGCTCTGCCAGCACCTCCCTGAGCATCCAGGGAACAATCCTGGAGCCCAGACCCCCCTTCCAGCCTGACCTCGAGGTGGGGGTGTCCTGCTCAAAGCCAAGCACTCAGCTGTGGGGTCAGGAGGGCTTTACCCAGCACGGTGAGATAGGCCTTGGCCGAGTCCTTGTCTAGCTCCGTGCTGGCCACGCACGTGTAATCACCCTGGTCCTTCTCAGCCACGCCAAAGATCGTCAGACCATCCTCTTCCTTCTTCATCCTTCAAGGAAACAACATCCCAAAACTCTGCCCCAACATATTCAGGAAGCAGCGTTGAGGGCTGGATGTTCCCTGACAGAATCCAGCTGGAAACCCAACCAGAGCAGGAGAACGTCTCCGGTCTGGAGGTTTTATCAGCTAAGGATGTGCTGGGTTATTCTGGGAAAGCTCATTTCCTAAGGAATCACGTGCCTTGGGGTGTATCTGGGGAATAATCACATTTTTAGGACAACAGCCAACCCCGGGTTCGTGCCCTGGGATCAGATCACAGGAAAGGGGAGTCAGGTATGGAAAGGAAATTAAAGCTGTGCCAGGCACAGCAGAGGAACATTAATTTTGGAGAGGCTCGTTATGAACTCCCAGGTTTTATCAAGAAGTCTTAAAATATCCGGGAATAAAACCTGCAGCAAAATCGGGATTTACTGATAAATCAGCTGGAATTGCTGGAGGGAGCTGGCGAGATTAAAAGTGTCAAAAACATCAAATGTTGCTTAGGTGGGAACAAAATATTTATCCCTGGGGACTCCTGGAATGTTCTGCTAAAAATCCAACAATCCTGGGAGAGAAACCCACGGAATTTTTGGGCACAGACCTGTTCCCCAGGGACAGGGGGGCATCGTCCTTGAGCCAGGTGACCGTGAGCCGGAGCGTGGGGTCGTGCTTGACGCGGCAGTGGAGCCGGGGCATGGTGCCCCGCTTGACCACCAGGTCCTCGGGTCCCCTCACAATCCTGGTGGGGTCTGTATGGGGTCACAGGCAAAAGGTCACACCCCAAACTCCTCAGGTTCTCTCACAACCTTGAGAGGGTCTGCAAGAGGTCAAGGGTTATGTCCCAAATTCCTCGGGTCCCCTCATGATCCCAGTGGGGTCTGCACAGGGTCACGAAGGGTCGTGTCCCAAAACACTGGGGCTTGGCTCAGGGACTCAGCGGAGAGCGGGGTTGCTTGGGAAGGACGAGAGGGGTGTTCGTCCAGCTTTGAACAAATACATTAATTTAATAAGTCACTAATTTGTGCTGAGTCTTTAAAAAAACAACCCATTTTTTGGAGTCAGCAGCCAGATTTGCTGAGTGGGGTAAAAACAATCCTGAAAAGGTTTTATTGCCCTCAGCTAACCCCGAGGAACACACTCCCAGCCCGACAACCACCCCAAACCCTTCCACGATCCCCAGCCCTGGTTCTTCCCAACATTAAAATGGAATCTCCACCATTTTCAGACTCCCAGCTCCGACCTGCTGGAAGATCAGAGCCGCTACAGCCAACCCCCTTCACCTCAAGGGTTACTCCTGCTGCAACTTCCATAAGATCCAAGATTTTAACCTCGACTATTCCTACTGCTGCTTCCAGAAATTCCAAGATTTTGGCCCCTTTGTGCCCCTACCTTTGACCTCCAGGCGGACCTGGGCCTCAGCTTTCCCCAGGATGCTGGTGGCCACACAGGTGTAGATTCCCTGGTCCTCCTTCCGAGCCATGAACATCTCCAAGCTCCCGTTCTCGTGGGCTTTGTAGTTGCCTCCATCCAGCGTGTTCCCCTGGCCGTTCTTAAACCTCCCAACACCACAAAGTACTGTTGGAAGGGAAGGAAAAGCAGGAAACCCCCCTTTCCCACCCCTCGGGATGGAGCAGGATGGGATCTGGCTCTTACCAGCGCAGGGTGGGGATGGGGGACCCGAAGAAAGGACAATCCAGGCGGGTCCTGTTGTTCTGGATCACCTTGATCAGCTGGTAACGGGGGCCCAGCATCTGGGGGGCAACATCTGCCAACAGCCAAAATTCCAGCCATGGAGGAGAAAAAATGGCCTCTGCTCCTCCTTTCCAGCCCTTTCAGCCATGTTCCTGGGGTTTTTTGGTTCATTTTTCCTACTGGCACTTTCAAAACCCAGTAGAGCTTCTCCATTCCCACCCACCTCCCCTTCCCTCTCCATCCAGCCTCGTTTTATGACTCATATCCCTGGATTTGCTCAGCCTTTGCCTGGCTTGAATCCATGGCAATGGATTCCTGTTCCAAAGCCTGGGTGCCTTTGTGCATTCCCTCAGAGCAGCAAACAGGAAAACCCATGGAAAACTTCTGCAGGGAAAAGGGGGCAGGAAAAACCAGGAAGAGTGACTTTTACACGGGAATATGGTAATAGGGTAAAGGGGAATGATTTTAAACTAAAATAGGAGAGTTTAGATGGGATATTGGGGAGGAAGTCCTGGCTGTGAGGGTGGGAAGGGGCTGGGATGGAATTCCCAGAGAAACCGTGGCTGCCCCACCCCTGGAAGTGTCCAAGGTCAGGCTGGCGTAACCTGGGATGGTGGAAGGTTCTAGCCCACATCCATGGCAAGAGGGTGGAATTTTAGATGAATCCCAGAATCAAACCAGTTGGGAAAAGGTTGGAAAAGACCTTTAAGATCATCGAGTCCAACCTACAACCCAACACCACTTTATCAGCTGGACTATGGCACATCCAGCCTTTTGAGCTGAGCTTTGAGCTGAGCTTTAAGGTCCTTTCCAGCCCAAGCCATCCTTGGATTCCATGGAAATTGGAGCTTTGGATGCTCCCATTCCCTCAGGCTCACCCAGCACGCTGACGAAGGCGTTGGCCAGCAGGTAGCCGTGCTCGTTGGATGCGTTGCACTGGTACACGGCGCTGCTGCCGATCTGCGTGTCCCGGAACACGATGGTGTCCCCGGCCACCTCCCTGCTCGGGTTGGGGGGAGACGCTTCAAAACAGGGAGAGCTCCTTAAATTCGATTCCAAGGGAAAATCCACCCCATAATATCATGGAGCACCTTCCCAGCTCAGCCCAGTTCAAACCTGGCCATGGTGCGTGAGCTCCACAGCCACAACTGGGAGCCACTGGGTGAACTGGGCTCATCCCAGACAAGTTGAGGGTTCATATGGATGCTGCACCCCACCAGCAGCTCTGGCTGGTGCTCAGCCAGGAGATGCTTGGCTGGGGTTTTGGTGGGGTTTTGGTGGGATTTTGGCTGGGATTTTGGAGTAGCAGGCCCAGTCTGTCCCTCACTCACCTTCAATGGGCTCTCCGTTCACCAGCCACTGGATGGATGGTTTGGGGTTCCCGTTGGCCCGGCACACGAGCCTGCCGTCCTCGCCGGGGGCCAGGATCAGGTTCTCCGGCTCATCCAGCCAGTAGGGAGCAGCTGGAAAACAGCCCCACCCCAGTGACCCAGGGACAGCAGCACCACCCCCAAAATCTCTCTCCAACGCTCCCTGCGGGAGGAAGGCAACGGAAACTCCAAGCGGGTTTCCCGGGATGCGGTGAAGGTGGGGAGGCCCCTTTCCCTCTCCTTGGCCACACACACCCACCACCATTGCTATCAGTGAGATCCCGTCTCCCGCTGCTTTTGGGGCCGTTTGAAGAATGAAAAAGGGAGGCTTTAGATGGGATATCGGGAAGGAATCCTTGCTTGGGAGGATGGGGAGGGGCTGGGATGAAATTCCCAGAGAAGCTGTGGCTGCCCCATCCCTGGAAGTGGCCAAGGCCAGCTTGGAGAAACCTGGGATGGTGGAAGCTGTCCCTGCCTGTGGCACTGGATGAACTTTAAGCTCCCTTCCAACCCAACCCCTTCCATGGTTCCCTGAAGCACACGGACGCAGCACAGACGCACCCCCCAGGGAAAGGCCCTCCCAGCATTCCATGAACGTCCCCTCCTGGCTCCAGGCGGGCAGGCCCAAAGAGGGAAGGTAAAGGTGACGTACCCTTCACTCTCACCGAGATCGTGTGGCGGATGCTGCCCATCTTGTTGGAGGCCAGGCAGAAATATTCCCCGGAGTCCTCCTCGGACACGTTGGAGATGCGCAGGGCCTTGTTGAAGTTTTCCAGCTTGGTTTTGCCCACTGGGAGCTCTCCCCCTTTCTTGTACCACATGATGTCCGGTGCTGGTCTGAGGAGAGGGGAGCAGATCAGAGCGTTTCCGAAGACAAGGGAATGATTCCCAAGTAAAGAGTTGTTATTCCTAAATAACAGTAAAATTCCCACCCCTGGGAGCCCTCAACCACAGGGAGAAGCTCTGATCCAGCTGTTGGGCCACCCTCCTTCCCACCATCCTCCATCCCACCCTCCTTCCCACCACCACCCCTAAACCATGGCCCTGAGCATTCCCAGCTGGTCAGGAGCACTTTCTCCTCTTGGGAATGCAGGATCATGGAATTCTGGAATGGTTTGGGGTGGAAAGGACCTCCAAGCCTATCCCTGACCATGGTCTGCTGGTGTGGGCAGGACCACGAGCCCAGGACACTTCTGGGGGGCACAAATGTCCTCCCCCACCACACGGTGAGGAGCTCCAGGGAAATTCCCAAACTTTAGGACAGCCCAGCGAGGAATTCTCCTTGGACAAAGATCTGAAAACACCTGGAAACCTCAGCTCTTCCTTTGGCTCATCGAGCAGGTTATGGGAGCGTTGTTAACAATTAAAAAGGAGGGAAAGATCCCTTTTTCCCAGCCCAGGGGTGATTCCGTGCCCTGATCCCGCCGGGAATTGCCGGGAATCGCCCTCTCTGTGGTACGTACACTCCGGAGGCAATGCATTCCAGCAGGAGATCCACCCCTCGGAGCACCATCTGGCTGCTGGAAGTTCCGTAGGGATACATGAAGCTGGGAGTGGTTTCCGTGATCCCTCGGGCTGGAATCAGCGGGAGAGAAGGAAAAGCAAAACAAAAACCAAAAAAAACCAAAACCAAAGAAAACAAAGAAAACAAAGAAAACAAAACAAAACGCGGGGCTTTTAAAAGTCTCCAGGAATACATGGAAGCTGCCACCTCCCCGGCCATCCCGGGATTCTGAACTCACCCAGGAATGTGCCTGGAAAGGAGAGGAGGGCTCCAAGAAAATTTGGGATTGGAAAAAAAAAGGGGAGAGAGAGGAAGATGGGCAGGCAGGGAGGAGAAGGAGCGGCAGTGAGAACTGAGCCACGGGGACAGTCCCCATTCCATCATTTCCCGCTTTTCCTGCCCTCCCTGCCTCTGGAAAACGGGCTGGAATCAGATGAAATTGGGAAATATTGATGGATGTAACACATAATGAAGGAAAAAGGGGAAAATGGGCATGGGAAGGGTTTGTTCAGTCACGGAGCTGCTTTTCCATGGAGATCTCTGGGATACGGAGCATCTCTGGGGCTTCAGCAGCACCAAGGAGGTTTTCCAGCTTTCCTGGAGGCCTGGAAGGACGGTTCCCCTTGGAACCTTGGCTCAGCCACCAGAATGACCCATTTAGGGCTGGACAGGGAAGTTTAACAGGAAAAAACCAAAGGGAAGACACAGGACAATTCCCTATGGATCCACACACAGTGAAGGGCTCTTTGCAGGGGGAAAAAATTAATTATTCATGGCAAAAATTCCATTAAGAAGTGGAATGATTGACCTAGATCTGGATGAGTGAGGACAAAACGGGATGAGATGGGCAGGAAAGCAGCAGTAGCAGGGATGGAAGTTATGGGATTAGGAAAAGGGATGGGATGGGATGGCATGGGATGGCATGGCATGGCATGGCATGGCATGGGCAGGGTTGGCACAGGGACACAAAAAATCCTGGAGTGATCCATGGGGAGAGACCATCCCGGTGCCAGAGGAGGATTTGGGATGCAGATTTTGCTGCTCCAAAATTTCCTTGGCTCAATGAATGGGAGGCAACCAGGATTTGGGGAATTTTGGGAAACGTCCAGAGCTGCGGCAGGGGAAGGGGGAGGAGAGGGAGGACAGGGGCTCTTCCTGGAGTTCCCACCTTAGGGAAGGAAAACCCAAGCCCAGGAGTTCATCCATGGAATCCTTGGAATGGATTCCACACCCACATCCCACCGCTCCCACGGGCTCCACGTGCACTCCCAGTTAGTCAATTATGGATTAATGGATTACCAGGGCAGCAAAATCCCGATTTTACCCCAAAGAGTCGACTTCTCCGGGTCTGTTTGCATCCCTGCTCCCAGAGAAAGTCTCATTCCCGGCCAAACCACCCCAGTGGCTCCCAAACCTCCACCACACTCGGGAGCTTCTCCCACCAAATCAGAAAAGTGGGAATTAATTCTTTGATCAGCCAAGATTGGCTTTGATCAGGATTTATTCCCACTCTGGATCCCATGGCTCAGGATCCTGTGGGATAACTGGAAGAGCTAAGCAGAGCAAGCCGGATTTTACGAGCCTCTATTAATGATGACAATTAAAAATCTGGGAGATTAATTAGTACCCCCCTGGATTTAATGAACCTAAGGACAGCGTGGAAAAAAAGCTGATTTCTGCCTCAGCACAGCACCATTACTAAACAATAAATAATAATTTAATAATAATAATTAATCTTTAATATTTAATATGCAATAATTTAGTAGTTCAATAATTACTAATAAATACGAAATAATATTTTGCTATTCCTGACAGGGAACAGCCAGAAATTCCCTCAGAACCAGAGGCTCTGAGCATGTGGAAGTTCCAGCTGGAAGTGTCAAGGTTTCCCTCATCGCTCTGGATGGATCCAAACTGGAAAAAGAAATTCCAGGGCTGTTTATTTTGGCTTTAAAATCGATTCTGCTCCCAAACTGAGGACCTGGGAACTGTGGAACTGTGACCTGGGATCATCCCAGAAACATCCAGTTCTCATCCCAGAGCTGCCAACTGACTCTTTTCCAGTCTAAAATTCCTCCACCAGCTCTGTTCCTCCCATCCTGACACATCCCAGCTGCTTGGCCCCAGCACGGCCAGCCTCAAACCGCCTCAGGTTTGCCAAAAAAACAGAGGAAAGGCAACAAAACTGGGGTTTAATTCCATTAAAAGGAAAAAAAGTGGGAAATTCTGCTAATGAAATCTTCCATTTGTCCTTTTGGATCGTTTTTCCCTGATAACTGTGGCTGGTTTGCCCACAGAATTCAGGGAATCATCGCTCCAAGCCCTGGGGACAAGGGCTGGGTGACACTTCCCGTGGTTATCCCAGCCCTGGAGAGGAATTTGGGACGAGTGTCCCACAAACCTCCCATGCTCCACATCCCCACCAGCAGCAGATACCACGTTCCCAAGCTCGGGAGCACCCTGGGAATGGGATTCACAGCCTTCCAGAGCCCTTTTCCAGCTGCCTCTGGAGCTGAGCCTGGATTTCAGGGATCAGCACCCCAAGGAAGAGCAGCCAAGAGCCCCAAATCCCTCCAACACCTCAAATCCTTGGGATTGACGTCCCTCTCCATATCCCAAAGCCTCCAGCATTCCCAGCCACGTCATTCCAGGGAGAATTCCAGGAAAAGGGCTGAGGGTCAGAGGTTTTTTTCCCCCAGCTCATTAATTATTGGTTAATTATTAATTAAGGGCTGGGTTGGAGTCCAGGTCTGCACAGGGGTGGGAGAGGGGGATCTGAATCCACTGGAGCCAGGAAGTTTTCCATGGAATGTTGCAACACAAACAGCAGGAAGTTTCTCCCGTGCAGCCATGGAATAGAGGAATAGAAATCCATGGGATTGTGCGGATAAAATCCCATTTTCCTGACCGAGTGACTCTTAAGATCCCTTCTCCCTGAACAAAGACATCCAGTGGGAAATCCGGAAGCCCAGGAAAACTCCCCACTGGAATTCCCTTTGTCCCTGTCCAATCTCTTGTCCTCTCCCCTCCTCTCCAGGTGGTTTCATGCCGCGCCCACCGGAGCTGATTTTCCTGACAATCCCTTTTCCAGCCATTTTTCCAAGTATTTCCAGACTGTCCAGCCCGTTCCAGCGCTTCCTCCCAGGCCGATTCCGCTGCGGAGCCTTTCCCAGTTCCTCCAAATTCTCCTGTTCCCAATGCCAGTATCCCAATTCCCTTGGCCGTGCCCTGCCTGGCACATCCCGCTCTTCCCACATTCCCGTTCTCCCTGCTCCCAGCTGCCAAACGCCCTCCTCATCCCCAAAAGTCCCCATGGGATGGGAATTGTGCCCTGGGCTGTGCCAGGCCCCGGGGAAGCTCCAGCTCTGGCAGGGATTTCACTCCGGGACATGGTGGGGACAGTGAGGGACATTCCCAGGGCTGATCCTGCACAACTCCCAAAGCAGCGGGAAGAGCGGGAAGTGAATCCTGCCCAGCACAGCTCCGAGTCTGGGAGCAGCTGGAATCCGTGGTGGCTTTGGAGAGGCGGTGACATTCCTGGGATTCCCTGTGCTCCCAAGCCAGCCCCATCTCTTGCTCCCTAAAATCCCCCATGGCTGCCCTCGTTACCCCAACACATCGCTGACAATTCCAATCCATTCCCAGGGCAGCCATCCTGCTTTTTTTTTCCTGAGGGATCATTTGGGATGGGTTTTTCCCAGCAGGGGTGGAATTCGGAGGGAATTCCCTGCCCGGACAAAGGGCAGGAGGCTGTGGAAGCATCCAGCACATGTCCAACCTCTCTGCACAGAAATCAACCAGATGTGAGAAAAACCCAAATATTCCTCTTTTTGTCCCCCTCTTTTTATCCCTGCCTGAGTTCAGCTGGAAATACCAGGAATGCTCCCTCTGGAAATGCTTTTTCTGGAGACACAGAAATGAGGGATGAGGCCTCTGATATTTAAATCCTGAGCTTTGGAGGGACCAAACTCAGCTCAGCCGCGTGGGGAAGATCCTATAAACCCCAAACCTCCCAAGTCAGGCTTAACTCACTTAAACCTCGCTCAGCGGAAAGGGGGGAAACTTTGTGTGGTTTTGTGGTCGCTCAGGTGGATTTGTGCCGATAAATTTTGGCGAAGCTGAGGCCACGACGGGGACACAGTGACAGCAAAGGGGACAGGGGTAGGGAATAGGGTCAGTGGGGTTAGGCGGGGCTGGGTTAAGCCAGGACTGCTAAAGCCAGCGTGGACTCACCGCGGTACATGGCGGGGGAATATCCTAAAGACGTTTCGTTATGGGGCTTCTCTGCAATTAAACAGAACACCGTGAGCAGCACCGGGGACGCGGGGACAGCGCAGGAAGGGGACACGAGGAATTCCCAAAAATCAGCAAGGACGGGACAGGGCGGGAAGAGGATACGAGGAATTCCCAAAAATCAGCAAGGACGGGACAGGGCGGGAAGGCAACATGGGGAATTCCCAAAAAATAGCAAGGACGGGACAGGGTGGGAAGAGGACATGGGGAATTCCCAAAAAACAGCAAGGATGGGGAACAGGGCGGGAGCAGGGATCCAAAAGCACTTGGAGCGCGGCGCCTTCCAGGACAAACACAGCCAGGAACGGGAGGAAAATGGGCTGGTTTCCTTCTCCAAGGGGTGGGAAGAGCTAAAAGTGTGGGAATTGTGGCATAAACATTTCCTTGGAATGTTTTTCTCTTCAGAATCTTTGGGAAAACCCAAAAAGTGGAGCAATTTGGAGGGGAAAAGGGGTTTTTTCCCTTGTTTTTTAACTAGAAAGAAAAGATATTCCAGCTGCTTTTTCCCATGGGATGGCCACAGCCAGGGAGCCTTCCCAGTTTCCCCCCACACCCCATTCCATGATTTTTCAGGAGCTGGGGAGCACTTCTTTAAGGAGCCAAACTCAGGGATGAAGGCTTGGGACAAATCCGACCTCGTCCCCTTCCAACAATTCCATGGATAAATAATTTTTTTGCGCAGGAAATTAAAACCTCAGTTCTGGAGTTACTAAGGAATCTGGGAGGCTTCCGGGGTGGAATTTGCCTCTGATCTTACAGCAGTTGTTTCCCAAGGAAAACTGGAAGAGAATGATCCCATTTTCCATGGTCTGGGAGCGAAGGGATGAGGGGAGAAGGAGGAGGAGCTCAAATCCATGAAAATCCCCCAGGACTTCATCCACGCTACTTCCAGAGCTGGATAAATACCTCAGCACGGAGCCCTTGGAGGCTCCAAACCCCACAGATCTTTGTTTGCCGGGATTTTTCCCAAAAATAAAAGCTGGGATTTTCTTTGCCCAGCTCCGCAAACAGACAAATATTCGGAATTCACAAATGATATCTGGAATTTACAAATAATATCCGGAATGAATGACCTGCCCACGTTCCCAGCACTGGAAAAGAACCCTTTGGAATCACTTCAATCCCTGATTCCCTACTCCAGCTTTGCACCAAGGAGGAGCTGCTACACCGAGGTGGAAAACTCGTCATTCCCAGGTGCCTTTAATCACATCCTTGTTCATTCAAGCCGCCGGGAAATCAAATCAAATTCCTCCCACCGGGATTCGGGAGCACCTGGTGCTTCCCAAAAAAACCAGCCAGCACCTCCCAGTTGGATTTACTGGGAATACTGGGAACGTGTGGAAGCTCCTGCCCAGTGGTGGTTGATGTTCATTGAGGATTTTGTCACCTGGAGCCCCCGTCACAGCTCAGGGTCCTCACGTCCCTCAAATTGCCTCCATTCCCTCTTCCAGAGTCACCCCAGCGCACCAGGAATTCCTTTTCCTTCAGGAATTCTCATTCCTGGAGAAGAACCTGCCCTGGAAGAGCCTGGAGCCCATGGAAAGGCTCCAGAGAGAGCCCCTCGTGTCCCCTCATCAATGCTCAGTGGGGACACCTGGGAATGCCCATCCCGAGTATCCCACCGGATTCCAGAGGCTCCAACCCTCCTGGAGACACCTCCCGGAGCAAAGGATGCCCAGGAATATCCACAGACACATTCCACACTCGTTTTCCCACATCCAATCCCCTCATGCAGCGCCAGAACCTGCAGCAAACCACGACCAATTGCACCTTCCCAAAGCAGGGAACAATCCCTGGATATTTTATGCTTCCCTGAATGTGGTGGGAATGTGGAAACACTCCCTGTTTTATCCCCAGCGCATGGAATTGGTGATTCCTGCATTTCCCTGGAGATGGTGGGAACGCTTCACTTGTGTCAAAACACTCCCAGTTTTATCCCAAAGACACGGAATTGGTGATTCCCGCACCAAATCACCTCTGGATATTTTACATTCGCCTGGAGACAGTGGGAATACTCCAGGTGTGTCGAAGCTCTCTCTAATTTATCCCAAACACACAGAACTGGCGACTCCTGCATTTGCCTGGAGACGGTGGGAACGCTCCGTAGGTACTGAAACACTCCCAGTTTCATCCCAAACACACGGAATTCCTACGCGAGGCCACCTCTGGAACCCTAAAACCAGGAAACTACAACCCCTCCCTCCCCACCCACCCCAAAACCACCACTCCCCACCCAAACCCACTCTTACCCCATCCTAACCAAACCACAGGAGCCACTCTTCCCTTGCTGGATTCCCAGCTGGAAAACCCTACGGGATAGAGCCCAAACTGGTCGCCCAGTGAGGCACTTACTGGTTTTGACCTTGAGGGTGTAGGGGTTCTTCTGCTGGATGGTGTGGGTGAAGTGGAAGCGGGCATTGCAGCTGTAGTCGGTCTGTGCGTCCCGCGCCAGGACGTTGGAGAAGTAAAGGTCCCCGTTGTGGCCCTG
Source organism: Corvus cornix cornix (assembly GCF_000738735.6). Taxonomy (NCBI): domain Eukaryota; kingdom Metazoa; phylum Chordata; class Aves; order Passeriformes; family Corvidae; genus Corvus; species Corvus cornix. The sequence continues at coordinate 2,123,254 of NC_046354.1, forward strand.
GGACACACGCTTGTCCTGCGGGATCGGCTCCATGGCTGCGGGAGAACAGCGGGAATTCAGCGGGAGGCAGGATTTACGGAGGAGGGGAATGGTGGAGGTGAGGGAGGGATGAGGTGTGTGAGGTGTGGAGTAGCGGTGGTGAGCCTGAAGTAGGAGGAAGGGCCCTAAATTAGCAGGAATGGCCCTAAACTAGCAGAAACTACCCTAACTTAACAGTAATGACCCTAAACTAGCAGAAACTACCCTAAATTAGCAGGAATGGCCCTAAACTAGCAGAAACTACCCTAACTTAACAGTAATGACCCTAAACTAGCAGCCATGATCCTAAACTAGCAGTAATGACCCTAAACTAGCAGAAACTGCCGTAAACTGACAGAAACAACTCTAAACAAACAGAAAGTGCCCTAATGAACAGAAGCTACCCTAAACTTGAGGAAAATACCCTTAACTAGCAGCAACAACCCTAAACAAACAGGAACTACCCTAAACTAGCAGGAATCACCCTAAATTATCAGGACCAACCCTAAACTAGCAGAAAGAGCCATAAATTAACAGAAACCACCCTAAACTGACAGAACCAACCCCAAACTGACAGAACCAACCCCAAACTGACAGAAACCAACCCCAAACTACCAGTAACAACCCCACCCACGGTTATTTGAGACCCCACGGGCGATGGAGCCGCCATTCCCAGGATTCCCGGTGGGAAAGGCGCTCCTGACTCACAGCTGCTCATCCAGAAGATGACGGGCTCCGGGAGGCCGGGGGGGGGATTGCACTGCAGGCTCAGTGGGGCCCCCTCATCCACCTCGATCACATCCACCTTTTCCTTGGGCCACAGCGGAGACTCTGCCACGGGAAGCAAAGGAAAGTGAGGGAAGGATTCCCACGGAGCAATTCCCGCTGGATGCGGCCTGGTTTCAGTACAAAATTCGTCTCTGCGTGTGCGAAACTCCCTGGAATCCATCCCTCAAATCCAAACCTTTAAATCCATGCCCTGGAATCCATCCCTCAAATCCAAACCTTTAAATCCATGCCTTGAAATCCATACCGTCAAATCCATCCCTGAAATCCACACCCTTAAATTCATATTCTCAATTCCACACCCTCAATTCCAGAACCTCAATTCCATGCCCTCAATTCCATCCCCTTAAATCCATGTCCTCAGTTCCATATTCAAATCCATCCCCTCAAATCCATCCCCTTAAACTCATCCCTCAAATCCACACCCTCAAATCCGTATCTTCAATTCCAAGCCCTCAATTCCATACCCTCAAATCCATCCCTTCAAACCCATCCCGAGCAATTCCCTGTCAGCTCCAGCCACAACCCCACTCCTTCCCCTCGCTCCTGGACACACCTGGACACACCTGGAGCCGTTGGAGCGCTCGATATTCCCCCCCAAACCTCCCGCGGCCCTGTTCCGCTTCCCGGGAATCACTCACTGGAAACCCGGAGGTGGATTTTGCTGGAAAGGGCTGTTCCGTAGTCGTTCCTGGCGAAGCACTGGTACTCGCCCTCGTAGTCGTCGGGCCGGCCCCCGCTGTGGAAGTCAATGACCAAAGTCCCCGACATCCTCCTCATGGACACCTTGGGATCCTTGGCCACGTTGAAGAACTTCCCATTCCGTGTCCAGGAAAAGCTGGAATGGCAAGGAAAAGCTGGGTTTGGAACCATTTCCCCCGTGAGGTCCTTACCTGCGCTGTGCCAAGAGTGGGATGGGATGGGATGGGATGGGATGGGATGGGATGGGATGGGATGGGATGGGATGGGGATGGGATGGGATGGGATGGGATGGGATGGGATGGGATGGGATGGGATGGGATGGGATGGGATGGGACGGGATGGGATGGGATGGGATGGGATGGGATGGGACAGGATGGGATGGGATGGGATGGGATGGGGAGGGAAGGTGGCACAGCTGGAGAGGCTCCAGAGCTCTGGGGGATGCTGGGAGGAGGGCTGGGAATGCACTCACGTGGGAACGGGATTGCCTTTGGCTTCACATTCGATGAAGATGTTATCCCTGGGATCCACGATGTAATCCTTGATGGATTGCTTGGTGATTGTGGGGGGCTGGGGCACTGCAAGGGAAGGGAATCCCGTGAGGAACCGGGGGAGATCCTTCTGTGCCATCCCGCAGCAACTCCTGCTGGGATCTTAGCTCCTTCCCCCGGCTGGGTGTGCGATTTGGGGTTTGAATCCTGAGGAAATTCCCATGAATTCCCTGAATTCATCAGCTCTCGGAGCATCGCAGTGTCCAGACTCTCTTTAAGTACCAAAAAAACCCAATTCCCTCTCCGTATCTTGGTGTCATTAGGGAATGTCCCAGTTCCATCCTCCTGCTCCCGCAGGGTGAATCCAGTGGGAATTCATCCTGGATCTGCAGCTCAGAAGGGGCTGGGCCAGGGATCCCGAGACATTCCTGGTGCAAGGAAGAGACTCCAACCCCCCAAGATGGCCCCAAAGGAGCTCAGACCTGGAATTTAGGAGAATGGGGATGGGAAAAGGGACACAGGAACCCCGTGGCTGGAACAGGACCTGGTATTTAGGGATGCAGGGATGGGAAAGGGAACACAGGAGCCCCGTGGCCGGAACAGGACCCAGCCCTGATCTCCAAACTGCAGATCCCAGCCCCTGGGATGAAGATCCGAGGCTGTTTCCTCAACCCCCGAGATCCAGGGATGCTCCCAACACATCAGGACGTGGGGCTGAGCCTGGCACAGGTGCCAGAAGGGGAATCCTGCCTTTCTCCAAACCCAATTCCCTGCAGGAACAACTTTTCCATGGCAAACACAGCCCAGACCGTACTCCAGGGACAGCACAGACAGTCAGGAGCTCTTCCCGAGCTGCTCCAGCCTTTCCAGGCCCTTCCCAACCTGGATGTGTGAGAGAAGTGGCTCGAAAGGGGCTCAAAAATGTCCCCCAAGCGCCACCAGTGCCACCACCAGACCCTGCTCAGGGACCCCTCGTGCAGATTCGGGGACAAGGACACGGCCACTCGGAGGGCAGGGAGCACTTACATTCACTCTGGATATTTGCTGTTATTCCCAAAGGCAAAGCGTAGAGGAGAAAAGACAGGAGGTTAATTCAGGAGCAATCCCATTCCCAGCACGGCCATAAAACAAATCCAGGGAGTTTTTGCCAGGCCTTGCAAATCCTACACAAAAACCCTTTTCCTTCCAAATGTGGAGGAGAAAACCCAACAGCGGAGAGGAAAACCCAACGGTGGAGAGGAAAACTCAGCCATGGAACAGAAAATCGACCTGGGCTGTTCCCACCTTCATCCCACCTCCTCCCCATTCCAGTGGGGAATTTTTGGAGAGGAACTGGGGAGGATAAATCCCAAACTCACAATGCAGGGGGACCTCGATGGCACTGACGAGGTGCTGGAGGCAGAGGGCGAAGGCGATTCCGGCGCAGGTGACCTGGGCTCTCCTCGGGATCATCTTGGAGCTTCCCTGGGTGGCCTCAGGACCTTGGGATGTACCTTGGGGTGACCTTGGAATGTCCCCTGTGGTGGCACAGCCAGAGGGATCCTCAGCTGGAAAAAAATAACAAAACCAAACCCCAAAGTCACATTACTGAGCCAATCCTGGCGTATTCCCTTCGGAAACTTTGGGAACGTGGCGTTTCCGCCCCAAAAATGTTTGTGTGGGGTGGGAATCGGGCCAGGAATGATGTCCAGACTTTGGGGAACACGGAACAGCTCTCCTGAGCCTCAGATTGTCCCACTGGAAGGATTTATGGGGTTGTTTGGGCTCTGATCCTGGAGAGAGTGCCCAGGGACCAAGGGAAAATTCCAGGAGCAGTGGGATACAAATGGAGCCCGTGGGATCGAATAAAAAAACGGATTTGCCATTTAAAACATTAATAATAATTTTTTTTTTATGCATAAGAAATACTGAGGAATATCCAATCCCTCAGGGCACTGGGATGAGCTCAGGGGTCTGGAGTCCCTCATGTCCCAAAAAACCTGGCATTGATCCAGCAGAATTCTAGGACTGGAATCTTTCCCAACCGGTCTCCAAATAATCCCATTCCCAGCCAGGATCCAGCTGTTTCCCTGCCAGATGTGCCGCACTCCCAGCAGACCCATACAACTTCCCGGGATCCCATTTTCCATCCGGACGCCTTTTATCCCTCTGGTAACAAACACAAATCCCGAAACGGCAAAAAGGAGGATCCTTCATCCCGATTTTTACCCCCTGGGTGTGAGGCAGTGGGGGTTTATAAAGGGTCCAAATAGGAGCAGTTTGGGTCTGAAAAGTGAGGAATTTGTTGTTTTCCTTGGATTTGGGGGTGAGGAATGGCTGAGAGGGAAGGAAGAATTTCCTGGCACAGATTCCTGGGGGATATTTGGAAATACAGGAATATAAAAGGGCTGAGCTCAAACTCTAACGGCAAATCAGGGAATCCTGGAATGGTTTGGGTTGGGAAGTGAATTTAAAGCTCATCCCAAGGGCAGGGACATTTCCCAATATCCCAGGTTGCTCCAGCCTGGCCTTGGACGCTTCCAGGGATCCAGGGGCAGCCACAGCTTCTCCCTACAAATCCCTGTAGGGCCAATCCCCACTGCAATGGGAATGCAAAAATCCAGGAATATCAGGAAGAAATTAAATGCCAGACAACTTTTGAGCTCTAAAAGTGACACAGAATCCCCAGACTGAACCCATGGGTGGAATCCTGTGGGAACGATCCAGGATGATCCATAGGATTGCACGGAGCAGCGCTGACCGGGAGCAAGGAAAAGCACACAGGGAATTCATCCCCTGGAAAATACCAGGCTCCTCCAGGCTCCTCCAGGCTCCTCCAGGGCCCCTTTGTCCAGAGCAGATGTGGGCAGCGGGAACAATTCCTGGGAACAATTCCTGCGCGTGTAGGTGGGTCCTGGAGAACACAGCCCCTCTTTGTCCCGGCCCTCCCGCCGGGAACAGGGAATTCTCCCGGCACAGCGGCGGGAGCTGCCACAGTGAGGGAGGGATTGGGTTTAATCATCTCGTTAGGACCAGCAGGATGCTCCCAGCAGCAGTTGGACTTTCATCCCAACTTATCCCGATTTATCCTGATTTACAGCTGCAGGAGGAGCAGTAAAACTTCGGGAATTGCTGTTCCCAGGGAACATTCCGGCAGCTCCCTTTTATTGCTCAATTAAAGCTGATGGAGGAGCACCGAGCGACTTTGCTGCCAGGAGAAAATCCTGTTGGGTTGGGATAATGGGAATCAGGGATTTTAAAAGCACCCATGGATGTGATTCCCACTGTTTGGAGCCAGGCTGGGAGAGCTGGGAATGTTCAGCTGGAGAAGGGAAGGATCCAGGGAGAGCTCAGAGCCTAAAGGGGTTCCAGGAGAGCTGGAGAGGGATTTGGGATAAGGGATGGAGGGACAGGACACAGGAAATGGCTTCACCCTGGAAAAGTGGAGATTTAGATGGGATATTGGGAAGGAATTTCTCCCTGGGAGGGTGGGGAGGGGCTGGGATGGAATTCCTGGAGAATCCATGGCTGCCCCATCCCTGGAAGCATCCAAGGCTGGGTTGGAGCAGCCTGGGATAGTGGAAGGTGTGGGAGGTGGAATGGGATGGGCTTTAAGCTCCCTTCATCCCAAACCATCCCAGAATTCCACGGAATGTTGCATCCCTACAACACCCATAAGAAACCATCCCAAGTAAATGTTGGGACTTATGGCCCGAAAATCCATGGAAAGAAGGAAGGGAACGATCACAAAGGCAGGACAGGATCATCTGGCATTCCAAATGGAATTCCAAATTCCAAAGGGGTGGACCTGCCTTTTTCCTGGGAGCGGGGGGAGCATTCCCAGCTTTCCTCCGCCCGGAGGAGAGAGCAGCACTTCGTTCCCATTCCCATTTCCGACCTCAGCTCCAGCCTTCACAATTGTTCTGGGAAACATTTCCCAGAAACCCCGGCAAATCCATCGGCATTCCATCCTCTCCTCCTTAAAAAACAACCATTCCCAGCAATGAACGCTTCCCTGCGGATCCAGGAAACAGGGAAAGCCAGGGGTTTATGGGAAACGCATCCCGGGGTGAAATATTGAGGCTCCAGCCTCTATCCCTGCTGTAATCCCAAAGGATATCCCGGACCTCCTGGAAAAAAGGACACCTTTCCAAGCAACAGAGGTTCCACCACCATTCCCAACCCTCTGGAAAAACTCCATTTTTTTGGGATAATCGCCTGTCTCTTCCTGCCGCTGCATTCCCAGCATTTCCTTAAGGAAAACCTCTTTAAGGAACACATTCGGGGCTGTTTCTCCCAGCCCCTGATCCTTGTCCCGCTCCTCCATGGAATTTTTGCCATGTTCCACATTTTCCTTTCATTCCCCGGATCTCTCCCGCCTGGCACTTGGGTGAGGCTCAATCCCAAGCATTTTTAAAGGAACGGAACAAACAAAAAAAGCATTGAGGGAGAGCTCCAGGATTTCACCGGGAATGGGGATGGCTTCCCAAAATCACCCACCAGGATCCCTCCTGTGGGAAGTGGGAATGAATCCATGAATCCCCTGAACTCTGGAGCGGGCAGGGAGGAGATTTGGGATTTAGAGTTCAATCTCCCAGATTGGGAGCAGCTGTCCCTGGGTTCCTATCCCAGAAATAGCTGGGAATAGCAGGAATGGGATCATTGCTGGAAGAGCTGAGGCTGCGTTTTCAGGGTGGGAGGGGTTCTAATTCCAGGATTAAATCATTCCCACTTGGAGCGGGGCGGGAGAGCGGGAGCAGCTCCAGGGCTCCTCATCCGTCACAGCCCCACTAAAATGGGAATGGATTTATCCTCCTGTCCTTCCGGGAACGGGAGGAAATGCTGGAATTCCATTAAGGACAGGAACTCCACGGAAGTGTCATTCCAAGGTCAAGTGGGAGAAGCGGCAGGAATGGGAAATAAATGGGATCGCTCGGCTCCAGCAGAAAATACAATTTAACCTTCCCGATCCAGGAAAAAAAAGGAAAAGGAAAGCACAGAATTTTCCCTGGAAAGCCCCAACGTGGCTGGAAGCAGCCGGAGAATCCCAATATCCCTGTGGCAGCTGGGAATTGTCCCCGCGGCGCTGATCCTGCGGGATGTGTGGGACACCAGGACATCCAATCCCGCTAATCAGCTTCCCACCCTCCCACTGCTTCCCAGGGATTTTCCTTCCCCCAGCAGAAAACAAATCCCAATTTTTTGGAATTATCTGGTTGAAAACAAAGGGAGTGCAGAGGATTCCTGCACCTCGGGAACGGCTGGCTTTTTAGGGAATGAGTTACGTTGAAAACTCCTTGTTTTTCCTTGGAATTTCAAAGGGAAAAGCATTCACGGCCCTCCTGATATTGGAATTTTGATTGGAAAAAACACACCGTGGCTTAATTAGGATGAGATTCATTTGGGAGGAACAAGGAAAGGAAGTGGGGTGAAAAATAGGGATTGAAAAGGGAAAAATCCAGGTAGGAATGGGAAAAGTTTGGTGCCACCCCTCCCTGTGTCCCCTCATGTGACACTGCGGGACACTGGGGCTGCTCCAGCACCACTTTTCCAGGAATCCCAACAGAAAATCCCAAAAAACTGTGGGGCGGTGACTCAGGGACACTCCGGGCACCTTTTCCCATTCCCAATGGAGCAGCGAATCCCATCCCAGCAAATGCCATCCCAGCAAATCCCATCCCAACCCCGCCGGCAGCTCAGGACAGCTGGAGGTGACACTGGGCCGTTGTGTCACCTCCTCTCCGGGGCCACCCATCCCACGCTGTTCCCAGAAAACCCACGGAGCCGGTGGCAACGGGGACGCGGGCAGTGCCTGTCCCCAGAGTGTCCCTGGGCCACCCCTCCTGGTGGCATCTGGCCCTGGGATCAGCCAAGGGTTAATCAGGTGGAAAAACAACCCTGGGATGGATCCTGAGCCTCTGGAAAAGCTTCCCGGCTCCCACCTCCGCTCCTGCTGCCGGGAACAACCCAGGGAGGAGATCCCGGAGCTGGGCCTGGAGCAGCCGGAGCCTCTCCAAGGATGGGAACGTTTGGAGAGTCACAGATCTGCACCAAACATCTTTCACCGGATATTCCGCAGTCATGGAATGGGCCTTGGGATGGCTTTCCATAAAGAGCCGACCAAGTCACGGAATTCCAGGTTTTAGGCAGTTTTCCAAAGGAAAACCCCTCCCTGCTCATTCTTGGCTCATCCCAAATCCAGCTGGGAATGGCTTTGCTGGAGACATCAATTCCTCCAAGTGTAATGAAAGCTGGGAGACTTTGATCCACGGAATTTATCCGTTATCCAGTTAAAATCAAACCAATCCCACAGTGTCCCCACCACGCATCCAATATCCTAAAGGAGAATTCCAGAAGATTCAGATTGGGGGGTCCTCAAATCCCATCCAGCTCCACCCCTGCCATGGGCAGGGACATTTTCCACCATCCCAGGCTGCTCCAAGCCTCGTCCAACCTGGCCTTGGACATTTCCAGGGAAGTTTATTCCCAAAAAACCCAGCTGGTGACCCAAAGTTGATGCTCCACGTGTGTCCCATCATTCCTGGCAGGGTTTGGTAATCCCATTCCTGCTTCCTTCCCCAGGAATTGTGACAGCCCTCGAGGACAGATGGAGCTTTTCCACAGGAATGGGGTGAAATCCCAAATTTATTCATTCCCCGGAGCTGGGAATGAGGAGGGCAACACCATTCCCTGCTATTTCCCACCATTCCCTGTTTTTTCTCGCCATTCCCTGTTTTTGCTCACCCATCCCTGGCATTTCTCCCAACTTTTCCCGTCACTCTCCACAGAATCGTCACCCTTTGTCACTCCATCATCAAATCCCGGTGTCACCACCTCTCCATCTGCCTCCGGAGCTGCCTCCAAAACGGGAATAAATTAATTGGGAGAAGCTTTTGGCTCCGGGATAATGAAGTTGGCACAAACCCAGCTCAGGAGGCAGCCCAGGGATGCCGTGGTTAAACAAAAATTCCATAAAAATAAAAGGGATTTGGGGGAATTAAAAGGCCAGGTTGGAATTCAGGGTTTCCTTGGAAAAGGTCAAAGGATGGGGGGATGGATTGAGCCAGGGATGAATGAAACGAGGATTTTTATTCCCTGAGCTGCTGAAGCTTCCCAAAATCCCTGGAAAAGGTGAAATCCGTGTCCTACAAACCGTTGGAAACACAAATCTCCCCTTGCTGACAGCACTGGAAGCGGGAGGGAAAATCCACAGGAAAATTGTGGAGTTTAAAGCCATGGAAAAAAACCAAAGGAAAGGGAAATTTCAATATTTAATAACTCCCAACTCATCTCCGATCCGCCAAAGATTCCTGCTGGGAATATTCAATGGAAAAAGCGTGAAAATCTATTAAAACCCCGGAGCTGAGGGAAACAAGGAGCAGGAATCAGGAATGAGGCCTGGATCAGCAAATTCCTTGAATTCTGCAGGTCAGAATTGGAGCTGGAATCCAACTTTAGTCAAATACTGAGGTTTTCCATGAAAAATTCAGGGAGAGGAGGAAGGATCCCACATCTGGCACAACCTGTCCACCTCGGGCACGACCTGTCCAAAAAAACCATTCCAAGTTTTTCCCTGGCTTTCCCAGGATAATGTGGGAACGCAGAGCGTGTCCCGCCCTGGCTGAGGTGATGTGGAAAATTGGGAATCTCCCTCCCATGGTTTAGGGAAGGATTTCTCTCCTTTTTTCCAAGCTCAAGCCGGAACGAGCGCTCTGAGCATTTTTTTTGTGGAAAAACCAGAATTTCCCTGCGGGAGGGATGAATACCACAGGATCCAGGCACAAAACCCCTTTAGGATGTCAGGGAATCCCGCAAAAAGCTCGGAGCTGGATGATCCGGAGCATTCCTGCAGGATGCCGGACCCCTATTTGGGATTTTCCGGCTTTCCCAATCCTTTCCCTGCTGCTCTCCCGCATCCCTCGGGATCGCATCCCTCACTGGTGGCCATGGCAACACCAATCCATGCAGGAAAGGGGAGGAATCTGCTCCCCAGCTGGAAAATTATTCCTGAGGAATGAGGGAGAGCTCGGAGCCGACCCTCTGGAAGCTGCTCCTGCCCGGAGCAGGTGGGAAAAGGCCCTTCCTGGCTGTTCCCATCGGGAAAATTCTCCTGATTTATTATTAAATAGGGAAAAAATCCCTTTTGTTGTTGTTGTTGGGTTCAATTAGGAGGAAAATCTTCCTGGAGGGATCCTTGGTGATCCCAGCCCTGCTCCCAGCCCCTTTCCCGCTTTTCCAGAGCCTCTGGAGTCCGAGCATCTGAGCGGGAGGAGAGTTTGGGAAAGCGGAGCAGGCAAAGCCTGGCTTTAAATAGTCACGGAATTGCTCCGTTCCTGGGAGGAGGACGGCGCTAATTCCCAGCTCCCGAGGGAATTCTGCTCCATCAGCTCCAGCTCCGAATTCCAGAGGCTGCGGGGAGCTCCAAACCTCCTGCCTGTGCTTCCCACTGCTCCATCCCTGGCTGCTCTGGAATGACCCCATCCCACACCAGTGTGGATCCAACAATTCCCATCAGCTCCAGCTCTGAATTCCCGGAGGATTTTCCACATCCCTGGAATGACTCCCTGAGCCCCCCACATCCCAAAAAAATCCCCATTTCCCTCTCCCCATCCTCCCCACAGACCCAGCGCCGGCTCATCCCAGCCCCTCCATCCCGGAGAAGGGCCGAGCCTCCACAACCCTGATCAATAATTCCAACTTTCTCCCTTTTCCGGCCTTTTCCCGCGGGAACAATGGAGCTGTGGCACCGGACACTGCCCACTCTGTGCCCTCCCCGTGCCCGAGTGCCAGCCCGGGCCTGTCCCCGTGTCCCCGCTGCCAGCAGGGAGGGGGTGACGGCGTTTTGTTCCCAGATGCAGCTTCCTTTTGTTCCCCATCCTGCGGGAAGCAGAGCAGAGACATCCCCGGCACTGAGAATTCCCAGTCAGGAATTTCTGAGTATCCCACCCATATTCCAGCTTGGAACTGTTGGTTTTTCCCCTCTCTCCCAGCTCGGTTTTACAGCAGGAAAAGCGCAGAGGAATAACGGGGGATCACAGGGAATCTTTGTTGGGATAATTGTTGGAAGGCGCTGACTGGAACAGAGGCGGCCGGGATTTCCCTGGAGGGCGGTGCAGGAACTTCGGGAGAGACTTCCCAGGGAATAAAAGCGGGAATTTCTCGGCAAAGGGCAGTGGGAGATTAGGACTAATCAGGCGGGCCCAGGAGCGATAAACCCGATTTGAAAACAAAGCTCCGCTTTGTAGCTTTAAATGAGGAATGGCCCGAACCCATCCGTGGTTTCATTAGCATCTCATTAATATGCAATTCCCATTTTCCCGATTAAACGTTGGGAGTAGGGAAGGCTGGGAGGAGGAGGAGGTGCCCCAGTGCCGGGTCCGAGCCCTGGGGACCCCTTTTGGTGCAAGAATTCCCATTTTCCTGCTTTCCAAGGTGCCCTCCAAGAATTCACCTTTTTCCTGGCTTGGATTTATCCAAATTCTGATATTTGGGAGCGAACACAGCAGCATTCCCTGTTTTCCAGCTCCCGTATCCCAATATGGAATTAACGCCGCGCCAAGGGGAATGTTCTTATCTCCACCACCAAAATTCCCACTTTTGTGGGAACTTGGAGCTTCCAGGAGCCACTCCCGAGGTTTTGGCGCTTCCCTGAATCCCATCCCAGTTCCCTCCAATTCCAGCACCCCCTCAAATCCTCCTTCCCCCACCACAAACCCTGCTCAGTTCCACTTTGCTCCTGATTAACCCTCGGGAGCCGCCAGGATAATTCCAGCCCAGCTGATCCCGGATTTTCTGGGATTGGGCGATGCCCAGCGGGCACGGCAGAGAGATTTCCAACCGCTGGAAAATTGGAATGGGGCTGGGAGGGAGAAGGATGGGACAGTGAGAGGAGAAAAGCTCGGGATTTGAAACCATCAAAGCCCATCCCTGCTGATGGATTCATTCCTTCTCCCGGTTTTCCCTGGATCTGCTGCAATTAAAACGCGCTCCAGCCTCTTGGAGAGGGAACATTAAAGAGAGACAAGATCTGAGCGAGGCCGAGCGGATTTTAATTTACTCAGGATGCCTAAAGGAGTTCCTGGGATGTTCCATCAGGATATCAAAGGAAAAATGGGATGTTGGAGTGGATCTGCTCCTGCCCTGGCGCCATTCCATGATTTCCAAGGGAGAGGAGGAGGAGGAGGAGGAGGGAACAGCAGCATTCCCAAGGGTGGCCACGAAGGCACCTCCCAGACCCCCGCAGGTCACTTTGTCCCAGTGCTGGACTGGTTCTTTACAGGGATTTTGGGATTTCCCAGTGCCCAGAACCAGGAAGTCCTGCCTGGAGAGGCCTCAGCTTCCCGATTTCCCCAGGAGCAGAGCGGGATTGGCTCTGGCTGTGCGGGGCTGGAGCCGCGGTGGCCCCGGGGCATCTCCGGGTGGTGTCCACAGGACCTTCCCTGAGCCTGGAGGGTGGAGATGATCCCAGGAATTTCTCCTGGGGGAAATAAAGGGAAGAATGAGGGGGAACAAAGGGGAAAAGTGAGGGGGAATAAAGGGAAGAATCAAGGGGAATAAAAGGAAAAATGAGTGGGAATAAAGGGAAGAACAAGGGGGAACAAAGGGGAAAAGTGAGGGGGAATAAAGGGAAGAATCAAGGGGAATAAAAGGAAAAATGAGTGGGAATAAAGGGAAGAACAAGGGGGAACAAAGGGGAAAAGTGGGGGGGAATAAAGGGAAGAATCAAGGGGAATAAAGGGAAGAAGGAGAGGGAATAATGGAAAGAGTGAGGGGGAATAAGATTCCTTTAATCTTCCTGATGAACACTCGAGGCTGAGTGTTGGAGTTAATTGGAAATCCCAATTAACACTTCGGTGCACCCTGAACTTCCTGCTCCTCTGCTTCCAGCCTTCCCAGCTGTTCCCGCATTCCCATTTCATCTTTCCCTGCTTAAAAACCACATCCCACACCCCTTCCCCAGCTCCCAGTGGGGCCAGGCAGGACCCTTTGGATCCTTTTCCCCCAAAAAGGCCCCGAGATGAGGTTTCAGGATGAGATTCCAAGGATGTGGCTGGAGCAGCCGGATGATTCCCACACCGCTGGATCAGAGGGCTCAGCTCCATCCCAGGACCCCATTCCCCCTGTTCCCTCTCCTCCAATGGAGCACGGGGCTAAAATTATCCCTGAGCAGCCCAAATCCCAAATCCCAGGTTTTCTATGGCCTCTGGAGCCCAATCCCGAGCACAGCTCTGGCTGTGGCACAGATCGGGAGCAGAAATGGCAGGAGGGTGGCACGGATCGCTCCGAGGTGGCAAAATTTGGGATTGGCACATCCCGGACTGGCACATCCCAGACTGGCACATCCCAGACTGGCACATCCACCTGCACAGGGCCAGGGCCGGGGGATCTCCTGGGAACGGCCCCTCCAGAGCCTCTCCCAGCTCAGATTTAGTGGGAAGGGGATCCCAAAGTGTCCCAAAGCCCCTCTGTGGCTTCTCCCAGCTCAGATTTAGTGGGAAAAGAATCCCAAAATCTCCCCAAGTCCCTCCACAGCCTCTCCCGGCTCAGGTTTGCGGGGAGGTGGATCCCAAAGCCTCCCACAGCCCCACGCTGCCCATCCCATTCCAGAGATAATTGTGCCATCTGCCCTCCCGCATCCCAGCAGCTGTTCGGGATCAATCCCAGCCATTCCAACCCCCTTTCCACCGGACAATGGGCAGGAACTGCTTTTCCCTTGGGAAAGAGGGTTTATTTTGCTTCCTGGGGTGTTTCATCCCTGGAATATCCATGTGCATCCCAGTTTTTCACCTTGCTTTGGTTTGGAAGAGGAATTCTGAGAACCATCCTGGATGGGAATTCCTGAGAAGCGTCCATTCCCACCTCCATCCCAAATCCGGGATTCGGGTCAAAATCCTGCCAGGAACATTTCGAAAACCGCAAATTCCCCCCAGCTCAGCCGTGCTCCTCCCAGGAATCATTCCCACCTCCATCCCAAGCCCAGGCCTGACCACAAAGGCTGGAAAAGGGAGACAAAGGAGCTGGAATCGCTGGAATCAAACCTTCGGGAGCAGCCTGCTGTCCTGGGCCGGGGCCAGCTCAGCCTCGCAGCTGTCACCGGGGTCAGCGCATTCAGACGAGGTCAACCAAAAATCCCCAGGCCTGATCCCAGCTGCTGGAATGGCCGGGAATAAATCCCTGTGGGGCACTGGCAGCTGGATCCCGGAGCTGTCGGTAGGGAATGACAGCCTGGGATGTGCAAAATCAGAGTTTGAAGGACTTTTGGGAAAATCTGTCCTTAAAAATGTGCAGTTCTAGTGTTGGATGTAAAAAAATACGTGGATGGATTCACCCAAATTCCAGCTTTTCTGGGAATAAAGGGAGGAGCGCAAAGTTTCGACAGGAAGTTTGGGTTTAGGATATTTGATATTAGAATTCCAATTTTCCGGATTTAGGGGAAGAAGGAAATGGGATTATCAATTCATTGAGTGGATTTGAGGGGGAATCACGGAATCATGGAATGGTTTGGGTTGGGAAGGAGATTAAAGATCCCCCCAGTGCCCCCATAGGGGCACCTTCCCCTATCCCAGGTGGCTCCAAGCCCCATCCAACCTGGCCTGGGACACTTCCAGGGAAGGGGCAGCCATGGATTCTCTGGGAATTCCATCCCAACCCCTCCCCACACTCACAGGGAAGAATTCTTCTCAATATCTCGCCCAAATCTCTCCTTTTTCAGCCTGAACCCATCCCCTTGTCCTGCCATCCCAATTCCTGCTGCAGATTCCCTTTTCCTTCCTTGTAACCCCTTCAGATCCCAAGGTCTCCACACAAATCAAATCCCGAGGTCTCCACACAGATCAGATCCCAATATCCCCACACGGATCAGATCCCGATATCCCCACACGGATCAGATCCCGATATCCCCACACGGATCAGATCCTGATACCCCCACACGGATCAGATCCCAATATCCCCACACTTATCAGATCCCGATATCCCCACACGGATCAGATCCCGATATCCCCACATGGATCAGATCCCAATATCCCCACACAAACCAAACCAAACCAAATCCTGACGTCTCCACATGGATCAGATCCCGATACCCTCACACAAATCAGACCCCGATATCCCCACACAAATCCGATCCTGATATCCCCACACAAACCAAACCAAATCCTGAGGTCTCCACATGGATCAGATCCCAATACCCCCACACGGATCAGATCCCAATACCCCCACACGGATCAGATCCCGATATCCCCACACAAATCCGATCCTGATATCCCCACACAAACCAAACCAAATCCTGAGGTCTCAGATCAGATCCCAATATCCCCACACAGATCAGATCCCAATATCCCCACACGGATCAGATCCCGATATGCCCACACAGATCAGATCCCGATATCCCCCCACAACATTCCCTTCTCCAGGCTGAACATTCCCAACATCCCCAGCCTGTCAGAAGTGTCACCAGAGGAGGTCCCTGAGTGTCCGGGCACGTGCGGGTGGCACAAAGCCCCGTCCTGTCCCTCCCCTCCTCCCGCTCCCAGCTGGGATCGCCTCAACCCCATCCCAAGGAGATCCCAACAAGGAGCTTTTGTGGCCGGGTCTGCCGGGAATGCCGAAGCCAGATTTCAGGAATGTGACAGCACCGAGGTGACAGCAGGGACGGGAGCTTCTCCGGGGCCCCGCACTCCATCGGCGCCCGGCTGGGCTCACAGAGGGGCCTTTATCCCGCACGGAGCAGGATCGGGAGCGATCCCAACCCTCACAAACGGGGCTGTGTCCTTAAACCCGGAGTGGCTGGCGGTGCCACCATCCTGGATAGCCGAGGGAAGGGAATGAAGGGGCTTCGGGAAGAGGGGAGAAATATGGAAAAGATGGAGCAGAAGTCATCCAACAGCGTGGAAAGTAGGGGAAATGAGGTTGGAAAGGAATTCCCTCCGGGGCAGGAAGAAATCCAGACCCCCTGACAAGAATTGTAAGGGAATCCAACCCCTGGATGGATCCTGCTGGGTTTAAAATCCAAGGGGATGTTTTGGGAAGGGCAAACGAAATCCAAGGGAAGAGCCTGTGGGATTGGGAAGAGCCTGTGGGACACGAGAGGGGCTGGCCCCGAGTGCCGGCGATGAGGAGCAGGGATGTCGGCACGGGAAGCTCCTCGGGAACCACAGAAAACTTCCAGGAGTGGGAAGTCAGAGCTGATCTTCACCCAGAGGAAAAGGGAATGGTGGATTCTTTCCCTGCCTCCAGGCTTGGGGAATATCCAATAAAAACTGCTGGGAATATCCAATAAAAAATACTGGGAATATCCAATAAAGGCCGCTCCGACAGGGATGGGCAGAGGAGCCTTGTCCAGAGGAAAAATCCCCGAAGCCGCATGAAGAGGAAGCAGATTTTGTTCCCTGCTCCCGAAAACCCTGGAGGCAGCTGGATCCCCAAACAATTCCAGCTGGAATTACCTCAGGAGGTCACCACCATGGGGAGCGGGATCAGCCCTAAGCTCAGCTCAGCTGAGCCGCGTTTTACCCAAGTGGGGTTTAAAATCCCATCCCAAATTGTGGAGACCACCCAGCATCCAAGCTCCAGCTTAAAAACCTCTCTGGAGATGGAAAAGGGGCAATTCCCACATTCCCTGCATCCTGCTGTTCCAATGTATCCCAGTTTTCCCTGTTTATCCTGGATTCGAGGGGGAATAGGAAGGTGGGAACTCAGGGAATAACGCGGAGTTCCCAAATCCCCAGGAGGGCCTTCAGCACCCTGGAGAGCGGCCGGATCCAAGAGGATCCTTTTCCCACGCACGGACATTCCCGTGCTCGGCATTCCCAGGTTTTCCAGAGAATTTGTGGCTGCCCCACATCCCTGGAAGTGTCCCAGGCCAGCTTGGAGCAACCTGGGATAGCGGAAGGTGTCCCTGCCCGTGGAATGGGATGAGTTTGAATTTTCCAACCCAAATTATTCCATGATCCTGCAGTTCTTTTAACTTGGGGATCCTTGGGATAACCAGGAAAAGGGAACAATTCAGAGGGAAAAAGGGAATTTCGGTGCATTTTCCATGGATCCAAGGAGAACCTTCCCACTCTCCCAGCTCCTGTTGGAACTGCCAGCCCGGCCTATCCGCGCCAGGAGATTTCAGGAGGAATTCGGGATGCAGGCTGACAGAGCCGCGGGATCAGATTCCGCCTGGCCCTGGGAAAATGAGCAAAGTTCCGCTGCCAAGGAGGCGGAAAGCGGCGGAAAACCTGCCAGGAATTCCAATGAACCTCCGGCTTCACCTTGCGCCAACCCCAGGGGTTGTGCTCCCGTTTTCCCACTCCCTGGGAGGATCCAGGTTTGCTTCCAAAGGTGGGAAAGGCACATCCAAGAATCCAGGACAGGGATTTATCTGCTCTTCCCGAGCCTGGATTGTGCAAAGCTCCCTCTTCCCTTTGGATGCTCCTCTGGAAAACTGGGAATGCACCAACCCCCTGCTTAGGTTCAGAGGCAGACGAATGCAGGAAAGAATTCCCAGATTCTCCTTTTGAGGGAATATCTCCATGATTCCCTCCTCCCTGTGTCCTTGGGATGCTCCCTCCCAGCAGCATCCCTGAGGATAACAGGGCTGGATCCCAAAAGAATGGGATGAGACCCAAAGGAACCTGAGGAGGAGCATCCTCAGAAATTCCTGCCCACCCCAACTCATCCCTGCTTGTTCCGTGGATAATCCTGCTCCTCCGATCTCATTAAGTGGGAATGGTGATCCCGATAAGCCGAGGGATAAATCCTCCTCTTTTTTAATCCGTAATAACCCAGCCCGGTTTCTTTCAGCTCGGGATTAAAGGAAAAAGGAAAAGGGAGGGTGGAGGGAAGGATTATGGAACATTTAAACTTCCAGCAAGTTCATTCTGAGCCGGAATCCCTGGAATTCCACAATAATTATCCTGGATAGCCTGGAAAGGATGGAAGAGCCTTCGGGAAGAGGGAGGGAAAATGGAAAAGATGGAGCAGAAGTCATCCAACAGCATGGAAAAATGAGGAAAATGAGGTAGGAAAGGAATTCCCTCCGGGGCAGGAAGAAATCCAGACCTCCCTGACAAGAATTGTAAGGGAATCCAACCCCTGGATGGATCCTGCCGGGTGTTAGGAATATTTTGGGAAGGGCAAACGAAAGCTGAGGAATAAAAGGAAGTGCCGGAGTTTTTTTCCTTGGGATTTTTTAGGAGTCTCCTCGCAGGTTTTGCTGTTCAAATCAAATCGGATTTTCTCTGTGTTACTCAGTGAGTTTAAATCTTCCCAACTCCACTGCTTTTATTCCACCTAAAAAAGTGTGGGAAACAGGGAATTCCACAGCTCCCAGAAACCAAAGAAATGAAGGAATTCGGCCTGAGCTTCCAGGTTTTTCTGCCTGTAAGTGAAGTTCTGATGAGATCTGGGAGGTTGGTGCTGCCCTGACGAATAAATTACAACTCCATGGAAAATCCACTCCCACATGGAAAACAAATCCGGAAATTCCTGCCGAGCACTCCCAGATAAAATCAGAGCCTCAGGAGCGTCCTGGGAATGTGGCTGCTCCATTTTCCCAGATTTCTCAAACAAATCTCGAACTTTTCCTTTGGGGACTCCTCCTTCGCTGATGGATGGAGCCAAAAAATTCCGAAGCTCCAGATGGAACCAACAAATTCCAAAGCTTCGAGTTCCCCTTCCAAGCTCTGCCTGTCCAGATGAGCTCCACTGGTGTTTATCCAGGGAATAATTTCTTGGAACACCCCAGAACTTCCACATTCCTGATAATTGCCATGTTTCTGGATAAAACTGGTGTTTATCCAGGGAATATTTCCTTGGAGCATCCCAGAACTTCCCCATTTTTCCTCAGTGGGGCTGAGCAGGTGACAGGGACACAGGGAGGATCCGATCCTGGCCACGGCCATGATCCCTTTGGATAATTCCTTGGCCCAAGGTCACCCCGCCGGAGCTGGAGCATTGGGATTAAGAATGGCTCCAGTGGGAAGTGAAACTTCTTTAAATCCATTTATTCCCCCTTTTCCCAAGAAAGGAAGCACCAACAAAGATCCCTTTTCCTCCTGCCCGTGTCCATCCCCTCCTTCCTGATTGTGGGAATCTCCAAGACTTTCCTGGGATGGCATTCCCAGCTTCCTGTTCCCATTCCCAGGCGGATCCTGGCTCACTGTTCACAGCTGATCCCAACCCCTTCCCTGCTCATCCCTGAGGCTGCAACCCCTCTACACCCAGGAGTATCCCGTGAGTATCCTACTCAGAGTATCCCAACCACCTCCCAGGAGCAAAGATAGGGAAAAATTCCTCATTTTTTCCCCGTTATTATTCAATATTTTTGCCCATTTTTGACCACCCTTTATGGTGCAGATTTTCCAGCAGATTTTGGGGGATTTTATCCCTGAAAACCCCGGAAAAAAACGAGAGGAAAACAAATCCTTATCAATCAATTTGGAAAACTCGGGATATTCCCCATTTAATCATCAGCTGGGAGAAGGGATGATTGGATTGGGCCGGGTTTAAATCAAATCCCTCAGGATGAAGATGGGGATGAGGATGGGGATGAGGATGAGGAGGGAGCTTTGTTAAGCCCAGAATTAACACAAAGCCAGGCCTAGGTCCCAACTCCTGTAAACAAAGTCGCTTCTCCAACCGAACAACTTCTCCCTGTCAGCCGAGCGGTTTTCCATGCATTATTTATGTTGGATTCACGTTACAACCACACACACACACACAAAAAAATGGGAAAAGTGGCAAAGGCCCAGCCCGGAGCTGGGAAATGACAAATTTAAAAATAGAAATCGACCAGAAAATGCTAAATTTGAGGAATTCTCTTTTTCAGGAGAGAAAGCAAAGTTTTCTTGGAACAAAATTTCTTGGAACAAAGCAGCCCCTCGGTGTCTGCCAAAGATGGGGGAGGTTTTCCAGGAGCACGGGCGGAAAGAAAGGAGTCAGCATCCCTGGAAAAGTCACAGGATTCCTGCTTTTGTCCTCGGCAGCTGCCAGGAGCACCCCGGAAACACCACAGCGCCACAGGATCCATCTTAAAGCAGCCGGGCCTCTGCTGGGCATGCCAGAATTCCAGCTTTTCCCGCAATTCCCGCATCCCCCCGGCCCTCGGCACTGCCCCTCTGCCGGGATCCAGCCGAGAACACGCCGGGATGACTTTCAGGAGTGCTCCAGAGCCATCCCAAGGACCTGACCTTGAGGAAAGAACCCACAGGCAGCATTCCAAAGGGAAAAGCAGAAACCACCCGAGCAATACGCACCGGCCATTCCCAGTTTTAGCAGGGATGGGATTTTCTGGCCGAAACCTCCGTTTTTCCCACCCAAAACCCCTCTTGGTGCCATTCCCAGAGGCCTCCCCGGGATGGAACGCGCGGCTTCCCTGCTCCCTGTCCTCCAAGGAGCACCTGAGGCCATGGAAAAGGGAGGACCCCGCTCCATCCCAACAATCCCTCTCTCCCAGGCCCCAGCGCTTCCACCTCCGCCACGGCCTCCTCATCCCATTCCCGAGCTTTTCCCGGCGATGGGAGCAGCGGGAGCTCCCGTGGAGCCGGGACTCCCAATGATTCAGCACTTTCCCCCCTTTCCCGGAGGGAATCGATCCGCGGGAGCGCTGCAGGAGGATGCGGATCCCGCACCCGGCACTCACCGCTCGCCGCCGGGGCCCGGCGCTTCCCGGCGCCGCATCCCAACCCAGGTGCGTTTTCCCGGTGGATTTTTCCGGCCCAGGATGTTCTTCCGGAGGGACAATCCACCCCCCGAAGGCGACAGGGAAGGAGCGAGGAGCTGGGGGAGCAATCGCTGCTCCCCGCGAGCTTTCGGGCCCCCAAAGTTGCGCTGTCACCCCAAGGTCCCCGCCCGGGCTGCGCTCCCCGTGCCCCCGCACCGCCACCGCGGGATTTTGTCACACGCAGGGACACGAAGCCGTGACGTAACAGCCAAAATCCCATCACATGCCCCAGCTCCCCCCTCCCGGGGTCCGGCCAGCAAAACCCGGCCGATTTTGGGGGTCACCGAGCAGCTTTGGGACCCCAAACCCGCGCTGAGGATGCGCGGCCCCCACCCCGTGCTCAGCCCCGAGCATCCCCCGGGAGTTTCTCGCATCCCGGTGCTTCCCGATCCCGGTTTCTCCTTACCCGGTGGGAGCTGGGGTGGCCGCAGCCGGGGCTCGGGGCGGGCTCGGTGCGGGCTCGGTGCGCCGCACTGCGCGCTCCCGGGCGCGGCCGCGCCGCACTGCGCGCTCCCGAGCGGGCGGAGAGAGAGCGCGTCCCGGCAGCAGCAGCAGCAGCAGCAGGAGGAGGAGGAGGAGGAGGAGGAGGAAGAGGCAGGGAAGGGAGGGAGGGAGGGAGGAAGGCACGGGCTGGAGGGGAGGGGGATGAGCAGGGGGAGGAGCTCATTAGCGGCGCCCTTAATGAGCAGCCGCAGACGCGCAGCACGGGGCTGAGCCCTCCCAGTCCTACAGGCGCAATCCAGGGACAGAAACGGGAATTTTGGGGAAGGGGAGGATGAGTTTGGGACACCCCGAGGGTGAGGAGGGTCCCCCGGGGGGCTCTGTGTCCCCCCAAGGGCGAGGAGCTGACCCCTCCCAAAGCCCCGCGCACAATCCAGGGACAGAACCGGGAATTTTGGGGAAGGGGAGGACGAGTTTGGGACACCCCGAGGGTGCGGAGGACCCCCGGGGGGCCAAACCATCCTCAAGGATCAGCAACGAAGGACAAAAAAAAAAACCCCTGGAGTTAAATTCGGGGACATTTTTCCATTTTTTTCGAAGGGTGAGGAGCATCCCGCGGTGCTGCTGGAGGGGAGCGCGAGTGGCACGGCTCGGCTCGGGGTGCGCCATCAGCTGCTGGCACTGCTGGCACTGCTGGCACTGCTGGCACTGCTGGCACTGCTGGCTCTGTCCCCCTGAGTGACCAGCACCGGTGACCACCCGAGCCCGGCCATCTCCGCGGCCGCTCGGGGATCAGAGCTCGCGGTTTAATTAAAGCTCCCCCACTCCCAGGGAGATTTGTGGCCTCCCCTTCCCATGATTTTTATTCAATTCCCGATTTTCTGCTGAGGCTGCAGAGCTGGAATTGATGGATGTGGGTGTCGGGCAGCGCCGGGGTGAGCCTGGGTTTCGTCTCGCTGGTGAATTGGATATAAAAATATGAAATATTTGATTTTATAGGTAGAAAAATATGTAAATGAAATAGATCGAACGATGCCAGAGCAAATCCTGGAATGATTCATGGAATCAGGGAGTGGTTTGGGCTGGAAAGGAGCTTGAACTCGTCCCATCCCATGGGCAGGGATGCAATCCACGATCCCAGGCTGCTCCAACCGGGCCTGGGACACTTCCAGGGATGAGGCAGCCACGGTTTCTCTGGGAATTACGTCCCAGCCCCTCCCCACCCTCACAGGGAAGGATTCTTCCCAGTATCCAACTGGAATTCCCCCTTTTTCACTCTGAACCCGTTCCCCCTTTTCCTGTCACTCCAGGCCCTTTTCCAAAGTCCTTTTCCATCTTTCCTCTTGGTTCCTTCAGCTCCTGGAAGGTCACATTGGATCATCCCAAAGCTCCCTTATCCAGGCTGAGCAATCCCAATTTCCCAGCCTTTCCTCACTCCAGAGCTGCTCCATCCCTCGGATCGTCCTGGAGCCTCCTCTGGATTTGCTCCAGCGGCTCCAGGTCCTTCCTGAGCTGGGAATTCCAGGGCTGGAGCAGCTCCGCAGGAGGGTCTCACCTGAGGGGGCAGAATCCCCCCCTCCCCTGCTCCATTCATCCCCTGGTTTAGCCCAAAAAATCCATTCCCAGGTGTTGCCATCCCATGGAAACGAGGAAAGAATTCCCGGGTCAGAAATTCCACGTGGATCCCCGGCTTTGCTGGATCGCCAGAGGGAAAAAACTTCCTGGGGGGGATGTGGGGAAGGAGCTGGAAATCCCGGTTTCCCTATGGAATAACAGATACCGGGAGCAGCTGCTGGGAAAGGAGGGAGATAAATCGACCAGGAATATTCTGGGATAGAGCAGAATTCCAGCCCTCCATCCCCAGCTGCTGGGAGCTGGGGAAAAAAAGGGGGAAAGCCATGGGGAAAACCGGGAATAAACCAAACCATCCTCAAGGATCAGCAACAAAGGACGAACAAAAATCCCGGAGTTCAATTCGGGGACGTTTTTCCATGGATGTCACCAAAGTCAGGGATCTTCTCCCTGACGCTGCAGCTTTGGGAACATCAGATTTCACCGGGCTTTGCCTTTTCCGCCCGGATCCTGCTGGATTTGGGGCAGGAGAAGGGAATTTCCGGAGCTGCCTCTCCAGCGGTGCTGACTGCTCCTCCAAGATGCTGATCCCGGAGAATTCCAGAGGGATCCAAGGGCACGCTGCACTTCTGGAGCTGCTCAGCGCCTTGAAAAATTCCCTTTCCCCCTTTTTCCCCCCTTTTTCCTGCAAGGTTTTCCCCTTCTTTTCCATTGATGGCCACGAACAGTGGGAAGAAACTGAAATATCCCTTTTTTTGGGAAGTTTCCATGGAAAATCCCATCTGGAAGAGGCCCCTGCCCTCCTGCCCCTCACAAAATCTGATTTACACCACTCAGGGCTCATCTCTTCGAGCCAAAATATCCTTATTTTTCCATGGAGATGCCTCTGGAAGAGGTTCTGGAAGAGGTGGAGAGCAGGAAGAAAAGCTTGGAATCTGCTCATGGAGGAAAGAAAACCGGGATGTGTCTCCTGGTCCTGCGGGAACAACCAAATCTGGTGTAAAAATGATGCAAATTCCCAAAAGAAAAAGTTGGAAACTCCAGAAAAATCACATAAATGGGGTGGAAAACTCATCCTGAAATTCCAGGATGCATTTGGGACAGGGGAGCGCTGGAATCAGCTGGAATTTGGGCATTTCCCAGCAGGGAAATCCCTTCCCAGATCCACCCTGGGTCTTCGTCCTCACTCCAGACCCCATGGAAGGTCCCTTCCCTTGGCTTCTCCCCAGAGATCCCCAGCAATCCAATTATCCCGGTTAATCACGGGATGGAAAACCGGGAAAACGAGTTCCTCCGATCCATTTGGAAAAATATTGATCCTCCTGAAAGCCTTTGCAATGATGGATTTGGGGGGAGGCTTTAGGGACGGTGATGGATGTGCATCCCAGGAACTCGGTTTTTATGGAGCAGCCGCTTCTCCTGGCCCAGGACATGGATCATCCCACCTGGGAAATCCCGGGACACGGAGCTTTTCCCATCTGTATCCACGGACAGAGGGGTTTGGCCTCGTTGGTTCTTTATTCCCCATTAATCCAGGAATTAAAACCTGGGTTGGGATTTAAATAAACTCCTCCAGGGTTTGTTATTCCAATACCGGCGGGAAAAGCAGCACGAATTCCAAAGTGGATTCCTTGGGAGCCGATTGTTGGAATTAAAGGAGACGGGATCGCTCCTTTCAGGAGCATCCAACCCCAGAGCTGTTGGAATTCGCAATCCCAGAGCTCCGCCAGCACAAAAAGATGGAAAATCCCACCTGACATTCCCAAAGATCCCAAAAAGCTGCGGTTTGGGGCTGTCCGCGGTCGGGGAGTGCCACCTGCTGTTCCCGCCTGTCCCCGCTCCAGGGATTTACCCTTCCCAAATCCCGGAGCTGCGGCACCGGGAATTCCCAGCCGGGAATGGGAGACCGGGATGGGAAAATCGGCACCTGGGAAAATCGGTGACAAAGTGGGAATCCCAAAAGCGTTCCCGTCATCCCGCTGGGACAGCGGCAGGAATTTCCTCATGGAAAAGGCGGCCAGGCTTTGGAATCCCCCCATTCCTGGAGGTGTCCAGGGAATTCCTGAGCTCTCAGTGCTCAGGGTGGGGATCGGGCAGGGTTTGCTGATCCTGGAGGGATTTTCCAGCCTCAGGGATCCTGGAATTCTGCACAGCTGGAGGCCACAGCTCCTGGATTCCATCCCTGGCAGCGTGGAATATCCAAAGGATGCGGCCAAAATTCCCAGGAACCAGAGGTTGAGATGGGGCCGAACTGAGCAGGATTTGGGGGAAGGAAAATCATGGCAGGGAAAAGGAAAATAATTCCAGCAGGGAAGGTCAGGGAATGCAGGAAAGGAGGGAGAAGTTGGAAAGGAGGGAAAAGCGGGAAAGGAGGGGAAAGCGGGAAAGCCGAGCTTGATTGTTAATTAAAAATCTCCCTCTAATTAAGGATATTCCACCCTCCAGCACAGGGATGCTCCAGAGCTCTGTGCTGATCCCACGGAGCATTCCAGGCAAAACTCCCCCTTGGATTTGTTTGCTGGGATGTGTCCGGAGCGTTTTGGGAGGGATCTGTGCCCCTCCAGGAGCGGAGCAGGATTTGACGGAGGAATTGTCAGTCCAGGATCTCTTGGATCCTGCAGGAATCAGGCTCTTCCCGGGAAAACAGCCTGGAAAATCCTGCTTGGGAAGCCTGAATCCAGCCCGGAGCGAATCCCAGGATTCTCCTCCACCACTAGATCGCAGCACATCCCCAATTTCTGCAGGAAAAAGGAGCCGCTGGAACATCTTGGAATCACTGGAGCAAAAATCCAGGTGGGAAATGGTGCGGAAGGAAGGACACGGCCGAGAACATTCCTGCCCTTAGGATGAATCCAACCCGCGGGAATTTCCTGGTCTGGGAGAAAGGGCCACGGACAGCGTCCGGCGTGTCCAGGGCTTCCCATTCCATGGGGAAAGCGGCTGGAATGGGATCACCGGGCTCTGCTGGTTTCCCACAGCCCTTGGGTGAGCTTGGCCGTGGATCCCAGAGAGAAAATCCTGGAAAAATCCTGGAAGGAAAAGAGGGAAGTGATGAAATGGGAAAGACAATTGTCCCCAAATCCAGCAGCGGCTGAGCCCAAACCCCACAGGGACACGTTCACACCCCCGAATTCCTGCGCTTGTCCCATTCCCATCCCCGAATTCCTGCCCTTTCCCCATTCCCATCCCTGAATTCCTGCGCTTGTCCCATTCCCATCCCCGAATTCCTGCCCTTTCCCCATTCCCATCCCTGAATTCCTGCGCTTGTCCCATTCCCATCCCCGAATTCCTGCCCTTTCCCCATTCCCATCCCTGAATTCCTGCGCTTGTCCCATTCCCATCCCCGAATTCCTGCCCTTTCCCCATTCCCATCCCTGAATTCCTTCCCTTTTCCTGTTCCCATCCCTGAATTCCTGCCCTTGTCCCGTTCACATCCCCAAATCCCTTCCCTGTCACATCCCTGAATCCCTTCCCTTTTCCCCCTTCTCCAGCTCCCGAGGATCCCTTAACGGATGAATAACCAGAGAAAAAAACACCTGGAATTCCCTCCTTTTTTTTCCCAGTCCTTTTTTCCCACTCCCTGCCTTTCCCAGCTCCCAAATTCCAAGCACACAAGGTTTTCCAGAGGCCAGACTTCCCTGGCTGCTTATTATTCCCGGCAGGAATATCCCGAGACAGCAAATTGCTTTGTTGATCCTGCGGAGGGAATCGATCCTTGCAGAGCTCAGCGCCTCCGGAATGTTCATCCCTGCCCGGGAGCAGGAAGGATGATCCCAGTGGGATTTGGGATTTGGGGAAGGGGGGGTGTGGGATGGCCCAGGCTTTTCCCGAGCTTTGCTGAGGAGTGGGATTGAAGGCTGGGATTGATTGATTGATTCCCCCCCTCCCTTTTCCAGCAGAGCCCCTGGAATTTAAAATAATTCCAGCGCTGCCTTTGCCTCCGGAGAAGGACGGGAATAAATCCCGGGAGTTGGCCATAAATCAAAAATTAATCTCCCCGAAGCGCCCGGCCTGTCCCGATCCCTCAAACAACAAACCAGCGGGAATTTATCACGGGAATTCATCCCGGTGGCTGCCAGGAGGGGGATGGATGAGGGTGGAAAAGCTGGGAGTTAAAAAACAGGGAAAAAACCCACGGAAAACACTCGGGATGTGGCTCTGGGGGGGTTAAATGTCACCCTCCGTTGTCACATCCATGGGATTGTCCCCTCCCTGCATCCCAGGAATGCTGTCCCAGCATTCCCACTGCTCCATGGAGCTCCAGGGAATAAATATCCATGGTTTTTTAGGGATTCAGCCCTCACAGGGATCAGAGCAGAGAGGAGGGGAATTCCAAGGTCCTTTCAATGGAAAAGGGACACAAGGAGAGGAATTCCAAGGTCCTTTCCATGCCCAAGGTCATTTTTTGTCCCAAATATTCCCATCCTGTTGGCACATCCCAGTTTAACCTCATTTTTAATGGAACATTTCGCTTTTCCTTCTCTGTTTCTGCCCAGGCTCAGGGGTTTGTCCAAAAATTGAGAATTTCCGAACTCCAAGGACACCCAGGAGAGCTCAGTTCACATCCCACAGGTGGGAAAAAGTCCTGGGAAAAGGAGCTGCTCTGGGTTTTCCAGGAAAATCAGGAAATAAACAGCACGGGAAGGATTAGGAAAAGAAATCCCAGGATTTTTGAGGCTGGAAAAGCCTTCCAAGGTCACCGAGTCCAATCCTTGTCACTCAGAGCCCCGAGTGCCACATCCAGGAATTCCCTGGACACCTTCAGGGATGGGGATTGCAGGCAGGATGGGATTCCAGGAGTTTTTGTTCCTGGAATTCTGAGGCACGAGGATGAGCCCAGGGGTTATTCCTGCCCTTCCAGAGGGGCCGAAATCCGGGATTTTCCAGGGAGGAGGAGAAAATCTGCCCAGATTTTTGTTGGGGTGGGAACAGCCCCGCAGCCAGCGGAGCTCCCAGGAATCCTTGGATGCTTTGATGTGGGAATCACGCGGGAAGGGGCGAGGGGGGAACAAAGAGTTCCATGAATCCTCCAAGGAATATTTTTCCAGGATGGGAAGCAGAAGAGAGCCCCAGGAGCAGCTCCGGAGCTGCAGCCTCCTCATTCCCGCATCCCAAATCCCTACGGATCCATCCCAAACTCCGGCGATTTTCAAGCTGATTCCTCTGAATCCCAAAATAGCTTTTCCCCCACCATTCCCAGCCTTTTTCGCTGCTTTTCCTGCAAAAAATTCCTTTTGATCTTTTTTTTTTTTTTCCTGCCTCCCTTTCTTCAGCAAATTAAGCCCAAACTCATCAGCAGGAATTGCTCCCACTGGAATTACTCCGGGAACCTCCAGCTCGGGATGGAGTTGGTCCATCTCTTAAAAAAAAAGACGGATGAAGAAATTAAAGGAATTTGTTGAAATATTTCCTTGGAAGTGGCTCTGGAGTCTCCTGGAGCGTTTGGGGACAGCTCGGACACTTCTCCCTCAAATTCACCTTTTATTGGAGCTTCTCCTCCTGTTTGGAGCTGGGATTTTTTGGGATGTTGTTTCCAAATATTGGAATATTTTAAGGAATGGGGTTGAGAAAGTTTCGGGGCTCCAAGGCTGCCGGGGTTATTCCCAGAGGAGCCATCCAGCGCTTCCATTCCCCTCCTTCCCATGTATTCCCACTTCTTCCCACCCATTCCCACTCATTCCCACCCATTCCCACCCATTCCCACCCTTTCCCTCTCATTCCCACCCATTCCCACCCATTCCCACCCATTCCCCTCCAATCCCACCCATTCCCACCCATTCCCACCCAATCCCACCCATTCCCACCCATTCCCACTTCTTCCCATGTATTCCCACTTCTTCCCACCCGTTCCCACCCGTTCCCCTCCGTTCCCCTCCATTCCCACCCACTCCCTCCCACTCCCTCCCACTCCCACCCATTCCCACCCATTCCCATCCATTCCCTCCCACTCCCACCCATTCCCACCCAATCCTACCCATTTCCCACCCACTCCCTCCCACTCCCTCCCACTCCCAGCCATTTCCAGTCATTCCCTGTCATTCCCACCCATTCCCAGCCATTCCCAGCCATTCCCACCCATTCCCACCCATTCCCAGCCATTCCCAATCATTCCCACCCATTCCCAGCCATTCCCACCCATTCCCACCCATTCCCAGCCATTCCCATCCATTCCCACCCACTCCCACCCACTCCCTCCCACTCCCACCCATTCCCTCTCATTCCCTCTCATTCCCATCCATTCCCATCCATTCCCATCCATTCCCACCCTTTCCCACCCTTTCCCATTAATTCCCATCCATTCCCATTCATTCCCATCCATTCCCACCCATTCCCACCCATTCCCACCCATTCCCACCCATTCCCATCCATTCCCACCCTTTCCCATCCCTTCCCATCCATTCCCACCCATTCCCATCCATTCCCATCCCTTCCCATCCATTCCCACCCTTTCCCACCCATTCCCATCCATTCCCATCCATTCCCACCCATTCCCACCCATTCCCATCCATTCCCATCCATTCCCACCCATTCCCATTCATTCCCATCCCTTCCCATTCATTCCCATCCATGCCCACCCCTATTCTCTCAGATTCCAACGCCGCCGTCCCACACGGAGCCCTCGGAGCCCGGCACGTTCCTTTGCTGGATGCACAAACACGAACTCATTAGCAGCCCTAATTAGCAGCGCTAATTAGCGGGATGCTCCAAAGGGAAGGAAAATGAAGGAGAGGCGAAGGAAGAGACAGAGCAGAGGGGGGAGGGATTGGGAAGGGGGGAAAAAAAGGGATACAAAAGACATGGAGAGAAAAGGTCTGGATAAAAATAGAACTGAGGTCGTTCCCTGTTTGTGCTCTGGGTACCAACAGCTCCAGGATTCCCAAATCCCACCTGGAACTCAGCATTCCAAGGAATTCAAACTGCCAGGGAGCAGTGACGGACAAATCCTTCCTCTCCCTTTTCTCATCCTCATCCTCCTCTTCATCTTCCACTTCCTCACCTTTTCCCACTGGGATCATTCCCATCTCCCATCCCAGCCAGCAAATCCACGGCTGCAGTGGCGGGGAAAGCTGAATTTTCCTAAAATCCCTGGAAATCCCGATATTCCAGCTCTGGCACCGGCACAAAGTCATTCCCGCTGCCCTAAACGCGCTTTAAACATTCATCCACCCAAATCCCAACCCTGTGGAGCACAGGACGGATCCGGGCTGGGACTGGGATGTTCCATGGCTGATATTTTCCCTGTTTTCCCTGTTTTTTCCCTGTCCTCGTGCCAGAGCCGCTCCGAAAAAACATTGGAATGACAAATGCCGCCCCCGCCTCCAATTCCGGTCACGGCACACGCGGCGGATTTTTGACCCGGCAGCCGCTTTTTGAAGGAATAAAAATCCTTCTTTCCGCTCCTCCCGATGACTCCACACCCATCAGGGCCGTTAATTGCCGGGAATATTCCAAAGGGCGAGGGAAAATTGCGGCTGAACCGCCTCTCCCGCCTCGCCAGAGGAATAATTGGGGACCTGGAGGTTGTGCCGCGTGTCCCAGCCGAGCTCGTTTTTCCCGATTTGATGGCTCGGTGTCACAACTGGAGTTAAAAGCATGGATGGGAATCGGTGGGAATGCGGCAGGGAATGGGGCAGCTCAAATTCGGGGATTTATGGCGCGGGAGGAGCCGATCCGTGATGTCCGTAGGGGTCTGGGATTGTCCGTATGGACGCAGATCCACACAAAACCATTCCTGAGACTTTATTCCCGATAAAGAAAAGCTTCACGATGAGTTCCATGCGCATCCGAAGTCCCAAACCAGCAGGAGAGTGGGATTTTCCCATTGCTCCAGCCCTAAGGTGGTAAAAAATTCCCATTTTTGGGGGGAGGTTGGTCAGGAGTGACTTTGGGAGAGAAATTGGAAATAAATCCAACATTGCACCCTGGAAATGCCTCTCCTGTAGGACAGGGGCTCTTTTCCAGCCTTTCCCATAGGATTGGAATTATTTTCCTGCCTCTCCTTTAGGATCAGGACTCTTTTCCAGCCTTTCCCATAGGATTGGGATTCTTTTCCTGCCTTTCCTTTAGGATCAGGACTCTTTTCCTGCCTTTCCCATAAGATCAGGGCTCTCTTCTGCCCTTCCTGTAGGACTGGGATTCTTTTCCTGCCTTTCCATAGGATCAGGGCTCTTTTCCTGCCTCTCCTGGAGCCCCCAGCAGGCCTGGAGCACGGATTTGATTCCCAAGCGGAATTTGAGCGGCAGCAAATCAAGGATTAATCAGGTTCTATAAATATCAGCATCCCTCTCCCAGGCTCAGCTCCTGTTCCGGTGCCTTCCAGCAAACCTCAGGATCTGAACATTCCCAGAAATCCCCTCGGATCCCTCCCAGCCTCCCAGTATCCGCCTCTTTTCATTCCACATTTTCCTCCAGCTCGCCCAACCTAATCCCGAATCGCAACCACGGGAAGAGAGGGGGAATTTCGATTCCCAATTCCTGGGCGGGTTTAACAGGTGGATGAACTTCCTGAGGATCCTCCAGGGCTGCTCATTATCCCGGAATTCCCGGTTTTCCTGGGGCCTGGAGCCCCCGGTGTGGTCATGGCAACTGGTTTTGCTTAAACGCAGCTCAGGAGTGGAGTTAATTTTAGATGAGGTGAGGAGGGAGCTGCTGCAATCCTTGGATTTCTCCTCTCGGAACGATTCCCAGGAATTCCTGCACCACGGCAGCCCCCCGAACATGGTTATCCAGAGAATAACTTGTTTCTCATGGAATTATAACGGGGTTTGGATTGGGACGGGTCTTAAAGGTCTCGTTGCAGCCCCAAATCATTTCATTCCAGCTGATCCATGGAGTTGCTCATAACCAATCCCAAATTTCTCCTCCGTGAGCTCCTCAGGCTCCGTTTTTTTCCATGAATATTTCGCTGATGGATTCCTTGACTCCCGTGCTGGAGCCAACAGCCAAATCCAAAGGAACTTTCAGAGAGAGCTTTCCAGAAAGCGCATCCGGAGCTGCCCATCCCCAGCAATCCCAGAGCCATCCTGCTGGGAAGAGCGAGGGATGGAAGGAAAACTGAGCCGGAGCTCGGAGTTCATCCTGAAAATCTCCTCCCGGCAGCTGCCACAGGAGTCATTCCATCATTTATTTTTATCTGGCCAGGAAAAGCCAAAGCTGCTCACAAGGAACTTTTCCAGGCCAAATTTGTCCACGGAATTATTTTCTGGGAGGAATTCTCTCCGTTCCAGCCTTGCCCCGACAAATCCGAGCCGGTGCTCCCGATGCTCCCGCCCGGAGCTGCTTCCAGCAGCACCAGCCACGGGATAATTCCATGGGAATAATTCCATCCTAAATTGTTTGGGACTGGCCTGGAGCATCTCCAAGGACTTTCCATGAGTCCTGAGCTTCCCAAACATCCCGGGACAGCGTTGGATGCATGGAGCTGTCTCTTCCCAAGGAATGCTCTGCGGGATTGGCCCTCATTAATCCTCACCCTGTCATTAACCACAGCATTTAATTGATAAATTAGCATCTGGTTAGGCACGGACAGGACATGGATCAGCGGGAATGAGTCTCCGAAGGCCATGGATCTGTGGCGGTGTTGGGAATACCGGGCAAGGACAGGCACAGGAAAATCCCATGGGAAGGATGAGATGGGTCGGGGATGCTGCCTCCCAGGATAACTCCTGGAAGCTGGAAAAGGAATCTTCACCGGGAGCTGGAGTGCCAGGACACAGGGAATGGCTTCCCACTGCCAGAGGGCAGGGATGGATGGGATATTGGGAAGGAATTCCTGGCTGGGATGGAATTCCCAGAGAATCCATGGCTGCCCCATGCCTGGAAATGTCCAAGGCTGGGTTGGACATGGCTTGGAGCAACTTGGGACGGTGGAAGGTGTTGGGGGTGGAATGGGATGAGTTTTTGGGATCCTTCCCGCCCAAACCATCCTGGGATAACACCATTCCAGCCTGGGAATGGAGTCTGGATGCATCCCAGTTCCAGCAGCGGCATTCCTGTGTTTCCGTCCATTCCGGAGCTGTTCCCTCTCACCTGAGACCTCAGGATGATCCCAGCCGGGATCCCAACCCCATCCCGGGTTTGGGATAAGCAAACGGGATTTATCCCTCTCCCCGATCCATTTCCCCTCATTTCCCTTCCTTTTACCTCCGGCTTTCCTGGGAATGCTCTGCCCGCGTTGCAAAAGCACGGAATTATTATTCAGGGAAGGAGTGGGAGAGAGGCTCTAAACGCAAAGCGCGGGAGCGATCCTTAATCATCCCCATCATTCCTTAATTGCCGGAGCCGAGCCCATTCCGAGGAGAACATGGAATGTTAAATTTAGACGGAGCAGAGCACCGGGATCTATTTTGGGGGATTCGCGCTCTCCCCGCGACGGATTCTGCCTCCCGCTCTTCCCAGGAATGTCAACACCGGGGACTGGCGGAGCAGCGCCAGCCACGCATTCCGTGGGCTCCCGCCAGGAGCTCCTGGGAATGTCGGAATGCGGCAAAGCCTGGGAAATGAGTGGAATGAGGATCCCGCTGGATTCCGCATGTGGATTTTTGGGGAAAACCTGTTCCATGCCCCGTTCCGACGGCGCCGTGTCCAAAGGCACCTCAGGATGGGATGGGGTGAATCCTGCCCGGTGCTCCAGTGTGGAAGAGGATCCATAGGAAACCATGGATCCATTTTCCTCTCTTTCTGGGGTCCCAGACTGGCAGAATTCCTTGTTCTCCTCATTCCCTGCTCCCCCTTTTCAAACCCCTTTTCCAAGTCCTCCTGGAGACTTTCAGATGGAGATGCAGGAGCAGGACTGGGATCTCCCACACCAATCCCTGATTCCCATTGTTCTCCATCAGCAGGACTGGGATCTCCCACACATTCCCTAATTCCCATTGTTCTCCATCAGCAGGACTGGGATCTCCCACACATTCCCTGATTCCCATTGTTCTCCATCAGCAGGACTGGGATCTCCCACACATTCCCTGATTCCCATTTTCTTCCAGCAGCATCTCCCAAAACATTGGCTCTGTGGCCACGCCACCTCCTCTCCCTGTCCCCCACCTCAATCCACGCATTCCCATTTTTTTGGGGAGTCTGGAAGCAGCCATGCTGCCCCTCTGCCCCTCACGCCTCCCATCCCTTTGGATGCTGCTATTCCCGGGAAAATCGACAGCGGGAGGGGGAAAATCAAAACTTAATAAGAATTAAGACAACAGATTCATTAAAAACTCGTTAATTCCTGTCAGGAGCAGCTTTAATTAACAAATCCCAGGAACTGCGGCACTGCCACGGGTCCTGTGACCACCTGAGTGCCGCTAATGAAATGCCAGTTAAAATTCCCCGGAATCTGGCAGCGCCTTTTCCACCCGCTGCCAAGATTTTCTCCGCAGCCTCCGAGTTCACCTCGTTTGTCATTGTCCTCCCCGTGCTGGAGCGGGGGGGTTCTTGGAAAACGTTCCCAGCTTTCTCCTTCCCTTCCCAAGAAACGTTGTTTGCTTCTCTCGGGTGTTTTTAGCCAAATCCTGCTTTTCTCCCAGATTTTTCAGAGGTGTGGGAGTGTTGGCTGTGCTGTTTTCCATGGAATGTCATCCTGCTGGCTCTGGGATAAGGTTTAGTGGGAATGTCCCTGCTCAGGGACTCAGTGGCCTCCCTTCCAAATCATTCCATGATTTGGGGAATATTTTCTTCATCCAAGGCTCCCTCAGCATCCACAGCCAGGGAAAATCCTCATTCCCATCCCACCTATGGGCGACAGTTCCGGTGGGACCCTCATTCCCTGAGGATGCTCCTTGGCCTTCCCTTGGGAAGGGAATGGGATCCATCAGCTCTGTTTATTCCTTTGTGTCACGTTTCTCCAAAGAATTCCCGGTCAGAGCCACGGAAAAGCTGCGGAAAAGCTGCGGAAAAGCTCCGGAGGGGCCTTGGGTGGACGGGCTCTGATCCCAGCTGGGGCTCCGTGGGCAGCGGGGGCTGAGGGCCTGGAACGGCTGAGCCTGGCACCATCTGGAGCCTGGGAATGCCCAGGGAAAACAAAACCTGCTCCGAGAAATAAAGGAAGGGCGGCGAAGCCCTTTGGAGAGGAGGTCAAAGCAGGGGAATTCATAGTTCAAGAGTTGGGAAAGGGATTTGCTTCCCTTCCCTCTTCCCTCTTCCCTCTTCCCTCTTCCCTCTTCCCCTTTTCTTTCCCCTTTTCCCTTCCCTTCCCCTCTGAAAACATTCCCGGCACAATGAGATCCCGGGATTTCTTTGCCCAATTCCAGCTTCCTCCACGCTTCCCGCTGACCTCTGTTGGCAAAATCAAACGGAATCGATTTATCCACAGGGCTCCCGATTTCCCAGAGGTTTTTTTCCTCGTCCTTTGATGTGACAATCCAAGGTGTCCCCTCAGCCGCGCAAATGCTGCATCCATAAAATCCACGGCGTTCCCACGCTGGGATTTACATAACGGGGACACTGGAGGCATCAAAAGGAATTGGAGATGAGCTTTAGGAGCAATTAAAGATCCCATGGAAAGGAGGGAGCGGGAATGGGAAGGGGGGCACGGCAAACACCGGGATGTCCCTGGCTCTCTCAGTGCCACTTGTCCTATTTTATCCCGAAATTCCAACCCCAAACATCCCCAAGTGTCCCGGTTTTCCTCAGGAGTGGCAGCAGATGTGCAGGGACACATCAGGAAGGAGCATCCTGAATTCCTGGAAGAATTCCTGGAAGTGTCGCCAACCCAGCACAGGGGGCTGAGCCCCAAGGAGGGGACACAGGGGTGGCTCTTCCCGAGGGAATTTGCAGCTGGATACGGCTGGAAGTGCATGGGATGCTCCAGTGCTACAGGAAGGGATGGCGGGAGGGGAAGTTTGATCCCAGAAATCGGAGATCAGTCAATCAAGCTCCTCCAGAATTCTGGAATTGGCTTTGGAAAGCATTCCAAGCATCCATCAGGCCCCTCGGACAGCATCAGGACCTGATCCAGATCCATCCAGACACCCAAATGAATCCCAGTTAAGCCTGGATTCCATGGGTCAGGTCCCACAGTGGCAGCTCAGTGGGAATCCGGGGCAGATTTGGGATCACAGGACCCCTGCGAGGGCAGAAGCCCCAAAAACCATCCCAAAATCCCCATTTTCTGCTGCTCCAAAGGTCTCCTTTGTGGAGCTGTGCCCCAGAGCTCGAATTTTAGGATTTCTCCTCTAGGATCAGCATCCCTGGGCTCTCACCCTCCTCTTCCTCATATCCCAACCCTCTTCCCACCGTCAAGGCTTTCCCTGAGCCTAAACAAATCCAGGGATAAATAATCCGAGGATTTGGAGATGCTCCATCACCATGGCAACCCCACAGGCCTCCTCCTCCTCCTCCTCCTCCAGCCGGGAGCGTTCCTGATCTCCCACCGCCTTTCCAGGGCTCCAATCCCCCTGGATCAGTACCCCCCAAAAAAGCAGATCCCAGTTTTTTTCCTCCCGTTTTTCCAGTTCCTGTGGATTATTCTCCCTTCTCCATCCTCTCCATCCCGACGGGTTTTGCCTCCCGGTCCCACAGCGCCGAAGGCAGATCCCAACGGGCAGGGAGAGGGATCGGAGCCCTGGAAAATCCGCTGGGTTTGTGGGAATTGAGCTCAAAACCAGCAGCGCCCTTTTGCAGGAGCATCCCAGGATTTGTCACCACCTGGGAGGAGGCAGAGGGAGGGGGGAAATATCCCGGGATAAAGCCCGGTGTTAAATGGCCCTGCCACAAAGCCAGAGCTCCACCGCTGACGCTGCAGGTTTGAATTCCGTTCGTGGCTGGCAATAAAAGAAACAAATTCCCCATAACACGCCCAGCAGCATTCCCAGCCTTTTCCAAGCTTTTCCCTCCCCGTGGTTTTTTTTTAGGAAGTTTCTTTCCCTCCGGACCAATCTCCTGCCTCGGGGTTGGATGTGTGGGCGTGGGAGACGGCAGCGGGAGAGAGGCAGAGAAAATTCCTGCGAGGCAAAGCTCATTCCGTAAAAAACCCCCACGTTACCCATAAAAATCCCCACATTATCCATAAAAAAATCCTCCATGTTATCCATAAAAAAACCCCACGTTATCCATAAACACCCCCCCATGTTATCCATTAAAAAATCCCCATGTTATCCATAAAAAACCCCCACATTATCCATTAAAAACCCCCACGGTATCCTGAAAAAAAACCCCACATTATCCATAAAAAATCCACATGTTATCCATAAAAAACTCCCACGTTATCCATAAAAATACCCCCCATCTTATCCCTAAACCCCCCCACACACATTATCCATGAAAAACGCCCACATTATCCATAAAAAACCCCCCCACGTTATCCATGAAAAACCCCCATGTTACCCATTTAAAAATCCCATGTAATCCATAAAAACCCCCACGCTATCCATTTAAAAAAACCCCATAAACAGGGGAACTCCATCGGGGTGTCCAACCCCGGAATTGCTTCCCAAGGTGGATGCAAAGATGTCCGGGAATGAGGAAAGGATAAATCCCACCACATTCCCAGCGCTGCCGGAGGGAGCCGGTCCCGTTTGGGCTCTAATTCCGGTTATTCCTGGGTTTTATGGGATTTATGGGCAGCTTTTATGGCAGCCGTAAAGCAGCCCCAAAGCAGGGAATAAAGGAAGCAGAGGAACATTTCCCATTCCCGGATCGTGGGAAGGGTTCTCCGGAGGATCCTGGGGTCTCTCCATGGCAACAAGCAGGAGGTGGGAATTTGGGGGATTTGCTTGAATTTGGGATTGGAGTTAAAAATGGGATTTGGGATCCTTGTCTTGAAGGGGTGAAAATGTGGGGAATTCTTTGAACAGCTTGGAATGTGGGAAGGGAGAGGGAGGAGGGAAACAGCTGGGAATGGATCCTGTCTATCCCAGGATCCAAAGGTTCCTGCCTTTGGGATTGGAGGCATCACCCCCAAAACTTTCCCAAGCCTGCAGGGATCCTCTGTCCGTGAGGTTTTCCTAATCCAGAAAGGAATAAAAGGTGCTGGAGCCCTTTGTTCATCCAGGTCTGGTAGAGCTAAGCTTTGCTGAGCCTGGCTTAACCCTCCAAACCTCCTGATTCTCCAGGAAAATGCCTCAGGGCATCTCCCTGAGGAGATCACCTCGTGTCCTACGGGATAAAAGATGGGAATCTCCTTCCAACCCTACAAATGTGAGTGGGAAAAACCCACCCCAGGCTCCAGCAAGGAAAAATCTCAACCCCATTCCCAGGGAATATTCTCCAGGTGGATCCTGGAGCCGGCCAGGCAGAAGTGCTGGTGCAGCAGGGAAGATAAATCAGAGCCATCTCGGCTGCGATCCCACGCAATTAAAACCTGGCTCGGGATGTGCTCGGCTGCCTGAGGAGCATCTCGGGAGCGACAGGAATTACTCAGCCTCTGCAGCAGCACGGCAGGAGCGAGGTGGGGCGTGGAGAGCGCTCCGGGATACCTGGGAGCGGCTTTTCCATCGGCCAAGGAATGCCTGGAGCAGCGGGAATGCCGGATTCCAGCTCCTTCCCTCCCCTTGGAGCAGGGGCTGGCTGGAAATGCGGTTGTGGGGATGCTCCTGCCGATCCTAAAGCAGTGGGGGGACACTGCCGGGGTGTGCCCTCTGCAAGGCCGTGGCACCAGCGAGGTGACAGCAGCGTCCCCGCCCTGCTGGAGACGGGAAGGGGATCACGGAGGAGGGGATCTGCACAGGGATTCTGAGGCCAGGGAGGAGCAAATCAGCCTGGAGACGGATCTGTGGTTATGGGGATGCTCCTGCTGATCCTAAAGCGCAGCAGGGACTCTGCCAGGGTGCCATGGCACCAGTGAGGTGACAGCAGTGTCCTCACCCTGTTGGAGATGGGAGGAAGCCAAGGATGGAGCTGCTGCCACCCCAGCGCCTCCAGGGGCACCTTTAGGGCCGATAAGTGCCCCAAAAAGACCCCCCCAGCAGCTCCAGGTTGTGCAGCGGGACCCAGCCAGGAGCAGGAGCATCCAGCAGGAAAATCCCTGCTGTCCCCAGAGCTGGAGGTGGCCCTGGCACGGGGCTGTGCCATGAGGATGAACCCTGGGGCAGAGGGCGCAGGTGGCACCTCCGAGTGATGAGAGGTTCCCTCGGGAATCGGGACCGGGCTGGAGCTGCCCCCTGCTCCATGGGAAGCACCGGGAATGGGCATGGAATGGTTTGGGGTGGATCAGAGAGGCCGCTCAGCCCCTGTTCAGCGGGAAGGGAGCTGCCAGGAGCTGTCCC
This sequence comes from Corvus cornix cornix, assembly GCF_000738735.6. Taxonomy (NCBI): domain Eukaryota; kingdom Metazoa; phylum Chordata; class Aves; order Passeriformes; family Corvidae; genus Corvus; species Corvus cornix. The sequence continues at coordinate 2,162,148 of NC_046354.1, forward strand.
TGCCATCCCCACAGCTCAGGGGGGGGCTGCAAACCAGACCCTGCTTCGAGTACCCACAGCCCTGGCAGCAGGCACGGGCACAAAAACCACCTGGAAAGGCTTTTCCAACCCACTGGGGCTTCCACGGGATGTTAATGGGATCTGGGAAAAATAAATGGCTGTTTCCTTGCATGACCCAGCGCTGGCTGAAACCTCCGATTTCTCCTTTCGCTGTTGGAGAAGCCTCGAGGGGCCGGCGCAGCTGAGCCCCCCTGACCCCGGGGACGCGCTGCAGAGCCCGGCAGTGACGCTAAAGCCGAGCCCTGATCCCGCTGAGCGTCTGCAGAAGGGCTCTGCTGAGGGGGGGCCGAGCCGCGGGCGCATCGGGGCTGGGCACGCGGCCGGGCAGGACTCGATGCCATTGAAGCGCTGCCAATTAAATCAGGTCACTCCGAGCTCTCTCTCCGAGCGCTCTCTCTCTCTCCCCGGCGTGTGCGCGGCTCCGCTCCAGCCCCGCTCCATCCCCGTTCCAGCCCCGTTCCAGTCCCGTTCCAGCCCCGCTCCAGCCCCACTCCATCCCCGCTCCAGCCCCACTCCAGCCCCACTCCATCCCCGCTCCAGCCCCGTTCCAGCCCCGCTCCATCCCCGTTCCATCCCCGTTCCATCCCCGCTCCAGCCCCGTTCCAGTCCCGCTCCATCCCCGCTCCAGCCCCGTTCCAGTCCCGTTCCAGCCCCGTTCCAGCCCCGCTCCATCCCCGTTCCAGCCCCGTTCCATCCCCGTTCCAGCCCCGCTCCAGCCCCGTTCCAGTCCCGTTCCATCCCCGCTCCAGCCCCGTTCCAGTCCCGTTCCAGCCCCGCTCCAGCCCCACTCCATCCCCGCTCCAGCCCCGCTCCAGCCCCGCTCCATCCCCGTTCCAGTCCCGTTCCAGCCCCGTTCCAGTCCCGCTCCAGCCCCGTTCCAGCCCCGCTCCATCCCCGCTCCAGCCCCGTTCCAGTCCCGCTCCAGCCCCGTTCCAGCCCCACTCCATCCCCGCTCCAGCCCCGTTCCAGCCCCGCTCCATCCCCGCTCCAGCCCCGTTCCAGTCCCGCTCCAGCCCCACTCCAGCCCCACTCCAGCCCCGCTCCAGCCCCGCTCCAGCCCCGCTCCATCCCCGCTCCATCCCCGCTCCGGCCCCGCTCCATCCCCGCTCCGGCCCCGTTCCAGCCCCGCTCCATACCCGCTCCGGCCCCGCTCCGGCCCCGTTCCATCCCCGCTCCAGCTCCGCTCCGGCCCCGCTCCTGCCCCGGGCGGTGGCTTTGGGAAGGAGCCAAGCCCCCGGCTCCGCTCGTCAACCCGAGCGTGAAATGGGGACTCGATGGCCGCTGTCACTCCCCAGGGCCCTGGATGGGGCTGGGAAAGGCTTTTCTGGGATGAAAAAAAAAGCTGGGGGTGCTCTGCTGCCCCCACCCCAAATCCCGCCCTTGTCCAGCCCCGCAGCTGCGGCGGACAGATCCTTGTCCCCATGTCCCGCTGGAGGGTCAGGGTGGGTGGGGGTGTCCATCCCCACCTCGGAGTGACACAGCTGGGACCCCAGATCTCTCCAGAGCAAAAGGCAGATTTTCCCCGGGTTTTTCCAAGGTTAAGAGTCCCTGAACATCCCATTTTGGGGGAAAATGAGCCACTGGCAGCGCGTCCTGCTTGGGGGACCGAGCTGCGAAACGCCTCGGGGCGTCGCGCCGTCCCCTCGGGGGGATGACAAGGAACTGGCGGGGCCACCCGCGGCCGGATCTTTGGAAAGGCCAAGAAATCCTGGTGGGCAGGAGGGGATTTGGGACACACCGAGCGTCCCCTCCCCTCCCACCCAGCCCCGCAGCCCCCGGGCTCGGCGACCCCCGGCCGCGGGGAGGGGACGGCGGTGGCGCAGTGGGAGCGGGGATGCGCTGCGGGTACCGAGGGGGACTCAGCATTCCCGGGAGCGTTTTAATCCCTCGGGAACATCTCTCGGAGAGCCCCGAGGGTGCTGCCAGAGCCGCAGGGGTTAAGGCGCAGCCGGCAGGAGCTGCTGCGGGTGGGTGGCACGTCGTGGCGACAAGGCTGGAGTGAGGAGGAGGAGGATTGGGAAGGGAGGGGAGGAGGGAGGAGGAGGAGGAGGAGGAGGAAAAGGAGGAGGAGGAGGAGGGGAGCGGGGACTGTGCTGCTGCAAAGGCGCCGGGCGAGCGAAGGGTGAAGGGCTCTCCCCACCCTGAGGGTCAGCGTGGCCGGAGGGTCCTGCTGCCCCTGTCCCCGTCCTAAGCGACAAGGACGGAGCCCGCCAGCTGTGGCAGCTCCAAAGCCACCCGGCCCTTTGTCTGCCAGCCCAGCCAGATGTGCGGGCAGCTGCGGCGGGGGGTGGCAGGCGGTGACAGCGGCGCCGGGGGACGGGGACAGACACCGAGGGTGAGTTGGGGGCGACCCCCGTGATTTGGGTTTTGGGCGGTCGGGTGGCTTTGGGGGGGCTCCTGAGCTCTGCAGCACCGAGCCGGCGCCTCGGCGGTTTGGTCGGGGTTGTTTTTTCCCCCATTCCAGAGCTTTGCTTTCCCTGCTCAGTGGTGGATTTGAGGAGGAATGGTGCGTTCGGAAATAAAAGGGGTGGGGAAAAAAATCGGGAATGGCCAGAGAGCGGTGCTCCGGGAGGGGATGAGGGGTGCGGGAGGCAGCCAGGGATGGATCCCAGGTGGTGGGAGCTGCATTCCCGCTCCTGGAAACTCCTCTGGGATCGAGCGGATCCTCACCCGGCACGGATGGGAACGGGGGGTGACGGCGGCGGAGCCCGGGGGGATGCGCTGGGCACGGAGCCGCCGGCGGGGCTGGAATCCAGGGATGCTTCTGGCAGGATGAGATCCAGGCGGGAGCGGCGCTTCCCGGGCATTAACCCCTCGGTGCCTGCGCGACGCGGAAAATGTGGCAGGAGGGACACAGAGTGTGGGAAAGCGGCTGTGGAATAAATAAACACCGCGGTCCTTGGGGCTCCTTCAGCCTCCTTCACCTGCGGGCGCCACCTCGGCCACCCCAGCGAGGGGACAGCCTGGCAGGGAGGTGGCGACAGCAAAGGTGATGGCAAAGGACAGGTCGGGAGCAGCCGCGGTGGCATTTTTGGTGGCATTTTAATGTCATTTTCCTGCTTTCTGTGCCTGTTCCGTGTTTACCTCCCCCCCCACGCCCAGCCCTGCCCCTCCCCGCCGCGGCTGCACCGGAGCCGCGCACCCGCCCGCAGTGCCCGGGTCCCTGTGCCAGGCGCCAGCCCTGCCCGGGCTGTGCCCTGCCGGCCTGGAGAGCCCCGGGATCACCCCAGGAGCCGCTCCGGGAATGGAATCGGGGCTGGGAGGGACCCCGCGCTCCGTGTGTGGCTGAGCCAGCGCTGCCCTCGCGTCTCCCAGTGCCCAGACCGGCCCTGGCCGCCTCCCCTGGCTTCTCCCAGCGCCTGGAAAAAGGGATTGGAGACACCCAGGAGGAGCGGGAGAAGCCGCTGGGCACGCAGGGATGCTCGGGGCCGGGAAAAGCCCCTTGGAGCGGCGTTTCCAGGGATGCTTTGGCTGGAAGTTGCAGGTGGGTGCTGCCATCGCTTCTGGGCGCCGGGATCTGCTTCCTCAATCCTGGATGTGCCAAGGCTGGGAGCTCGGGAGCCACGCACGGCTGCCACCTGTGTCCCCTCCGTGTCCCCTCCCTGTCCCCTCCGGGGGTTGCTGCGCTGGTGCCGAGCCAGGACCCAGCCCTGCCTTCCCTGGAGCAGCCCTGATCCTGCAGGATGCGGGCAGAGCCCCTGGAAAGGCTGGGGTGGGAATGTCTCATCCCTGTCTCCCTCATCCCGAGCCTGTGGCGACGGGAGGGGGCTCAGGGAAAGATTCCCTGTCCTGGGGATTGTCCTGGGATGTCCCTCAGGTCACTCCTGGCACATGGAGCAGCATCTCCTGGCTCCCTGTGCCGGAGGATCCCGATCCTGCTCTGCTGAGGCTTTTCCTGGCATTCCCGGCTCTCTGTGTCCCCTCTGTGACAGCTTTGTCACCCGCTGGCACCGCTGGAAGTGGCAGAGCGGGATCAGGATCCGAGGGCCGGGCTCGGCCGCTGCTCCTCGGCCATTCCCAACCTTTTCCTTTGGGTGGGATCTCTCTTCCCCTCCGCAGCGGAAAACCGGGAGCTGAGCCGTGCCAGGAGGCCTGGCCGAGCCCGCAGTATCCCTCTGGCACACGGGAAAGGGCCGGGAATTCCGCAGGACCCCGATCCAGCCCCATCCCGACCCCATCCGGCCTCAGCGAGGCTGAGGGGCAGCAGGAATTCGTTTTTTCCCAAAAACTCGGGCACTGAGCTGGAATTGCCTCCCCGGGGGTTCGAAGGAGCTGCTCCCATTCCCATGGAATCTCCGATTCCCATGGAAGCTCGGATTCCAGAGGTGGAGCAGCGCTCCAGCCGCCCTGACCAGCCACGGCTCCTTCTCCCGATGGCTTCCAGGGATCATCCCTGCTCCCCCTTTTAGCTGGAAAAACTCCCACTTCCCTGCCTTCGGGAACGTGATCCTGGATTTCCTGGCTGGGATAGGGATGGGGGGATGCTGGGAAGGTCCAGAGCTGGATGGGGAAGGTTGGGAATGTCACCTGTCCAGATGAACGCCAAGCACGCGGCTCTGGCCCGTTATTCCCAGATTTTTCTCCTGGATCACCCTGGTCATTAACGCCTCTTCCCTTCCCTGTGAGATTCCATGGGATAACATTCCCGGGGTCCCAAAGTGCCATTCCAGGACACGGGAGTTCGTCACCATTCCCCCTTTTGCTCTCCCATCCCTTTTCCAGGACATGAAGGAGCTGTTCCCGCTGCTTCTTTCCCAAATCCAAGCTTCCAGACCCTGGAATGAGCGCTGGGATCTCTCCCCCGTGGCTCTGGTTTTATGGGATTATTCCCGAGGGAATAATTCCCAGCTCCGCACGGAGAGCAGAAACTCGGGAAGGAGAATTCCAACCCCAGCCGCTGCTTCCCGCGAGGGCACCGGGAGAAGCAGGAAAATGGGATGAGTTTAAAACTCCTGTGGAAAAAGCCTCGCGCTGGGATTTTGGGGTGGAATTTTGGGGTCGGGATCGCTACTCCTGAGTCGGGGGCTCCCCCTTTATCCCGGTCGCTTCCAGCATCCCTTTTCCCAGGATCCAGGCAGCCTCTGGAACGCCCGCCAGCATTCCAGGACCTCAATTTATTTATGGAGGGCTTTGGAAAAGGCTGTTCCAGCCGCTGGGGTTTAGGATTTTTTGGGAAAATCGCTCCAGGTGCAGCCCCAGGAACCTTTGCTGTCCCCTCTCCATCCAGCCAGGAGCTCTTGGGGATCATTTCCATGGAAAATATGGGATAAGGGGCTGGAAAAAGCCCCATTCCCACTCCACATCCTGGCAGCGGGAGCTGTTTGCAAACACTCGGGAGAAAGCAGGAATTATGTGGCGGCTCTGCTTGGAGCGCGATCCCGAATAACAAATAAATATGGGAAAAATTGGGATCCGTTCCCAGACAATTCACAAAGGCCTTAATTGGGACTGAAGTCTGGGGCTCTTCTCACCCAGACAAACTCGATCCATAAATTATTCGGGATAAATTATTCACCAGCTCTGTTTGGAATTAAGGCCAGTTTTTCCCTCCAGGAATGATCCCGGATCTTCCTGACCCTCTCCATGATCCAAAGCCTCTCCCAACCTCTGTTAAAATCCCATTTTTTAATGGAATTTAAAGCCCATCCTAAAAAAAAAAAATAATCAGTCCCTGATGAAATTTGAGGGTCGGGGCTTTGTCCTTCCCGGTGGCCAAAATGAGGAGATTCCAGGCTGGGAAAAGATGGGGTTTTTTGGGAAGAGAGAGGCTTTAATAAGGAATTTTAAGTCCTTCATCAGTGAGGAATTTGTAATCAGCAGGAAAAGGGGGTTTGGATCTTAACAGGCTCCAGAGCTTTTTTAGGAAGGAAAAAAGTGGGGGAGAAAAAAGCAGCTTTGCTTCCCTGATTCCCAGCAGGACCATTGGGAATAAAGAGGGGAAAAAAGGATTAAAAATACAAATTCTGGATAGCTGGAAAGGGGGGAAAATGGGATTTTTCCTATTTGTGATCCATTAAAAATTCCCCGATTCGGTCTGTGCTGGGAGAAGCTTCTCCAAAGCGTTTCCATCGTGTGGTTGTCGCCCTTCCCAGGATGATGCTTAAATTTTAAGGAATATTTTGGGTGCTCCAAGCGGAGTTTGACGTCTCATCAAAGCCTCTCCCTCGCCTTGAAATTCCCCCCCTCCAAAAAAAAAAAAAAAAGGAAAAAGGGCGGCGGCTTTGATCCCGATTTGCAAATTGCTGCGGTGCCGCGGTTTTTCCGGGAGTGTTTTGATTCCCATGGAAAATTCTGCTCCCGGTCCAATTCCTGAGTCACTTTTCCCAACTCCTACGAGCTGCCGCTGCTGCTCCCGGGATGAGTTGTCCCAATCCTGGCTCTGGGAAGTTCCCGCATTCCATAATTCCCGGCGTTGGGCAGGATTCATCCCTTTGGAAGCACCGAGGGTCAGGATCAGGGTGAATCCTTCAGAATTCCAGGTCCCGGGATTCCATCCACGCTGGAATTCCCCTCTGAGTTTTCTTTTCCATGGAATTCTTGTTTAAAAAGGGGATTCCAGGGACATTTTCCAGCTGTTTTTATGGCTCTTCAACAATTTCTCGTCTCCCTTTTCCCCGGTTAAATCCTTCCTTGGGAAAGTTGTCCTCCCTGGATTTTCCCAGTTTTCCTCATGTTTTAGGGCTGTTTATATCTCAAATCCACCCCTTATCCCGCTGGAATCTCCCCTCCAAGGCTGGCAGCAGGGATCCAGGAGCTGCCTTTGCCTTTGGGGTGGGTTTTTCAGGGAATGGGATATCTCTGGAAAATCTCTGGGATCTCTCTGGTCTCATGGAGCAGCCACCCCTGGGTCCATGGAATCCCATTCCTGGCACGTGGAATCCCATTCCTGCTTTATGGAATCCCGTTCCTGCTTCACGGAATGCCATTCCTGGGACATGGAATCCTCTTCCTGGGTTATGGAATCCCATTCCTGGTTTATGGAATCCCATTCCCGCTCAGCAAAGATCCCAGTCCGTGAATAAACCGGAAAAGGAACGAGGCAGGGAAATCCTCACCGGGACCGGCGACAGTTGGGAATGGGAGGACAGGGATCAGCTTTTCCTGCTGCATTTTCCAGGCTTTCCTGTTTCCTGTTGCAGAATCCCTGGAAACGGAGGGATTTTCCATGGGAATGATGGGAATGAGCAACTGGGATGTTCCTTGGATCCCCAAAGCTCTTCCTTCGTGCTCCAAGGCCATTCCAGCTCCAGCTCCAAACCCAGCAGTGCCAGTGACTCTGGCTCATCCCAGTTTTTCTCCATGGATGAATTCCCTTTTTCCTCCCCTCCCAGCCGTCAGTGGGATGATTTTATCCCAGATAAGCTGGAAGTGGAATTTGCCGGGAATGAGGGAGGGTTTTTCCACCCGGTGGGCACAGGGGGGATGCTCAGGATCCACATCCCGCTGGAAAATCCCTCTCTGGGAACCCAGGGAGGCGCTCAACCCCCGAAATTCCATAAAAACAGCGCTGCTCCACCCCCCTCCTCAACTCCCCGAGCCTTTCCCGGCGCTTCCAGAGGGATTTGCCTCCATCCCACGGATCCGCTCCGTGCCCGGGGAGGGCTGAGGCGGCCCCGGAGCCGTGCCTGGCAGTTGCCATGGCAACCGTACATTTTCCTTAGGATTCCTAATGACTCCTTGGCATCCGCACCGATCCACGGCTTTTTTTGGGATGCTGGAGGTTGTTCCCCTTGCTCGGAGGGGCTGGATCCGCTGGATCCGTGCTTGAAAAAGCCTGGATTTGCTCATTCCCGGCTTTTTTACTGCTGGAGCTTCCCTGCTTTTTGCCCTGAGCTGCGGCCAGCGATTCCAGGCTTGGAATTTTTCGGGAAGGGGGATCTGGGACACCTCTGGCCGTCCCCTGCCAGCGGGACCTCGTGTCCTTGTGGAATTCCAGAGGTATCCCGGCCATGGAGCAGCAGCTGCGGGATCCAGGGATCCACGGGGCGGGATCAGCTTCCCCAGGAGATCGGCTGGGATGTCATTCCATGGGGTCGGGATGGGTTTGGTCACTCCAGGCCTTTATGGCATCCAAGGAGGCTGGAATGCTCCAGGGAAAAAACAGGGAGAGCCTTCCCAGGGATTGGGAACGGCTCCGATCCCACAGGTGCCATCCCGAGCTTTCCTCTGCTGGAATTCCGTGGGAGCAGCCCTGGGGGGTCTCCCTGCTCTTCGTGACCCCATCCCAGCGTCCATTCCCGACGCTGGAATTCCCTGGAATCGCTGACCCCCTGTTCCTATCCGGCTCTCCCTGCCTCCCTTCCCTCCCAGAGGAGCAGTTTCATCCATGGATGGAGAGACGAATTAGCTGGAAGCGGGAATGGCCCGGCCTGAGCGAGATTCCCGGCTCTCCAGTGAGATTCCCGCCTCTCCAGCCTCTTCCCTGTGCAGCATTCCCGTCTCCAGCACTATCCTGAGCCGCAGGAATGTTGTTTCCAACCACAGGAACCTCTGGAGAAATACCAGGAGCGCTCCCATATTGGGTTGGGTTTTAATCACACCCAGGGATCCATTCCCGGTTTTTTCCAGCTTTAATAGCCTGGATTTCCCTTCCGTGGCTGGGGGAGTTTAAAGAGCCGGGATTTATCCCTCCGGAGGGAATCCCGCACCAACTGGAGGAATATTTCTTCCCAAAATACCCCGAGGGGCCTCGCTGGAGCAGCCCCCGGCTATTCCCAGCCTCTGGATCGGGACACGGCTGGGGCTGGGAGGTTTTCCATCCGATCCAGCATCCCGGGATGCCGGGAGCCGCCTTCTCCAGCGTTTCCAGTGTCCCACGGGGAGCGGATTGGTTGGGATGCCCTCCCTCGGCCTCTGTGTCCTTCGGATCCCACAGTTCATGGAAAACCACGTGCATATGGGAGCTTTGACATTCCCGGGAGCGTCCCCGCCCCATCCCGCTGCCCTTGGCGTGGGAAGAGGGGGAGGTTTGGGGGGAGCTGCTCTGCAAATGAGGCGGCGTTAACGAGGAATTAATTATCGATCATTCCCGCCGGGAAGCCGATCCCTGGGAAGGTCACTGGGAATGACGCGGCAGAGCAGCAGCGTCCCTGGCGTGCCCTGGGACCATCCCTCTGCTCCTTTAGGGCATGGGATGCGATGGGATGGGACACCTGGATGCGATGGGGACGCTGGCGGCTCCCGGCAGGCGGGAGCGGCGGGGAGAGGGACAATTCCCTGTGGGAATTCTCCTCCTGGGAGAGGCCGCAGCTCCACTCGTCTGTCTGATCAGAGCGCGCAGAGATAACGGGAAGCGATCCCAGCATCCCTCGTCACTCCCAGCTCCTCGGCGGGACTGACTTGATTTTTCCAAAGGATTCAGCATCCAGAGCTCTCCAAATCCTTCCCGACAGGCGCAGGGCAGAGGAACCCTTGGAACATCTTGTCCCGAGAAGCTGCGGGCGCGGGGTCTTTCCCTGGATCGCCGAGGGGTCCGGCACGTTCTGAAAACCGGGATCAGCTTTTCCTGTGCCTTCCCAGCGCCCTCCCAGCGCCCTCCCAGCGCTGCCAGGCACAGACGCTCGGGCGGGTGACGAGCCGCTGTCGCTGTCGTGTTGTCGCAGCTCAGCGGGCGCGTGCAGCCCCTGGCAGCTCTGGCAGCTGCCGCGCTTCCCGATCCATGCCCGATCCACGCCCGATCCACGCCCGATCCATGCCCGATCCATGCGGATCGGCATTTCACAGCGGGAAAGGAGCCGCCGCTCCGCATCCCGGGGATCCGGCGTGGAGCATCCCTGAGGGAGGGGAGCTGCGGGAATGGTTTGGGGTGGTTGTGCTGGGCTCAGAGGTTCGGGTGGGGCTGCTCACCCGGCACTGCCCACCCGGCACTGCCCACCCGGCACTGCCCACCCGGCACTGCCCACCTGCCCGGACCCCCAACCTGGCGTAACAGGGGCAGGAAAATCCGGCTGAGCCTTCCCCTCATTCCAGAGGGACACCGGGAATCTCTCAGCTAACCCTGGGGGATGGATGCGGAGACGGAAGAGGTCCCTGCCGATGGAGAGGGGCTGGCAGAGGGATTCCTCTCTTTCCCAAGGGAAAGCCCATCCCGCTCCGGCCGCGGGGCCGGGGTGAGCCCGGGCTGTGCAGCCCCCTGGACCCCTCCTTGGTGACAGGGGGGGTCACGGGCGGTGTCACCGTGCGGCGGCAGGGCGGTGGCGATCCCCGGGATGAGCAAATCCTTGGAGCAGGGTGGGCTCTGACCCTCTCCAGGTGTTAACGTGGGCACAGCGAAGGCTCTGGGGGTCTCCCAGACCCCCGGCTGGGCACTCCTGGGGTGCACACACAGAATTCCCGGCGCTGAGCGTGGAAGCACCGCCGGCACGAGCTCCATTTCCAATTCCTCGGGCAGGGTTCGAAGCCGCCCCACCTGGGAGCGAGCGCAGTTAATTGCCCCAATCTGCAGAGCGATCGGCTTCTGAGGAGAACAATTAGCGGGTCACAAATTGCAATTGTCATCTCACTCCCGGTTTTAATTTGCCCTAATGAAGGCTAAGTGATTCCGTCGCGCTCCTCCTCCCCCGGCCCCGCGGCCCCTCTGGCATCCCGCGGCCCTTTTCCCGGGAAAGCCGTTAATTCCGGGCGCTTTTCGGATTCCGGAGCCGATAAAAGTTTAATTTAAGGGCCGTGTCCGCGCATCCCAGCCTGTCACCGCAGCTGCTCGCCCTTCGTCACAGCTCTGGGATGGGCAGTTTATGGCCGAGAGGGCCAAATCCTGCCCCTTTTTCCAGGCTGGAAGCTGAGCCTGGATCCCCCCAGCAGAACCTCGGGGATGCCGCGGGAATCTGTGGGAGAGTTTTGGTGTGGAAAAACCAAACCAAAACAACAATTCCAGAGCCAAAACAACGATTCCAGAGCCTAGAAGAGCCAGGATGAGAACAGCCGGCTGAATTCTCATTAAAACGCAGCCGGAGAGAGGCAGAGAAGCTCCGAGATAAGAGGCGGCCGCTGCTTCTGCTGAGCTGAATTTTGGAGAAGGGACCCAGCTGAGCATCTGCAAAGCTCCCGATGCCTCTGTGTCCCGGCGGGATGGGATGTGCGATCCCTAGGGAATGGCTGTGGGATCCAAACACCTCTGGGATGGGCAGTTTATGGCCGAGAGGGTCAAATCCTGCCCCTTTTTCCAGGCTGGAAGCTGCGCCTGGATCCCCCAGCAGCACCTCGGGGAAGCCACGGGAACCTGTGGGAGCGGTTTTTTTTTTGGGGGGGGGGAGATCAAATGAACCAACAATTCCAGAGCCAAAACAACAATTCCAGAGCCTGGATGAGAACAGCCGGCTGAATTCCCAGCCCTCCTCATTAAAATGCAGCCGGAGAGAGGCAGAGAAGCTCCGAGATAAGAGGCGGCCGCTGCTGCCCCCGGGCTGCCGAGCCCGAGCCGAGCTCTTTGCTGCTGCTCCCGGCTGCGTTTTTATCTCCTGGCTGCCTCCCAGCCAAGCAGGAACACAACAGGAATAGCGTTATCGCCCTCCCTGGCGGCGGAGATGCAGGCGGCTCGGGGGAAAAAATAAAAAGGAAAAAAAAAAAAAAAAAAAAATCCCATCCCCGTGCACAAAACAAGGATTGAGTGAGGGAAGAAATCGCTGCAAAAGGTGGAGGAGCAGCAGCGCGGCGCTGATGGGTTTGGAGCGGATTCTGCTGATCCTGGCGGCTCCAAGCGCTGTCCACGCTGGTCTTGGACACTTCCAGGGGCTGGGAAAGCTGTGCCAGAGCCCCCGCACCCTCGCAGGGAAGGATTTATTCCCCAAAATCCCCTCTAAACCCACCCTCCTTCCACCGGGACAAGGGGGGGTGGTAAAAGCTCCAAGCAAACACTTCCAAAGCCGCTTTTCCCGAGCAAAAATCCCGGCTCAAGCCTTGGCAGGGCCTTTGCCAGGTGTTCCCCTCCTTGTGTAAATATTTTTTCAGGGAATAACATCCCGAAATTCCAGCTGGAGGCTGGAGCACGGCGCTGCTGTGAGGGACACGGGGGGGACATCGCTGTCCCACGGTGCGTCACCCTCGGGGGGTGTTGGCTTTAGGGGGGTGAAGCTGCTGGAAAGGGAGGTGGGAACAGCCTCGTATCCCAGGAAAGCTCTCCCATCCCAGGAACACCCTTCCATCCCAGGAAAACCCTTCAATCTCAGGAAAACCCTTCAATCTCAGAAAAACCCTTCCACCCCAGGAAAACCCTTCCACCCCAGGAAAACTCTCCCATCCCAGGAACACCCTCGTATGCCAAGAAAACTCTTCAATCTCAGGAAAACCCTTCCATCCTAGGAACACCCTCCCATCCCAGGAAAACCCCTTCCATCCCAGGAACACCCTCGTATCCCAGGAAAACCCTCCCATCCCGACAACATCCACCCCGGGAACATCCAACCCCCCTCCCCCCACCCACTGAGCACCAAACCCACCGGCCCCTCCCGGAATTTGAGAAAACGCCTCAAAGACACAAAGTTTTCCCTCTCCAGCGGCAGAATTCCATCTCCCGCTGCCGTTTGCGGGATTTCGGGAGCTCGGGGTTGCCATGGAGCTCCGGCTGAGCCCGGGCATACAGATGAGGGGGGGACCCTGGCGGGGGCGGTTGCCACGGTACCGGCGACATTCGGGGCCCTTTGTCCCTTTATTTCTCCCGTTTGTTTTCCCTGCCGAGCTCTGAGCCGGGAGATTCGCTCGGGAAAAACGGCGCCGTTCCCACCCCCGGGGGTTTGGGGAGGGTTTGATCGGAGTTGCAAAATCCTGAGGAAAAGATGGATTTTTCTCCCTGAGGAAATGGGATACAAAGGGCCAGGGGTGTGCAGATGCTGGGGAGTCCCGGGTTTTGGGATGAAATCCCTCCCTGGGAGGGTGGGGAGAGGCTGGGATGGAATTCCCAGAGAAGCTTCCACATCCCTGGAAGTGTCCAAGGCCAGGTTGGAGCACCCTGGGATAGTGGAAGATGTCCCTGCCCATGGCACTGGATGGGATTTTAGGTCCCTTCTGATCCCAAAGCATTCCAGGATTCCATAATTCCATGGTAATTCTCTCCTGCCCCACACAGGGGAAAGGCTGGATCCCGCTGCCAGCACCCCGACTTCCCCCACGGGCTGGATGGGGATGGAAAAATGGGAACGGGTGAGGGGAAGGTTTTCCCACAGCATCCAACGGCCACTTCCCGTCTGGTGCGGTGGATTGGGAGGAGCTGGAGAAGATGGGGAAGATGGAGAAGCTGGAGAAGATGGGGAAGCTGGAGAAGATGGAGAAGATGGGGAAGATGGAGAAGCTCGAGAAGCTGGGAAAGCTGGAGAAGCTGGGGAAGATGGGGAAGCCAGAAGATCCAGAGAAGCTGGAAAAGCCGGAGAGCAGCCTTGAGCTCAGCTCGCTCCAAGCTCTCCCCAGCAAAGCCAGGCCTTGGCAGCAGCACCCGGCCCCGCTGCTGTGAGGAAGAGGAGATGGGAATTTGCACCTGGGAGAAATCCAGATGGCGCAGAAATTCCTGAGGGAATTGGGGGAACACTGGGAAAAACATGGGAGAGACACAGCATTCCTGGCGTGGGAGAAAAATGGGAAAGTGGGGTTTTCCATCTCCATGGAACAACTGTTTCGGCCTCCTGGCTCCAGAATTTTAGGAATAAACACAGACCAGGAGCAGGAGCCTCCCTGTCTCCCTGCTGTCATTCCCGTTGTGCCGCATCCCAAGCTGAGGAAAAGCCTGGAAGAGCAGCCGGACTTTGCTTCACAGCTTGAAGAAAATAAATTAAAACCCTCCAATTCCTCCATAATATATATATATATATATATATATATTTTTTTTTTTTTTTAAGGAGAAAAGATTCCCAAGGTATTTGAACAGCTGGAGAGTTTTATGGACCCGAAAATGCCGGAGCACTTAAAAGGAAAGGTGTGGATCCATCAGAGGGAAGTGGGAATCGATGGATCCATCCTTTCCTTTCAAGCTGTTTCTCCAGGAGCTGCTTTAAAAGCAGCAGGAAAGGAGGGAAAAGAGCGGGATCGATCCGGGAGGAGTCGATGCAGGATAAACTCGGCTCGGGAGCCCTTTCCAGGGAGAGCACAGTGGGGATAAAACACAAACTTTTCTTTTCCCACTCTTTTAATGTTTTTTTTTCCTGCCCGGTGAGAGGCTTTTAAGAAGAAAAGGTTGGGTTGGGGTCAGCGTGGGAGGGCTGGAGGAAATAATGGAATCAAAGGTGGGATGGTGGCTGGATCCTGCGGCTCTGGCCGGATCCGGGGGGTTCAAACCCACCCCAGCCCCTCCCTGAGCATTCCCGCTGTTTGGGGGATGTTCTCCCTAAGGAATAATCTATTGGAGGGAGGCGAATGGGGCTGGAGCTCCTGGATGTGGGAGGATAAAGGGCAGGGAGCAGAGCCCGCAGGAAAATTATCCCCATGGAGAATTATTCCCAACACCTGCAGCTCTGGCACTGCTCAGCCACAGATCCAGGAGCTTCTGAGGGTCCTGGGCAGATTCCATGGGATAATTCCACCCAGATCCTCTGGGATGGGAGGCCACAGCTAAACTATGGATATAAAATGGAATTCATGGATTTGTTGGATGGTCTTGAGGGCACTGGAGGTCCCAGGCAGGGTCCTGGGGGTCCCATGCTCAGGTTTTTGCCTCTCCAACCTATTCCTTGTCCCTGCCCCTTGTTCCCCAGGATCCCAAACTCTCCCCTAACACAACTTCTCTGTTTTTTTCAGGAATGACCTCAAGGAGGAGCCTGGAAGATGCAGCCGAGCGCGGGAACGACTCCTTTGGGGAGGCAGAAGAGGCCCAGCTCTGACTGAGGCGCTCCCAGTGTTATGAGCTCCCATTTCAGGGCCGCCAGGCAGGGGCTGACGCTTCCAGGGGCTCGCATGGAGCATCCGCCCCCACGGGCGCCGTCCCCACCCTGCTGTCACCGCTGTCACCCCGTGGCCGGCTCTGGATGCTCCCTGTGACCTTCCCCAGGCCAAAATGAGAGGCCTCCAGCCCTGCTGCCTCCTGCTGTGCGTGGTGGCCGCCAGCGCCATGCTCACGGTGCCCTGGAGGGTGGCGTGTCCCCCGCGCTGCGTGTGCCAGATCCGGCCCTGGTACACGCCCCGCTCCGCCTACCGCGAGGCGGCCACGGTGGACTGCAACGACCTCTTCATCACCTCCGTGCCCCCGGAGCTGCCCGAGGGCACCCAGACCCTGCTGCTGCAGAGCAACAACATCGCCCGGCTGGAGCAGGGCGAGCTGGGCTACCTGCGGAACCTCTCGGAGCTGGATCTGTCGCAGAACAGCTTCTCCGACGTCTGGGATTTCGGGCTCAGGAACATGCCCCAGCTGCTCAGCCTGCACCTGGAGGAGAACCTGCTCTCCGAGCTGCCCGACGGCAGCTTCCCGGGAATGGGGAACCTGCAGGAGCTCTACCTGAACCACAACCGGCTCCGCAGCATCGCCCCCCGCGCCTTCGCCGGCCTGGGCAGCCTCCTGAGGCTCCACCTCAACTCCAACCTGCTGAGGACGCTGGACAGCCGCTGGTTCCAGATGCTGCCCAGCCTGGAGATCCTCATGATCGGCGGGAACAAGGTGGATGCCATCCTGGACATGAATTTCCGGCCCCTGGGCAACCTGCGGAGTTTGGTGCTGGCCGGGATGCACCTGCGGGAGATCTCGGATTATGCCCTGGAAGGGCTGAAGAGCCTGGAGAGCCTCTCCTTCTACGACAACAAGCTGGCAGATGTCCCCAAGAGGGCTCTGCAGCAGGTGCCCGGCCTCAAATTCCTGGATCTCAACAAGAACCCTCTGCAGAGGGTCAAGCAGAGCGACTTCACCAACATGCTGCACCTCAAGGAGCTGGGCCTCAACAACATGGACGAGCTGGTGTCCATCGACCAGTTCGCCCTCATCAACCTCCCCGAGCTGACCAAGCTGGACGTGACCAACAACCCCAAGCTGTCCTTCATCCACCCCAAGGCCTTCCAGCAGCTGCCGCAGCTGGAGACGCTGATGCTCAACAACAACGCCCTAAGTGCCTTGCACCGGCAGACGGTGGAGTCGCTGCCCAACCTGCAGGAGATCAGCATCCACGGCAACCCCCTGCGCTGCGACTGCGTCATCCGCTGGGTCAACAGCACCCGGCCCCGCGTGCGCTTCATCGAGCCCCAGTCCACGTTCTGCGCTGAGCCGCCCGACCTCCAGCGCCGCCACATCCGCGACGTCCCGTTTCGGGACATGACGGAGCCAGTGTCTGCCCCTCATCTCGGCCCGGAGCATCCCGGCGCGCCTGGAGGCCGAGGTCGGCGACAGCGTGGCGCTGCACTGCCGGGCGCTGGCGGAGCCGGAGCCGGAGATTTACTGGGTGACGCCGGCGGGGGTGAAGCTGCTGCCGTTCGGGGATGATGGAAAATTCAAGGTGCACTCCGAGGGGACGCTGGAGATCCGCGGGATCGCAGCGCGCGAGGCCGGGCTCTACACGTGCGTGGCTCACAACCTGCTGGGTGCCGACACCCGCAGCGTCCGCGTGCTGGTCAACCACTCCTTCCCGCTGGGCCAGGACACGCTGGAGCTGCTGGTGGTGGACATCCAGCCCCACCACAATCCTGCTGGCGTGGCAGCCACGCCTCAACACCGTCTCCTCCAACCTCACCTGGGCCAGCTCCGCGCTCGGATCCCGCACGGACGCGGCCGGAGCGGCACGGATCCCGTCGGGAACCCACAGCTTCAACATCACCCGGCTGCGCCCCGACACCGAGTACTGGGCGTGTCTGCACGTGGCCTTGGTGGCCTCGCCAGCCAGGGTGGCCTGTGTCACCGCCAGGACTAAGGAGGCCGCCCAGGGGCTGCCGTGGGGACAGGGGATGCTGGTGACGGCGGCTGCTGCTCTGCCTGCTGCTCCTGGCCACCGCCCGGCTCGCGGCCCGCGCCGGATCCCAGCGGGAATTGCTCGGCGGGGCCCGTGCGCGTGGTTTATCCCGCGCAGCCCCCGCTGGCGCAGGCCCCGGGGACACCTCCTGGCGTGCAGGTGCAGGCAGCCCCCCCGGATTGCTGAGGGAGGATGGATTTTGGGGGGATTCAGCGGGGTTTTGGGGTGGGTGGGAGGGGGGGAAGTGTTTTTTACCAAAAAACGATGGAGCTGCGAAGTGGACAGCAGGAGAAAACGGGATGTCGTGGACATGAGTTTGAGGAGCTTTTGGTGGCCCTGGATCCATGTGGAGGGTCTGGATTTGGCCGTGGCTCCTGAAAAAACCCCGCTGGACAGCCGGGAGGGGCCCGAGAGCCCCGTGGGGACAATGCCCTAAGTGGGTGAAGAGCCATAAAGACGATCAGATCACCCCAAACCCGCGTTGCCCTGGCCCCAGGGACACCCCAGAGGTGTCACCTCCCTCGCTGGACCGGTCCCTGCTTTGGAAATACAAGAAAAAAACCTAAAAAACCCCCTAAAAAAAAAAAAAAAAAAAAAAAAGGCTTTTCCCTTTGGGATCTGTGTGGAGTTTGGGGTTCTTTTTTGGGGGTTTGGGTTCTTTTTTGGGGTTTTTTTGGAGCGTTGGGATCATCAAACAAAGCAGCCCCAGTGTCACCTCCTGCTCTGTCAGTGCTGTCACCTGAGGGGAAGCAGGAAGGGATTTGGGGTAAAAGAATGGGAAATGGTGACTTCCCTGCAGGGCTGGGTGCATCCTGGATCCCACAAGATCCCAAAATTTTTGTGGATGTTATAAAAGGGAAAACAAGAAAAAAAAAGAGGAAAAACAGGAAGAAAAGAGGGGAGGAAGTTGTGGTTTTGTGTATAAAAAACAAGGAAAAAAACCCAAGGAATGTTGGGGATGCACCTGGAGGGGTCCCTGGGCACTGCTGGGATTTGGGATGGGGGGGAAAACTCGGGGAGCTGGAGCTTCTTTTTGGGGTCAATAATTAAAATTGGGATAAAAGGGAGCCGTGGGCACCAAACCAAGGGACACTGCTGTCCCCTCGTGGTGAAGGTGACAAAGCCACCCCTGGTTGGGCCTAAACTTAATCCCGACTCAGAGGGGAGGTTTGGGATGGGTTTAACTCAAAATGTGCCTTTTTTGGGGTGGAATTTTGTATTCCATGACATGAGGAGGATCCCAAGTTGTGTCCAGAGGGGGACGGGGCCAGGGGGACAATCCAGAGGTGAAGCCACACGAGGTCACCCGGGTCGGACAGCTGGGAAGGAGTGAACTGAGGGGGGATCCATTGGGATCTGCAGGAATTCCTAAAAAATGAGGGAGATTTTGGGGAGCAACGCAGGGAAAATGGGGCTTGGAGTGGGATTCTGCACCTGGGAGAGATTCCCAGAGAATTTGAGGTTAAATCTCAAAAAAAATCAGGAAAAATTTAAAAAATCAACACCCAACACAGCCCTCGGAGTGCAAACGGGGCTTTAAAGGAATTCAAGGTTCATGTTTTGATTTTAAAGCCATTTTTCCCTCAAAAATGAGGATTTTTTTAGCCTGAAGGATGAGGTGAGGGCAAGTGGAACATCCCAAAATACCCCAAAGCTTCTGGCATTGAATCCTGCTGGACAGAGCTATGAAAGGGTGACCGAGAATAGATTTAAATATATTAAAAAAAGAAATTAAAGAGTCCAAAAAAAAAAAGCAAAATATACCATTATTATTATTATTATTATTTCCATTGGATTTGTGACCTGAGAGCTGTGGATTAAAAATCTGGAATTACTTCCCATCTGGGAGCAAGGAAATCTTCACCCTGCCTGCCTTAAACAATAAAAAAAAAAAATCAGGAATAAAGTTATTTTTCTTCTCAGGAAAACTGATGCAAAACAAACCCCCCACCCTCCCACCATAAATATTTATTTCTATTTTTTATCTCTCAGCTCCAAAGGAATTGCACAGGTCTGGATTTATGGAAAAAGAAAACATTCCAGAAGTCACAGCTTTTCCCAAATCTTCCATTCTTGGTCAGGATAAAGAATCCCAGGGGCAAAATTGGGCTGAAGTCGGAAAATTGGGAAAATTTCCAAGCTGGGGTTTTGATCCCAAGGTGTTTGATTTCCATGGAAAAGTGGATCCTGCAGAGGATTCTTAGTGGGATTCAAATCCTGATTTTCTTTGGTTTCACTGGCTGAGCTCTGGAATAGGGGTTTGAGTGCAAAAATCCTCTTTTTGGGGGTTCTTTTAGAGACACAAACCCTCACTACCCCATGAAGATCCTGATGACCATCTTGATCCCGCACAATTGGTTCTAAAATTGGGATTTGAGTGCAAAAAACCTCGTTTTGGGGTTATTTTAGGGGCAGAAGGCCACGCTACCCCACGAAGATCCTGATGACCATCCTGATCTCCTTCCTGCACACACTGAAATGGGATTTTGAGTGCAAAAAACCTCATTTGGGGGTTATTTTTAGGGGCAGAAGGGCTCAAGTGACCCTGCTACCCCGTGAAGATCCCGATGACCATCCTGATCCTGCACACTGAGCTCTGGAATTGGGATTTGAGTGCAAAAAAAAATCCTCTTTTTGGGCTTATTTTAGGGTCAGAAGGCTCAGCTAACCCACGAATAACCCAACGACCATTGTGATCTGCACACACTGAGCCCCGGAACTGGGATTTGAGTGCAAAAAAAAACCCCTCCTCATTTTGGCGTTATTTTAGGGGCAGAAAGCCTCACTACCCCATGAAGATCCTGATGACCATCTTGATCTCCTTCCTGCACACGGGGCACGGAGATCTCTTCTTCTTCAGCATCCTGGCACACCTGAAGCAGGCCACCAGGTGAGCAGTCCTTCCGTGGACAATATTCCCATCCCGAGGCCTGTGCTGGCACAGGAAGCAGGGATTCAGCAGGGTTTTGATGCTCTCCAAAGATTCCATCTCCTCCTCTTTTTTCAGCTCGGCAAAATCCCGGTTTTTCCCATCCCGCGCCAAATCCAAGGACTCAATGGAGCTGCCGGGATCCACGTGGGGTTTGGTTTCTCCCAGGAAAAGGTGTTTGGGTTGGCCAGCTGGGGCTGAAATTGTCCTCCTGCAGTCTGGAACGTCCATCCCTTCGTCCTGCTCCTGGTTTTCCATGGAATTGATGTTGGAGAGGGACAGGGAATGGGGCAGTTTGGGGCAGTCCCGGTACCAGTCCTTGCGCAGGGCCCAGCAGCGGTAGCAGTACCTTTTCCCTGGAGAGTTGAACTTCCTGCACTTGGAGCATTGCCAGCAATCCTGAGGGATTTAAGGCAAAAATTCCAGCAGAAAAATCAGTGTATTTTTGGGTATTCCTCGTTTTAGCCATGTGGGAAAAGCAGCAAGGAAGGCTCGTGATGAAAATTTTATTTATGAGTGATTTATAAGCTGAAAAAATCAACATTTTGTGGCTTGGAATTGATTTCTCCCTGTGTGTCCCACAGATTTCTCCCTCACGAATTCCTCTCCTTCCTCTCTCTCAGCCCCCTGGAAGAATCCAAGCTGGAGCACAGTTTATTTTCATTTAATTTCAACAGAATTTTCAATTCCTCCCTCGAAATTCAAGGGGAGAGCTCCTGGAATTTGGCAGGAATTTGTTTTCCAGGCTCACCCATCACTTAGAGCTGTGGAATCTGCACAATTAATAGATTTATTAATTAACTATCCCACAAAAAAGGGCTGGAGCTGCCCAAGTGCAGAGCCAGGAGTCAGCTATCCAAAACCAGGGACATTCCCATTTATTCCAGGCTGGAAAATTCTGCTAAAACCACTAAAATTCTGCTAAAATAATTAAAATTCTGTTAAAACCATTAAAATTCTGCCTAAAATTATTAAAATTCTGCCTCAAATCAATTCTTATTTTGGTGTCACCAGCTGTAAAAAGTCCCCTGATGCACTTTGGGGAATTCAAACCACCCTCCAAGGCAGCCTCAGGATTGGGAGAAGCTGAAAGAAGGAATTTGGTGTTTGGGATTTGGGAAGAGGAACAGGGTGAAAGCCCAGGAATTGCTGCTGGTTCTCCTCCCACCTTGTTTTGTCCTTAAAACAGGGAAAAAGCAGCTGTGGTTTGTAATTCCAGAGGACAAATGACACCACAAAGGCCATTCCAGTGTCATGGAAATATGGAATTTTCCAGAAGTGGATCCTCCTCCCATCTCAGAGAGCACAAAACAGGAGGCAGCTCCACTGGACTTGGAGAATCCCTGATTTTGTCACAGAAAAAGGGATTTTGTCCACTAAAAAGGTGGGTTTTTTGTTTTTTTAGAGTA